>NC_051272.1:12381806-12716806 GCF_015220745.1 Sebastes umbrosus
TGAGGAGAGGCATGACGAACCTTAGGACACTTTACTCACGTGGGACCAGTACACCTGGGACCAGTAAACCCGGGATCAGTACTCTTGGACCAATACACTGGGACCAGTACACCTGGGACCAGTACACCTGGGATTCTCCTCTGGATATCAAAGAAAACTTTATGAAACAGACAACAGCCCCCACAGAGGCCTCTGACTTTTATTTAGAAACACAAATATTCAATTTTAGAGTTTTTTTCTATGTTGATAAGATGTAATCTTTGTAGTGCATTTCTGCACAGAACATGAAGTATCATTAAAGATAGTTTTATTAATACGGAACTGACAACCGGCCGTTTGTTACTGGATATATATCACGCTTTTATTCAGCTCAAATCAACGCTCAGGAAAAAACATCGACAGAAGATTCTTTAATTGTTCTTTTTCCAGAAAAGACAGCTGCAGTGTTTTTAGGAGGAAAACCAGAGTTGAAGTGGAGGCAGAACTACTACATACTACTGATGAACGCAAGTATACAGTACAAACTGCATACTACATACTGTGTTCCTCAGTAGTATATGAAACGGTTAAAGTGATGTATGTAGCAGTATGCTAGTCCAGGCTTTAGCCTTTAAATCAGCTCTTAAAGCACTGGACAAAGAAAAGAACTCGTATACTATTAAAATATTATCAAAAAATACAACATTTTTTGTTATGAGGAATGTTTGTTTACTTTATAAGATACTGCAGGTTCAGCTCCACCACCCTTTAAACTATTTATCACTGTGAAGTGAGACAAACAGGATCATCACGAGGGGAGACGGGAAATATAAAATAAAATTTACTCAAACTGATTTTTTTAGTTACAGCAACTAAACAGTGGACTGATACTCCCTCCAGAATTAGAGTAATGTGTTTGTCTCAGCAGGAATCTTCTCTGACTGTCAGAGGAGGCCCTCTCCTCTTCCCTCGCCACTCTGCTGCTCTGTAGCCGCTCTGTGAGCGTCACTGGCCGGCGGGCGGGCGAGCTAAGCCCGCGGGCGATTGTGGAGCTTTTCAACTCCAAAAAGGCAGATAATAAAGGTTACTATTAATTTATAATGGACATTTGTGTTGTCATATTTTAATCAGGGAAATAACAGCCCCTCGTCTATAGACCGGTCTCTAGAGAGCTCCAGCCAGCTCATAGCGGTCCTGTGAGCGTGATGGCCTGGCTTGCGATGGTAGCGATCCCGGCAGGCTCTAGCTAGCTGTCATGGCATTTTGTGGAGCTTCTAAACTCTGAAAACGTCGCAGCAAATGTTCGATTCGCCATCTAATATCGTAAAACTGTCAATACTCAAAATCTACACAGTTGATTTCTCGCCTCAAAAATGTTCAGAAGTTAATTTGGTGATGAAATAGCTATGAAAAATGTCAAAAACAAGCCGTTTTTTTGGCTGCTGTTGTTGTAACCGTAGCCTGTAGCGGTCCAGCGCTTGCATTATTGGGATACAGTAGGCGAGGTAGACTGGTTCGATGCATACTGGAGATTTAGCATTTTGTTTGCATACTACATGCTACATGTTGGCCAAATCAGTACATACTACTAGTATAGTATGAAGTTGTACTACTAGTATAGTATGAGGTTGTACTACTAGTATAGTATGAGGTTGTACTACTAGTATGAGGTTGTACTACTAGTATAGTGTATGAGGTTGTACTGCTAGTATAGTATGAAGTTGTACTACTAGTATAGTATGAAGTTGTACTACTAGTATAGTATGAGGTTGTACTACTAGTATAGTATGAAGTTGTACTACTAGTATAGTATGAGGTTGTACTGCTAGTATAGTATGAAGTTGTACTGCTAGTATAGTATGAGGTTTAGAATACAGCCAAAGATACGTAAAACTCTCCTCCTCCTCTTCATCACCCACATGTTGATATCATTCAGACAGACTTCATCATCTCTGATATCCATCACAATAAACGTCTATAAATCCACTTAGAAATCAGAGAAAAAACAAGTTTTCTTCAGTGATTGTGTTACTGGAGACTCTTTGACTACATGGAGAAGGGGGGTGGGAACGGTTCACAAAATACACGGTTCGGTTCATATCAAGGTTTGGTGTCCCGGTTTTGGGTTCGGTTCAATACATTTATGGTACTGCAAGGCAGTCAATTTCTGATTTCAACATGCCTTTCATTTATTTGGCAAAAATAAGTTAAAAGATGTTTGCCTTAACAAAAGTATGGCTTACATAAAGGACATAAACACTTCTTCATTGTCAACTCTTAATTGAAGGAATATGTCTTCTACAGTAATTAGTGCAAACAAAAAATGCAGCGTTGTTATTTTCATATAAATATGATGTAATTATAAACTAAGGTCGTCAACATAAACTGAAGCATAAGCTCAACCACAACTATACTAAAAATGTCTCAATTTCCTGATTATAAGCTCTCAATTGAAAGATTAGTTTTTTCCACTCAGAAAGTGCAGTATTTGGAGGAATACGGTGGATTTCTGCTGCCACTGTGTTATTTAAAAATAATTAATAAATAAATATAAAACACATTACAGGCGATTGTGCTGTTGCCCCTCTCCAGTTTCCAATCTGTCACTGCCTTGTGTCGGTGCTTCAGAGAGATGCCTCACTGTGTGGCCTCTCAGAAAGACGGCGCGTCTGCAAAACGTAACTTTTTTATCTCCCACTCTGAAGTGATGTGGCTGGACAGCCAGTCACAGTTCAGCAATGTTCAGTAGCCCGTGGATGTCCAACCGTCTCTAGTAAGAGCTAGCTGTGATTGTTGGACAATTCTTTGATTCTTTAGCCCTGTCTGAATCTGCATGTAGAGGCTGTTTAAATACTGCGGGGAGAAGGAGTTGCCTCTTTCCCTACCCGACTCTCTTCTCCTTTCGCTATCGGACAGCACACCGGAGAGTGATGGCTTCATAAATTGTTCATCTTATTGGAAATGTTTGCCGCTTAGCAATTAAACCCTCACGTGTTGCACAGTCGGTTTACACACAGGTCGCCGTTTTATTCCGACACTTTTTCTCGTCCTTTTCATGGGAAACACTAAATCCATTAATGCTCCCATAAAGCAGAGCGAAATGATGATGGTGGATCTATTGTGTCCACTCGCCATTCCTAAAGCCGCACTCTGCACTTCATCCGTGCAACTGAGAAGCAGGATATTTTTATCTTTATTTTAAGTTTTTCTGCGCATGCCCTTTTGACTGAAATCTATGAAGTTGTTCCCACTTCTAGTGTGACAATAAACGGGAGCCAAACTCTACATGAAAAAAGCACACAATGGGCCTCATAACCTATTTCAAATGAACCGAACAAGTCATACACGACCCGAACCGTGACTAGCGAACTGAATGGGTCGGATTATTTACCTGAACCGTTCCATCCCTAATGGAGACTGATATAGGACTGAAGAGTGAATAGCAGGTTCAAATCACTCAAACAGTCAGACCATCTTTAATTTAATTTATAGGAGTCTTAAATCTGTTGACATTAGTTATAACATGTTTCAGCTACACAAACCAAGATGGCAACGACCAAAAACCGAGATGGCGATGCCCCAAAAAACAAGATGGTAACGGACGAAAACAAGATGGCGATGGCCAAAAACCAAGATGGTGAGGGATAAAACAAGATGGTGACAGCCCAAAATGCAACGTGGTGACGTCACGGTGACTACGTCCACTTCTTATATTCAGTCTATGGTTGCTGTATGGTAACGACGTAGGCGCCAGTTACTACGTAGCTACGCTGGTCACGAGTCTTTCCAATGTAGAAGCATCAGAAATGGAGGTCCATCCTTTCACGCTGTCAGGTCGTGGTGCAGAACTCGCTGATGTTGTCTGCTGCGACTGGCATTCTATTGAAGTCATGGCGACTTCACCGTGCAGCGCCAGGTGTGGCACTGACTGGTGGGAACATGTAGTCCTTGTTGTGAGTGCTGCAAAAGACGCTTGAAATCCGATTTGAGCGTCCAGATTGAGACACATCTGTAGAAACACAACCTCCAAATGTGGTTTAGATCCAAATAGCAAAAATCTCATTTCATGTGTTTTTTTGTTGTCCAGACTTCCTAAATCAGTCCTGGATTCGTCTAAAGATATAAGTCTGAACCTTACGGTCCAGATATATGAGGCTACATCACACTGAACCCCCCCACACTCGTCTGTGTCAACGCTATCGACACAGATAGTGACACCTGGTTTTCACAACATGAACTGTATTTAAATAAAGTCAGTGAGACAAATATTATTCATTTTAACTTTAAAACTAGAAGACCACCACGGAGGACACATCCTCTATCTCACCATGTTAACGACCAAAAAAAATAACTACTGAATTAAAAACCGAATCTCTGGATTCAGGTCATTTTTGGGTGAATGAAGCGACACCTTTATTGAAGAGATTCAGGTCAACGGCCCGGTCGCACGAAAAGGCTTATAAATGCCATGATCATGTGCAAGGAATTAAGCGTGCAATAAGTACGCCTTTCTTGATTTCCGCGTGTCATTTGTTACGCCATGTATCCTCTACTGAATGCAATGTAAACGCATCTATGTATAAATGCTACAGTAAGCGTTAGTGACGTAGCATACTGTATGTAAGGGATAATGTACAGCTAGCGGGTCATTGTTGTGAAATAAACCACGACAGGGCAACGCAAAGATCGATTCTGTTAATGTGTTAAAGAAATTAGTGGCGTTCAAATGAATTTGCGTTAACACGTTATTATTGTGTTAACTTTGACAGACCTAGTTTATAAAACATATTAAAACGTTTCTGGAACTGAGTTGTTTAAATGTGATTTCTAGGAGGCAGACAGCCGTAGTTTGGATGCCACTGATGTGATTTATTTTCTTTAAATTTTAAGAGTTTAATTTTCCAACAACAGGAGAGATGACCTGTGTAGAGCAGCAGGTCTTTATACCAACATGTCACACAGTGGATGATGAGAAGGAGTCGGTAGCATTAATCTGTCTATTGAGCTCCAACAGCTGCTCTGACAAACAGGAGGACAGAGCTGGAAGCTGTTCAACACCAGTCAGTAAGAGGCTTACATCTCTTACATTTCTCACATTTCTTACATCTTTTACATTTTCTTGGGGCATCTTTGAGGAATTAATTGTGTAAATCTCAGATGGAGTTGGTTCTCTTTTGAAGCGAGAGGTTTTGATCCTGATCCTGCAGCAACAAACAGCAGCAATAACATGCAGAGAGTTTAATAATCTGAGAGGTCCATGTTCAGGAGGAAGAAGAGGAAGAGGAGGAGGATGCTGTGAGCACCGAGGACCCTCAGCCCCGTCTGTTGGTTGTGGACTGAAGTACACAGTACTACTAGTATTTCCATCTGGAGGACTTCACTACATTAATCTGGAAGATGTTAAAACCAGCCCAGTCGCACAGCAGCTTGTGAAATTTAATAAACAAAATATAATCTATTGATTCGTGTACATAGACACGAATTTCACTTTTTTTTTCGTGATGGTCAGCAAGAAATCAATTTGTATGTAATCTACGTAATTGTGAACCAGGAAGTATAAAGAGCAGCGAACGTCGTGTAGGGAGGAGGTCGGGGTGGATGGGTGGGTTTATAAACACCAGACTGTCACCAGGAGGCCGCGGTTCATGTCCCGTGTGAAACCAGAAGTCAACTTTGATTTATTTGTCACGTAACTTCTGTGCTTAAGTTACAGCACTTCTGGAGTTATTTTAACCCAAACCAACATCTTTTACTAAACCTAACTAAGTAGTTTTGTTGCCTAAACCTAACCAAGTCGATCTTTTACTAAACCTAAGGAAGTAGTTTTGTTGCCTATACCTAACCAAGTTGATCTTTACTTAAACCTAACTAAGTAGTTTAATTTTGAAAAGACTGGAGCGGAAATTGACACGTGCGTCACGTGTTGCTGGACATTCGTAGGAAAACGCACTAAAAATACGTTGTTGAAAGTCGTGCTGAGTGTCACGAAAAAAAAGGTAAATTTGTTATGTATTTTATGTTTTTATGTATTTATGTATTTATCTTTTTATGTATTTTATGTTTTATGTATTATGTTTTTATGGTTTTGTGTAATTTATGTTTTTATGTATTTTATATTTTTGATGTTTTTATCTGTGGCTGTTTTATTTTCTACTAAATTCAAACTGTTTGGATTATTTCTACAACCTGTCACACATCAGCACGTCTCAGCCCCTAGCCTTTTCAGACCCCCCGCCCCATACTGCTTCCAGCTGCGTGTTTACGGCCAGCTAAATGCTGTCAGACTGCAGCGAGCGTGTCGGAGAGCCAGCGAGCGGCCGAGCCGTGGGCCGTCTAACCCCCAGGACTGGCAGATGTCGCGTTGTGATGCCACTCAGCCCTCCTGCTTCACCCCCCCTCAACAGCTGGGCTCACAGGCCGACCAGCAGACAGCTCCCAGCAGCTCCCAGTAACGCGCCGTCCCTCAAAATACACCAGTGTCCCCAGTGACTCCACCAGTCTGCTGCTGGGTGGGTCTGACCTGCTGGTACTACAGCTCCAGTTTGTTCCTCACCACATCAGAGTTAAAATACATCTTTACAAACATCACTCACGCTGCTCTGAAGGTTTTTACTCAATCCTCAAATGGATGAAAATATTCTATAAGAAATATTCAGTCTGCTGCAACATGAACCACATTTTAACAAGTTTAATAAGTTATTTTATGATCCAACCAACGATGGTAGGCGGAGATTACATGTGATCAAAATTTTAAAACATTATTTAAAATATACTTATATATATATACTTATATATATATACACACACTATATATATAAGTATATATACTTATATATATAATCCGATATACTAAAATTTTAAATACTTGAAAGTCTAAATATACCAATATAACAGAATATTTTGAGTAGGGCTGTCAAAGTTAATTTGTTTTAACGCCACCAATTTCTTTAACACAATAACAATTTTTAGGTTGCAGCAGGCTCAGTTTTAAAGCTAGAGTGAAGAAATGAAAATACATCTTTAAAAGGTGATTAACATCAGAATCCTCAAAGAAAAGAAAGAAATATTCAGTCTGCTGCAACATGAACAAGTTTAACAAGCTATTCTCTGATCAAACCAACGATGGTAGCTGGAAATTACATGTGGCTTTGCTCAAAATTTACAAACATCATTTAAAATGTACTTATTTATATATATATATATATACTCAAATTTTAAATACTTGAAGGTCTAAATATACCAATATAACTATATTTAGTAGGGCTGTCAAAGTTAATGTAAATTCGTTAACACATTAACACAACTTGTGATTTTTAGGTTGTAGCAGCTCAGTTTTAAAGCTAGAGTGAAGATACTGGTATTATATGAAACTAAAACCTAATGAACCCATTGTTACCAACCATGTCATTCTAGCTTGTTGTGAAGCAGGTTAAATAATGCTACAAACTTACACTAAATTTTGGCGAGTGGCAAGTGTATGTTTTTAATGTTATGTGAAAAATGTCAATAAACACATTTGTCAAAAAAAAAAATGTGATTCACAGTATTATCCCAAAAATAATCAAAATGTTTAATTCTCTTAAAACGGCACTAAAACATACTGAAACCACTTAGTTTAGTTGTGTATTAAACAGCCTGGATGACTGAAAGTGTTAAACCTGTCTATATTTTAATCAGATGCGTATTAACATATATAGATAAATATAAACAAGAAAATAGGAGACTATCAGTTTGAATTCAATAATTGTTTGTGAAGTCTAAACGTACAGAATGAGGTCATGAAAATATAATATTAATAAAATAAAATGTTTTATTCACATCAGCTTCAGCTCTCTTAGCTTTGCTTGGAGCGCCCTCTACTGTCCCCCTCTATGCATCTCCATGTCTGCACATTGTGATTAAACACAGCATATAATACCTTTATATACCTTTATATACATTTATATACCTTTATATGCATTTTCTACCTTTATATACAGCACCTGTCGTATTACAGTCACACAGTTTATATCATCATCTACTCGTTGTAATAAATTACTATTTATTATGAATTCAACTGTAATAATATTAATTCATCTGCTGATTATTTTCTTGAGTGATCATTTGGTTAATAAAATGTCACAGAAACTGTGTCTAAAATGTAAACTGAGAGTTGGAGGTATGAATGAAGGAGGTGCGGCGCCTCATTGTGTTCTGTTCTCCAGTCTAAAATGTAAACTGAGAGCTGGAGGTGTGAATAAGGAGGTGCAGGGCCTCCTCCTGAGACTTGGCAGTAGCTGGTAACAGATGGTGATATTTGCTAGCAGTCATTCCTCCAGTGACCCTGACTGCTGAATATCACGCAGCAGGAAGCTGCTCCATGTGTTTCACTGGGTGGCATCCTGTTAGCGTAGCCACCGCTAACCTACTGTGATTAGCCGTAAACATCCTGCTGTCTATAACTACCAACCGTATTTAGGACCACAAGAGTCACGGAAATAGTAATAAAGCATTTAATTGATTAATAACTAATTGTACAATAAAAATGTATTGCATTCCATTTGATTAGCATTTCCCTGCTGCTTTTACGAAATATATTAGCTATTGGGTTTGCTAAATAATTTAGATTCTGCATTTAGCGTTAACGTGACAATTTTAACACGGCTGAATCGTGAATCCATGAATATGTGAATCGTGAATTATTTATTTCTCTTTTTAAACTGCAATTTCAAATTTTTAATTACATTATTTATTTATGAATTCATTAATGCATTTTTAAAAGATGTACTTATTGATTGTTTTATGGTGTTTTTGTAAATCCCTTTTTAACTTTAACTATTTATTGATGGATTAATATTTCATTTGTAAATTATTTTTATAATTCTTATTTTTATTGCCCATTAAAATGTCAAATAATGAAATACTTTGTAATTTAGTCAGTTTATTCATAGATTAATAAATACATTTGTAAACAAATTTATGAATGCTTATTTTTACTGTACAATAAGTTCTTAGTCGATTAAATGCTTTATTACTATTTCTGTGCCTCTTTTAGTCCTCCATACCACCGTCTGCAGGCGGAGTGAATGAATCCTGTCAGATTTTCATTAAATCAGTTTTTTACAACAGCTTTATTTACTGATAATTTTTGTCTGATCTTACTGTAATAACAACATTTAAACATGGATGGACAGCTGTAATCATAATCAGGTATTTTTCCCTTTAAAGCTCTAAATATCACTATATTTTTTACCAAATACCTCAATATCGATATTGTAGGGTTGAATATTGGTGCTTTTAAAATATTTAGAGATTTTGGATAAATAATCATTACTATATAATGTAGGGCTGGTATGATTAACCTCTCCTGATTTAATACTATCACTGGGTGCTGATGCGATATGTATTGAGATTTTTAAGTATTGCGATTCGATATTGTGATTTATTTTGATTTTTGTTAACTTTTTCAACACTAGACCATGGAAAAAAAGTTGAATCATACACTTCTAGAGACTTTTACATGGAGGTGGCAGAAACATTTTTATCTAAAGACATTCTTCAGGTCACATCTCTCATAGTCTACAGCCTCATTCATTACTGATGTGTAGTGAGATATGAGGAGACTGCAGGTCACACTAACAGCAGCATGAATGGTGTTAATGTGTGGGTTTGAGAAAGGATAATATAATATTTATCATGGCCAGTCGGTATTGAGGACAAGCTGTGATTGGTTCGTGATAAACATCAAGTTAACATACGAATAAGAGATATGAGCTACCAAAAACAAAAACTGTTAAATTATTACTACTACTCCTCCTCCTCCTCCTCCTCCTCCTCATCCTCCTCCTCATCCTCCTCCTCGTCCTACTCATCCTCCTCGGGGGTCTGAGCGGCAGCAGCCCGGAGGAAGAGGGCCCCCTGCAGGCCCCGCCTCCCCACAGCAGACGCCCGGCGCCACGCTCCACCTGAGACAGATGCATGCTGGGAACAGCGGCGGCTTCGACTTTAGACATCAGAGTGGATCAGGAGCTGGTTCAGATTGTAGACATCAGAGTGGATCAGGAACTGGATCAGACTGTAGACATCAGAGTGGATCAGGAACTGGATCAGACTGTAGACATCAGAGTGGATCAAGAGCCGTTCAGACTGTAGACATCAGAGTGGATCAGGAGCCGGTTCAGACTGTAGACATCAGAGTGGATCAAGAGCCGTTCAGACTGTAGACATCAGAGTGGATCAGGAGCCGGTTCAGACTGTAGACATCAGAGTGGATCAGGAGCCGGTTCAGACTGTAGACATCAGAGTGGATCAGGAGCCGGTTCAGACATCAGAGTGGATCAAGAGCCGGTTCAGACTGTAGACATCAGAGTGCGGATCGGCCTGCGGGTCAGCTGCACCTCCGCTTGTTGTCCAGGAGCTCGATCCTTAAAACCTGGACCCTGCTGCTGGACTCTGAGCCAGATCACTCTCAGGACTCCAAGCAGAGCTGACCCTACTCATTAAGTGATATAAGCAGTTGCTTGGGGCCCCCTTGGCTCTTCAAGTTCGAGTGATGAAGTTACACGATTGGTTCGCAGAGTGATGGAGTTTCCTCATTGGCCGATGCTCTTTCAAAATGAAAAGGTGGGAACAGTCCTATGTTTATGTTTTCAGGGGGGCGTGTCAGTGGTTCCACTCAACGGTGACATACGGCGTCTCAAAGCTTTCCATTAATTTCCTGTGGAAAGCAGGTCCAACACGATGCATCCGGCTCACTAAACTTGGACCGAGCTGTCAAACTAGGTGATGTAGTTCTAATATGAAACCAGATTCAGCAGTGACATCATCGCCTGTTTCTTACTACTGTTTCTACTGGTCTGGTTCCAGTCCAGGTGGGGCAGCTGAACTGGGGCTGCTGCTGGGTAACTGATTGTCCTCCTCTGCTACTATCAATGTTAGCATCATCCTGGCCAGTACAGTACTAGCCTACTTGGGACTCTTTGCTAGCTAACTTAGCCGACTTCTGGAAAAGTCCAGTCGGTTCGTTAACGTTATATTTGACCAAAGTACAACGTCTCTGCTCTCCTTTTCTCTTTCAGCCGTTCGCTTTGCTGCTCCACCATTTTTATCCGTGTTTGCTAGCAGCTAGCAGTTATCTATCATAACTTTAAAGTCACTTTCAATCGTGTCAAACTGTTGCCGCCGGTTACCACTATCCAAAACATCACGTACAGACCGTAGACATAAGCTGAACCGCTGCATTGACCGTTGGGCTTCAACGCGCTGCATCGATATGTCAACGTCGCCGCCATATTGGACAGGGCAAGACTAGCCTGTAACCCTATACAAGTGAACGGGGAACTGCTGTTTTTCTGGATAAAAGCACTATAACGTCTACATTTCTCAACCGATTTCAACGAGTCGTTATAGTGGTTGCCTCCTAAATTCCATACTAACATGCTATATTTAGTAGCTAAAACAGTATGTGAGATTTGTTGCCTTCAAATGAAAGTGGTGAAGTTGTAATAACAAGACATATTGGCGCTGGCTGACCTGCAACGAACCCCGGTTGAGGAATCCAACGCCATCCCACAGCAACGTGTGACCAGGTTGGTGACCAGCATGAGGAGGAGGTGCCAGGCTGTTGTGGCTGCGTATGGATTTTCCACCGTTACTGAGGCTCCTGACGGTGTATTAAATGAATAAAGTGTAAAATAGCCAATATGTCTTGTTTGTTCTTTGTTACTGAAAGAGAGTTCAATCATCCAATCCACCAAACAACTCAAAACAAGAGTTAACACCAACAGGAGAATACACTGTTTACCATTGGCAGAGCATTTTGGCAATTATTTCTTGGGCGCCACCCACATAATCAGCTGTGCTGCTCATCCCACAAATGCATGATCCTTACAAGTTGGACATCATTGTGAAGGTAAATAAACAGGCTTTCCAACGATGTAAAATACAATGACCATTAGCATTGTAACAACAGATAAATAATCCACCAAACACAAGCTTCCAACCTTTTTTCCCGAGTTTATATATTTTAAATTAATTTAGACTTTGATTCTCACAAACCGTCGTTTGGTCACATGAGGTTGGTACGGGTTACCATGGTTACAAGTCTCCAACTGGAAAGGAGGCTCTCAGGACTACGTCCTCCGGTCCAGTGGGCGTCGCTATGCAACGTGACAGTAAGTAACGGTTGTAACCCGCCTTCAAACAAAAGAAGAAGAAGAAGTTTCCCGCCAGTTCAAAATGGAGCCGGAACCGGAGGACCGCTCCTCTCTACCGGCCGCTCTACTGTGCTCCGCCCTGAGCCTGACCGTCCCGCCGGTGCTCGGTGACCAGCTGGCCGAGCTGTACCGGCTCCAGCTGGGCCTGCTGAGGCGGAGGAGGGTCCGGGAGCTGATGGAGCGGGACCGGCGGCGGCGGCAGTACCTGCGGAGGAGGAGGGCGTTCCTACTGTCCTCCATAGCCGCGATCCAGAGCCTCATCACGTCCACCAACAGACACATCTGGGTCCGCAACCGCAGCCCCGGCCACACCTTCTGGTCCTCCGCCCAGTCCTTCGACGACGAGGAGTGGAGGGCGCAGTTCCGCGTGTCCCGGGAGACCTTCGACTACCTGCTGGAGCGGATCGGACCGGCCATCAAACGCCGCAGGACCAACTACCGGGCCCCCATCGAGCCGCGCCGCCGCCTGGCCATCGCCCTGTGGTGGTTCGCCCGCTCCGGAGAGTACCGCTCCATCGCAGGCATGTTCGGCGTTGGCATAGCGACCGTGTGTGTGATCGTTCGGCAGGTGACCTCGGCCATCATGGACCGGCTGTACCGGCGGGTGGTGTCGCTTCCGAGCGGCCAGCGGCTGGACGACACCATCCGGGCCTTCAGGGACCGCTGCTACCCGCAGTGTGCCGGGGCCATCGGCGGGACTCACATCCCCATCGCCCCGCCGAGGGACAACCCGGACCACTACCTGAACCGGAGGGGCTGGCACTCCGTGGTGCTGCAGGCGGTGGTCGACCACAACAGCTGGTAAATACGGTACCGGTTTAACTGGAAGCGAGTACTTTTACTCTAGGTTCAGTACTAATCTCAGGTACTTCTACTGTTACATTATACTTATACTCTACTACATCTCAGAGTACTTCTACTGCTACATTATACTTATACTCTACTACATCTCAGAGTACTTTTACTGTTACATTATACTTATACTCTACTACATCTCAGAATACTTTTACTGTTACATTATACTTATACTCTACTATATCTCAGAGTACTTTTACTGTTACATTATACTTATACTCTACTATATCTCAGAGTACTTTTACTGCTACATTATACTTATACTCTACTACATCTCAGAATACTTTTACTGTTACATTATACGTATACTCTACTATATCTCAGAGTACTTTTACTGCTACATTATACTTATACTCTACTACATCTCAGAGTACTTTTACTGCTACATTATACTTATACTCTATTACATCTCAGAATACTTTTACTGCTACATTATACTTATACTCTATTACATCTCAGAGTACTTTTACTGCTACATTATACTTATACTCTATTACATCTCAGAATACTTTTACTGTTACATTATACTTATACTCTACTATATCTCTGGGAAAATATTGTACTTCTACTGCTACATTATACTTCTACTCTACTACATCTCAGAATACTTTTACTGTTACATTATACTTATACTCTACTACATCTCAGAGTACTTCTACTGCTACATTATACGTATACTCTACTACATCTCAGAATATTTTTACTGCTACATTATACGTATACTCTACTACATCTCAAAGGGAAATATTGTACTTTTACTGCTACATTATACTTCTACTATACTACATCTCATAATTTTTCATGTAAAACCATAGTTTAGTAGTTAAAAGTTAAAGGGAAAAACTACTTATATGTTGATGCATCCGTATTAATGAGTACTTTTACTTTTGGTACTTTAAGTACATTTTTCTGATGATACTTCTTTATTTTTATTTAAGTAGGATTTAGAACTAATGTATTTTACTTTTAGTGGAGTAGTTTTACATCATGGTATTGGTAGTTTTACTTCAGTAAAAGGTCTGAGTACTTCCTCCAGTTCTTCTTGTTGTTTTGAAGCGACCAGCATCTGTGAACATGTCTGTGTTTATTGTCCGTACCAGTTTCACTGATGTGTACGCCGGCTGGCCTGGAAGTACGAGCAGCGCCGCGGTTCTGTCCAGCTCAGACCTGTACCTGAAGGCAGAGGACCGCCCTGATGGTTACCTGTTCCCCAGACAGGTGAGGGTGCAGTCCACTCTAGCAGCCATCATGCTTCCCATAAAATACATAATTTATTACATGTGTATATACTGTTTATGCGTATTATACTCTTCAGGTTTAAATGTTTTGTTTATTTATTTTATTCCCATTATTTACTAGATACACCTATCTCCTGATTCCATACTATCACCATACTTGGGTGCTGATTCGATATGTTTTGTGATTTATTGTGATTTTTGTTTAAAAAAAAAACATTAACACTAGACCATGGGAAAAAGTTGAATCATACACTTCCAGGGACTTTTTACTTTAGATAATCTCTAAATTAATCCAGTAAAAATGTTAGATTTTCAGCATGTATGTAGTCAGAGATGTGCTGAAGTCAAATATATCAGTCATTGTCAGGAATTATTTATCAAATTTTTTTCCAGCAATCCAAAAATCCAAAAATAAAGACATTTCCCTCACAAATTAGTGGTATTTTCTTTTTAATTTATAAGGGACATGTCATGTTTTATACTTCTGGTGAATATAATGCAATCAATCTTATTTCCATATACTGTATGTATTTTGTATATACAGTTCCCTTTAACACCTTATTTTGAAAAGCGGACATAGTGTATACTTCCTCTAACTTCTCCAAGGTGGTCGCTAGCTCTCCCGTCAGCTCCATCGGTGCTGTTTGAATGCATTTAACATAAATGTCAGTATATGGGTGCTCTACAGTTGTAGCATCAGCCCATTTGACCATGGAGATGAGAGTGACGGCCGGCTTGACCACACGTTACCGCGATACGTTAATGTTTCCTGTTCCCTGTCCACCTTTCACCACAGACCTGAGGGCCCAGGCTGAACATGTGGGTAGATGTCAGAATTTGGTGTGTTAGTGTTTGAATTGCATGTAGTCACAGCTGCACTGTTAACCTGGGCTTCCTATGTGTCGTATCCAGTACAGATTTTAAAGCCTCCTGAGGTATATTTCTGATATTGGGCTGAATAAATCAGATTGACTTGACTAGTGCCGGTGTTATTGATTGTCTGACTCTTCTCGAGATATTAAACTGTTTCTGATCAAATATGTAAATGTGTTTTTTTGTCTGATTATTAAAGTTGACGTGTCTCTTTCAGAAGTCGGTGGTGTCTGGCGAGGTGGAGATCCCCGTCCACCTGATCGGCGACGCGTCGTTCCCTCTGAAGCCGTGGCTGATGAAAGGATACAGCGAGGAACACCAGCTGTCACCGGAGCAGCGCTGCTTCACCTACACCCTCAACTCCGCCTGGTCCGTGGTTGACACCGCCTTCACGCGCCTGAAAGGCCGCTGGCGGTGCCTGCTGAAGAAGAGCGACATCGACGTCTCCATGATGCCCAGAGTCGTGGCGGCGTGCTGCGTTCTGCACAACATCTGCGAGAACCGGGGAGACAGTTTCCTCCCTGAGTGGAACATTCAGATGGTTCCTTCAGAACATTATCTGAGCCAGCCGGACACAGAACCCTATGAAGGAGACACATACTGCACCGCTGAGGTCATCAGAGACACCGTCACTTACAACCTGCTGACTATACTGCAGTACTGAACCTGAAGACTACACCGTTACTAGTAACCTGCTGAATATACTGCAGTACTGAACCTGAAGACTACACTGTTACTAGTAACCTGCTGACTATACTGCAGTACTGAACCTGAAGACTACACTGTTACTAGTAACCTGCTGACTATACTGCAGTACTGAACCTGAAGACTACACCGTTACTAGCAACCTGCTGACTACACTGCAGTACTGAACCTGAAGACTGCAGCTCACTTCACTGGATTATTTTAACCCTCTGAGACCCACAATAGAGACGTTTTAGTCTTTTTTAGGGGGGTACAGGGGGTCTTTAGGGGGAGATAGCAGGTGAACAGTAGATGTCATGTCACATAGAAGTGGTGTACATCATCTGAAAGCTGAGAACCTGGAGATTAATTTGAGATGCAGCTCAGCACTGTGTGTCAAGTTTTTCTAACATAAATCAGAAATAAACATTAACTGTTATACATCAGACATTACTGAGACATTAATACAGTGATGATGAGTAACTTGAGCACATTTACTCAAATACAATTTTGAGGTACTTAACTATTTTCATTTGATGCTAATTTATACTTTTGCACTACATTTCAGAGATGAGTATTGTACTTTTTACTGCACTGATATTTATTAGGCAGCCATTCTGTGGTGACTGTACACATCAGCATTTTACAAACATCAGGTGTGATCAGCTTCTAAAACATGACAGATTATTAATTATTAATTTAATTATTATTAATGATTAAAGGCTCTGCACACTCAGGTGTTGATGTCAGACCTCAGCTCACCACACTAATGTACTAATGTACAATGTAGAGAGAGAGAGCTGTCAATCAGTCACGTCTGCTGAGAGTCCTGAGTGAAGCTCTCATCAGGTAACAGAAGTGAAAACACCTGTGCAGGTGCACTACAGGTGTGCACAGTCTCTGAGCTACACAACAGTTTATAATGCTGTTAAAATCAGATCCACCTCAATCAGACACATTTAAATGCTGCTTACGTTTTAATGCATCAATAATATGAATACACTAATGTCATATAATTAATACAGAGACCCTAAAAAAATTATATTTTTGATCCTGTTGATGATTTGTGCAACACGGTAACACATTTTATAAACAAGTTTTTAAAAAAAACACCTTTCAGGTAATTTAACACTGATATAATAAGTACTTTTGTATTTGATGATGATACTTATGTACTCTAAAGTAGAATTGTGAATGTAATTGCAATAGAGTATTTTTACATATTAGTGTTGATACTGTTAAGGCTTCTGAGTACTTCTTCACCAGCTGCTTCTACTGAAGTCAAATCACGAATGCAGGGATTTTACTTGTAAACAGAGTTTTTTTTACACAATTTTTTACAATAACTTATGAACAACAATTACAGCAGAGCAGTCGTCAGTAATAAAGTTCTTGTTCTCGGGTTTCTTCCAACAATTCTACCACAGATATGTGTAAAAAAGAAAATCACTCAATCACACCTGTATATATATTTATTGTTAGTACTTCTCATTATTACATACTACATTCCTGTTTACACCTCTGTGTACATACTGTATATTACTTCTCCTCATGCATATACATACTACATCCTGTTTACATTCAGTTTTCCCATCTGAAATAGTTATCAAATAAATAACACATTTATATTATCATTTTTATATTTATTTTAAGTGAACCATCTTATACCTTAGATTATCATTTTGCTTCTACTTTTACGTGTGATTTCCCCTTTTATATATACACATTTTATGTAAGTATAAAATACCTCAGCACTTCATCCACCCCTGTTGTCTCTTCATGTAATTTAACTAAATCAGCAGCATCCCACAAAAAAGTACTCCACTCTTCTAAGGTAAAAGTACTAATACCACAGTGAAAAAACACTCTGTTACAAGTAAAAGTCCTGCATTCTAAAGTGTACTTAAGTAAAAGTATATCCGCATCAAAATATTATATAATATAAAAGTGAAAGTACACATTATGCAGAATAATATATTTTATAATTGGTGTATTATAGCCAGGGCTGTCAATCGATTTAAATATTGAATCGTGATTAATCGCAAATTTATGTCACAGTTTTTACCTGTTCAAAATGTACCTTAAAGGGAGATTTGTCAAGTATTTAATACTCTGTTTCATTCAGTTTTGGTAGAAACGGACGGATTAGACCTCGTTTTAGTGTCTGTGAAGCAGATTTTTCTACAGAAATCAGTATTATTAAAAGAGCCGAATGTTGAATTATTAACTAAAAATGTTTATAAGCTTGTATTCACGACGTTGCAATGATCGTAGGTTTAAAGAAACACTATTTAAAGACGTTTTGACCCTTTTTCAGACGGACTTCCTGACTCACTTGCCGTGAGGACTGTGAGGAAGCAACTGAAAACAAAAAACAACCGGAAGTAGTAGTATTTTGATTGACAGGCCGACCCACCCATTCATGCTCAGCTACGCACGTTTAGTGGGCTGGGGTGAGTTACGCTGTTTGTGCTATTCTCTACGTAAACTTACGCAAAGGAGTGACGTATGACGCCGTGGCGCTTGTCCCTCCTTACGTCCGCAGCGTCTGTGCGCCGCCGTAGCTGTCAGTCAAAGGACATTTAAATGGCCACACTGTACGGAGCCGTTTTTACCGTACACAGCACCGTAATAACGCCGTAACGGGGATATTGGAGCACACAGCTGCGTGAACACCGTCTCTGTTTGTTGTCGGGGTTTCTCTCTTTTATCTGAATTAATATTTTAACTGTTAAATTTGCTCAGAAAGACTAAAAACACAATGAGCGACGAGGAGGAGTTTCTGCAGAAAGCCCGAGCCGGGTTTGAGGATCTGTGTCGAGGCTTGAACATGGACGAAGAGGCGAGCAGCGAGGCGTGGAAGACCTACGAAAACATCAGCAGGAACTTCACTTTAGAGGTAGAAAACTCATGTTTATCTGGTATATATTCATTAATGTGTCTTGTTACTGTTACTGCTGCCTGGTGTCCATGTTTACCGGAGCTATCTAACGTTAGTCTACTAACGATGATAACGTTTCTCTCAGTCCACTCTCTCTCTATATCTATATAGATATTAATTAAGAATAATATGGGATTTAATGACTTGTTTAAAGCAGTAAAACACATTAAAGCACCGTTTCTAAATGTAGATGTCTGTAAATATACTGTATGATGGTTAGATTCTACAAACACGTCACTGCCATGCTAAACTAACACCATGTCAACATGATGCTGCTGAGAGGTAACACTGGAGAGGGGATGGCATTACATGGTAGGAATAATAATAATAATAATGATAATAGTAGTAATAATACAAATAGTAATCATAATATCAGTAATAACAATAGTAAGTATAACAATCATAATAATAGTAATAATAATAATAGTTATAATAATAGTAGTAATAATAATAATATTTATAATAGTAGTAATAATAATAATAGTAATCATAAGAGTAATAATAGTTAATAATAATAATAATAGTAGTAGTAATAATACTAAAAGTAGTAATAATAATAATAGTAATACAAAAAATAGTAATCATAATATCAGTAATAACAATCATAATAGTAGTAATAATAATAATAGTAATCATAATATCAGTAATAATAATAGAAATAATAACAATCATAATAGTAGTAATAATAATAATAGTTATAATAGTAGTAATAATAATAATAATAGTAATCATAATGTTAGTAATAATAACAATCATAATAGTAATAATAATAATATTTATAATAATAGTAGTAATCATAATAATAGTAATCATAAGAGTAATAGTAGTTATAATAATAATAGTAATAATAATAATAGTAGTAATAATACTAAAAGTAGTAATAATAATAATAGTAGCAATAATACAAATAGTAATCATAATATCAGTAATAATAATAGTAATAATAACAATCATAATAGCAGTAATAATCATAATAATAGTAATCATAGGAGTAATAATAACAATAATAATCATAATAATTGTAATAATAACTATAATAATAATACAGGAAACCGCTAAAGGGTTATGGAGGACCACAAGAGTCAAGTAAATAGTAATAAAGCATTTGATTGATTGATAGCTAATTTTACAATAAAAATAGCCATTAATACATTTGTTGACAAATTGATTTATTAATCTATTAATTTAACCTGCCACCATGGCAGATATATATATTATATACAGATATTATTTTTTAAAAACAATTCCTAAATTAAAAATAGTCAGGGATGAAGGTTACATGATCCATATTTCTACTGTCTTTTACCACTGACTCAGTGTTTACTAGGGGTGGAAGAAAATATTGATTATCGCAATATTATGTTTAGTGATACTGTATCGATCTGCCGCAGTGGCACGTGAGGAAAAAAACAAAACAATTTTAGACCCTGATTGTACTGCATTTATTTTACAGCTCTGGTTACCTTTCTGACATTTTCATGACATTTTCTGACATTTCATCGACCAAATGATTAATCAATAATGAAAATAATCAGTCAGTTTCAACCCTGATTTATTCAGCAGCAAAAATAATGAACACAGGTTCAGTATTAATGAATGAAAACAATCTAACACACTCCTTTTCTTTCTCTTCCTCCCTCCTCACAAACTGACTCTGTTCATCCCTCCTCTCTCTCTCTCTCTCTCTCTCTCTCTCTCTCTCTCTCTCTCTCTCTCTCTCTCTCTCTCCTTCCTTCATTCCTTCATTCATCCATCCCTCATGTGCAGGGCAGCGACCTGCACTGGCTGGCCTGTGCTCTGTACGTGGCCTGCAGGTCCGCGGTGCCGACGGTGGGTAAAGGCACCGCCGAGGGGAACTACGTCTCTCTGACCAGAATCTTACGCTGCTCAGAGATGAGGTAGGCCCACAATGCACCTGTGCACTCACCTGCAGCTCTGTCTTCTGAGTGAATGTGTGAGTATTTTCTGCTGTGTTTATACCCTGTGGTGGAAGAAGTACTCCGCTCTTCTACTACGTTAAAGGTACTAATACCACAGTGTAGAAACACTCTGTTACAAGTAAAGGTCCTGCATTCTAAAGTGTACTTAAGTAAAAGTACAAAAATATCAGCATCAAAATAAAAGTGAAAGTACACATTCTACAGAATAATATATATTATAATTGTTGTATTAAAACTAGGGCTGCCAATCGATTAAAATATTGAATCGTGATTAATCGCAAATTAATGTCACATTTTTTATCTGTTCAAAATGTACCTTAAAGGGAGATTTGTCAAGTATTTAATACTTTTATCAATATGGGAGTGGACAAATATGCGTATTATTGTTAAGTGAACTGCAACGTGGACTTGAAGCGTTTCAGAGTGTCTGAGTTCTTTGAGAGTGTTCACATTATGCACAGAAAATGCTGACTAATCGCTCTGAGTTGGTTTGGAGGGCTGAAAGGGACCATGTGTGCTGATGGACCAGGTGTTGGTAGGAGCAGTAACTGTAGACTTGTCCTGTGTCTCCCGGCAGCCTGATTGAGTTCTTTAATAAGATGAAGAAGTGGCAGGACATGGCCAACCTGCCGCAGGACTTCCGTCAGAGCACCGACAAGCTGGAGAGAAACTTCACCGTGTCGGCGGTCATCTTCAAGAAGTACGTTCCCATCTTCAGAGCCATCTTCAAGGCGCCGTCGGAGGAGCCGCCACGAGTTCACCGCAGCCGCAAACAGAGGTGGGACACTGCGATCTTTGACCTCACGTTCAGTCAGATGTTTTTTTTTTGTTTCATGTGTGTCACCACCAGGGTCTGAAATTAACTTTGGTCACTTCCTGCCATTGTGGCAGGCAAGTCAAATCTGCTTAGAGCTAGTGTTAGGAGGTTAAACAGGTCATAATTCTCTCTATCCATTTTATATTGCTGTGAAAACATCTCCTTCAAATAACTAGATTTATTCAATTTCTCGCCAAAACTACATTTAACTAGATTACATTTGAGCGCATCATGATAACGTTAGAATTTACCTTCTCCCAATAGTCATTTCTACTGGACAGAGCCTGAAGGCATCATAATGTTACTCAATAGCACCTCCATTAACATTAATAGCTCCGTTATTTAGCCAGGGAGGACTGTGCTGCTAACAGCTAACGTTACTAACTCTCCTCCTGTTGATTTCAAAACAGATATGTTGTTGAGTGTAACATTATCTGGGAAAGAACGGGGTGCGCTCCTCAGGTTTAGTAGTACCATGCTGTTGAGCACTTTTTGGAAAGCATCAATAAGAGCAATGATAGTCACGGAGGCATGAGATGCCAAGGAATCAGACAACTCGGAGCCAGTTCTCTATTCCCATCTCTGGCGGGTGGCGGGTAGCGGGTGCTAATTTCAGACCCTGCTCACCACATTAGTGTCCATGTGATACATAAATGATGATATTCTAAGTGACTTCTTTTCTGTCCAGACGCCATCCCTGCACTGTGACCGAGGTCTTCAACTTCTGCTGGGTCTTGTTCGTCCATGCTAAAGGTAAAGATTCTTCTCTTCTCCATGTTCTGTAGTCTACAGCCTCTTTCACACAGAGATCCTGGTAAATAGTTAGTGATTACCACTCGTCACACATGCACTGCGTTCAGGAACATTTCTGTCTTGAGCCTTCTCACACACGTCATGGTAATGAATAGATGGGGCGAGGGACGGTCCAGCAGATGGCGCTAATGCAACACTTATGGATGTTAACCGCCATAAAACTCAACAGAAGAAGAAGAAGAAGAAGGAGCAAGGCCCTGCACCCTCCCACTTCATGATGGAGTGAACTCTGTCTGTCGTCTCTCAGCTCAATGACGCTCCTTCATTAAGGTAGAGGTAGAAATACAGCAGCAAGCTTGGGGACCAACTTCCCTCTATACAGCAAGGAAACTATAAATCAATATCAGAAATATAAATATATAACATAGAGAATTTATAAGAAAATATAAATAAGAAATAAGTACATTATTTATAGACCTACTATAATAAATAACACTGCAAATGATAATGATGAAAAATGGGATCTATGATTAAGTGTGTAAAAATGCAAGACATGCATTTCTGGATTTATTTACTTTATTATCCAGTGAAGCTGGGAGCTGACAGTACAGCCTCATGGTACGTGTCCACAGGGGCGTTTTTTATGGTGAGGGATATGCCTCGTTTCCCAGCATTGGACGCTGGATGGGCTGCCACTAGACACTAGGCATCTGATTGGACGAACGCTTTCCCTCCCAGCTTTCAAACCAGAACCAACATGGCGGCTCGTTTGGAAACTTCTCCTATATCATGAAAATAGTTCACCGAAATGCGTTTCTGAGAACATTTTATGAGAGAAATAATCCATGCATCTGATGAATCTGTCTTTATTTTAGATCGACAACGGTTAATTTAAAAGTTTCTAGAGTTTCCAGAGGCGGCGAGTCACATCGGACATCCCTGATTTACATAAAGTAGCAGAGACCTCACCTTTATGCAAATGAGGAGTGGGCGACGTGACAACCCGTCTCTCAAAACGTGCCGCCACGCTACCAGAATGCATTGCACGGCTGCTAAGATAGACAATAAATGGGAAGCGTGGAAAGAACGGAGGCTGTAGACTCGTACCATCAGTCCTCTGCTGGTGGCCTAGTAGCACCAGTTTGTTCCTCTGACCAGCACATTCACAGTCACAGAGCATCTGAGTACTGAATGATGAACACATGGTGATGTTTGAAACACCCAGAAGGTGGTTTAACACGTCGTATCTCTGCCTCCCAGACATCCTCTGTGTCTTTTAGAAAACAGACTTTAGCATGTTATCTATGTTGTTTGTGTTGCAGCAGACAACAGATGGTTTCAAACGTCTTTGAGAATTCTGTAAAAAGGACGTGATGCTAAACACCTTCTGGGTTTTTATTTTTGATGTTAGTACATGAGAGGAACCAGCTGGAGCAGCTCTGAAGTGCCTTGCTCAAGGGACGCAGGGTGGTTTTACTGAGGGGAAGAGTTTAAAAACTGCTGCCTAGTGTATGTGATGTGTTGACGACTGCAGTGGATGTTGAACCCTGCCTGTGCGGATGAGGCAGTAGTACTGACAGCCTGAAGACGTGATGGCTCCCTCACCTTGTTGTTGTTTGTGTCTCGTTCAGGGAATTTCCCCATGATCAGCGACGACCTGGTGAACTCCTACCATCTGCTGTTGTGTGCTCTCGACCTCGTCTTCACCAACGCTCTGCTCTGCAATGCCAGGAAAGACCTGCTCAACCCAAACTTCAGAGGTACCTCACCCTGCTCTGACCAACACTGCTGCTGCTGTGTCAATGCTGCTGCTGCTGCGTCAATGCTGCTGCTGCTGCTGCTGCTGCTGCTGCTGCGTCAACGCTGCTGCTGCTGCGTCCTCAGCTTGATCAGATAGCAACATAATATTTTTGCTGTAACTTTGCTGATCTTGAACCACATCCCACTCACGTACACCTCAAAGTAGATTTGGTCCCAGAGTTGTGAAACGCGACGTTGAAGAGTGGTAACATTAAATCAGCCGTGGCGTGTAGGAAGCCTGCTTATCAGTCCTCTACTGCACTAAATCAAACACGTAAAATAAATCAAAAGTTTTGCTCTTTCTGCTGAACAAATTCCAACCAGCCAGTTCCCAAAAAAAGCCTGCAGCCGTGTATATCAGGGCTGCCTTCACTTCCTGTTGACACCTTGTGTTTCCTCTGCTCCACCCGCCTCCACCTCCCCTTCCAGACATGGTATTTATTGTACTGGAGAACCTGCTGAGAGAGGAAACTGCTCTGACATTACATCAAACTGTAGTTTTTTTTTTCCTTCTCTACATGTTGGTTTAAAAATCCTAAACTGAGGAGAACTTAAATGGATAGTTCCACAGTCCATACTCCATAGTCAGTGTATTACTACAGTAGATGGAGTTTGGAGCAAATCAATGTCCTGCTATGGACAGGGGGGCAGCAGCAACACGCATTCAAACACCTAAAAACATCTGTATCAGTTTAAGTGTACGCTATATTAAGAGTATTTTCACAGCTTTACCTCGCTGTCAGACAGCACTTTCTGACGGAGAACTGAAGCCGTTATATTGCTCCCTTCAAAGACACCAGACTACATTCACAAAACCAGCAATTTTACCCCTCAGAACAGAATTGTTGCTTTACCGCTGCATCGATCGGTTAGTTAGTTTGTGTCATTGTGTGACTTTTGTAACACCAACAAACTGTGTTCTGCAAGGCAAAATCGCTGTTTTTGTGAATGTAGTCTGGTGGCTTTAAAGAGAACGTAGATAACAGTTTCAGTTCCCCGTCAGATTGGGCTGTCTTCTCCAAACTGGGGCGACATGCCGACCACCATGTACTGTAGGTAATACACTGAGTATGGAGAAGTAGCACATACTACCACACTGAGAAACACCCCAAGTAGATCAAGCTAAAAGAAAGAAAGAAGAGCACAGTGGAAGAGCAGCTAACAGAAAATGTACCCAGAGGTGGTGCTTCACAGATATGGGGGGTGGGGAGAAATCAGCAACAGAAATACAATGAGCTGCATCGTATCGAATGCAGGTTTATGGACCGCAGAGAGTCAGCCGCTACAAACACAAAAGTCTGTCACTGACTGACTGAGTGATGAAGTTACACGATTGGTCGGCCAGGTGTTGGAGTTTTCTCATTGGCCGTTGCTCTTTCAAAATGAAAAGGTGGGAACAGTCCTTTGTTTACGTTTTAAAGGGGGCGGTTCCACTCACCGTTGACGGACGGCGTCTCAACGCTTTCGGTACGTGTCCACAGGGACGTTTTTTTTATTGCCTCGCTTCCCAGCGTTGGACACAAGGCACCTGATTGGACAAACGCGTTCCCCCGTGGGCTGCTGCTCCAAGCTTTCAAACCAGAACCAACATTGCGGCTCGTTTGGAAACTTTCTTCTCTTATATCATGAAAATAGTTCACCGATATGTGTTTCTGAAAACATTTTATGAGAGAAATAATCCATGCTGATGAATCTGTCTTTATTTTAGATTGACTAAATGTTAAGTGTCTAACCATCAGGTTCCTGTCTGTCCTCCAGGTCTACCAGAGGACTTCAGCAGTAAGGACTACCGGCCGTCCTCAGGGCCATACTGCTTCATAGAGCAGCTGTGTGAGCTCCATGACGGTCTGGTTCTGGAGGCCAAAGGAGTCAAAGAGCACTTCTGGAAACCCTTCATCAAGAAACTCTTCCACAAGAGGGTGAGACATGGGTTTATATTAGGGCTGTCAAAGTTAACATGATAATAACGAGTTAATGCAAATTTATTTTTATCTCCACTAATTTCTTTAACGCATTAACACAACTTGTGAATTTTAGGTTGTAGCGGCTCAGTTTTAAAGCTAGAGTGAAGATACTGGTATCATATGAAACTAGAGAACCTAAAAAAATAGAAAAAAAATCCATTGGTACCAACCACGTCATACTAGCTTGTCGTGAAGGAAGTTTAATAACGCTCCAAACTTACGCTAAATTTTGGTGAGGAAAAACTGTCATGGCCATTTTCAAAGGGGTCCCTTGACCTCTGACATCCAGATATGTGAATGTGTGAGAGTTTTTGTCCAAAGAAGTGTCTGAAAAATGCCCGAAAAAGAGTCTGAAAAATGTCCAAAAAAATGTCTGAAAGATGTTCGCAAAATGTCAGAAAAAGTCTGAAAATTGTCAAAAAAAAAGTGAAATGTTTTTTTGAAAATTGTCCAAAGAATGCCCAAAAAAAGTCTGAAAAATGTCCAAAAAAAGGCTGAAAATTGTCTGAAAATTGCTCAAAAAAAAGCCTGACAATTTTTTCAAAGAATGTATGAAAATTGTAAAAAAAAGTCTGAAAAATGTCCCAATGAAAGGTAGAAGAAAAGTCTGATGCTGGTATCTTATGAAACTAGAAAAACCTAATGAATCCATTGGTACCAACCATGTCATACTAGCATGAAGGAGGTGTACAGTTGTGTAAAACTAAACTTCCTGTGTCTCCCACAGATCGTCAGAGGAAAAGAGGACAGTCTGACCGGCTTTCTGGATCCCATGAACTTTGGAGACAGTTTGTGAGTGTCGGCGGTTTTAAATTCATGTGTTCACATTTGGTCATATGGAGCTAATGTGCTTTATATGAAGAAAGACAGGAAATCTAACGTGGAGAGAGTTAAGTATTGAAATAGAGTTCAATTCCCAATACATAACATCATGTTTTTATGACAGTGTATTAGGGCGACTGTAGGTAAAAATAAAAAACACACAACTTCTGAGATTAAAGTCGTAAATTTATGAGAAAAGAAATTAAACTCAGGATGTTGTTTTCTTCTAAATAGTCCATATTCAGAGTCCAGATGATAATATATTGTCTTCTACTCTAATCTATTGTCCTCTACTCTGATCTACTGTACTCTACTCTAATCTACTATATTCTACTGTCCTCTGCCCACAGTCTGTCTCTGACTCGGGTGTATGAGGAACATGTTCTGGCCACCGGCGGTCTGGATGAGAGGATCTTCACCGGTGAGGGGGCGAGCGAGGACATCGGGACCCCGGGGCCCTGCCTGTGTGAGGGGTTGGAGAATCAGGACAGCGCCACCTACAGGCTCCACGCCAACCTCACTGTGAGACATTTATTATTATTGTTATTATTTATTACTTTGAAAGAACAGAGGATGTAAAATGACCATCCTGGTGTCTCTGCTGTCGTCAGGCCTCGGCTCTGAAGGTCTCCACTCCTCTGACGGGGAGGAAGTACATTCAGGAGAACCGCCTGGCGTCTCCGGTCTCCTCCGCCATGAAGAGCGTGGGGCGACTCCACACGCTGCTGTCAGGAACCAAACAGGGGCCGAGCGAGAAGCTAACAGAAACTCTCAGGTCTGTTGTGTGTAGTTTAGTCTGAATGTAGTCTGGGAGTTAATGCTATAACCTCGTTAAAACATTTCGCCAAAAATCAGAGATTAGAGAAAAGTCCAAAACCTGGAAACAGGTTTGTGTATCAGAACTTTGTTTTTTCTTTTTATATAATAATTAGGGCTGTCAATCTATTACAATATTTAACCACGATTAATCACACATTTTTATCTTTTCAAAATGTACCGTAAAGGGAGATTTGTCAAGTATTTAATACTCTTATCAACATGGGAGTGGACAACTATGCTGCTTTATGCAAATATATGTAAATATTTATTATTGGAAATCAATTAACAACACAAAACAATGACACAATGACACAAACTCTATCTCTGCAGGACCTGTGCCAGAGACCCCAGTGATGTCATCAGCAAGCGCCTGAAGGACATGTTTGAGCTCCTCTGTCAACATTATGAGGGCAGCGGGGCGGAGAGCAGGGGAATGGGGAAAGGTACATTCACACAGACACCTGAACATGTGATAGATTAACTCCTCTCTGACCATAGTCATATATACATAGTCATATATACATAGTCATATATACATAGACACATATATACAGAGACGCCACATTGACTCCTGGATCGTACGTCAACGTGGGCGCCATATTGGACCCTATAGAAGTGAACGGGGGAGCTGTTTTTCTGGATAAAAAGCACTATAACGTGTACATTTCTCAACCGATTTCAATGAGTCGTTATTATATTAAAGGGTTTATGATCTAAGAGGAGTAATGTTAAGTTAACGTTACGATTTTTTATCTTTTCCCAAAGCCTACGGTACACACTACGCTCCTTAGCGTCTAACAGCGATTATAGCTGAACTTTCCAGATTCAAAGTAACTGGAGACTAAACTTTATTTTTCTACTCCTCGTACATCATAAACCCTTTAATATAATAACAACTTGTTGAAATCGGTTGAGAAACGTAGACGTTATAGTGCTTTTTATCCAGAAAAACGGCAGCTCCCCGTTCACTTGTATAGGGTTACAGGCCAGTCTTGCCAGGTCCAATATGGCGCCCACGTTGATGTATCGCTGCAACGGGCTGCAGCGTCCAATGCGGCGTCTATGTGTCTATGTCTATGACTCTGACTACCTAAATACACGTCCTCCTTGTAGACATGGCGGTGAAGTACTTCCACCTGGCGGAGGCACTCTACTACCGAATCCTGGAGTCCATCATTGAGAGAGAGAAGATGATCCTGGGAGACGCTGACCTCTCAGTGAGTACTCTCTTACTTGGAAAAACTGCAGATATGAAACTTGAACTGGAGTCGGATTTAAGTCATAAAATGAGTGACAGGCAGGTGTATATCTGTGTGTCTTAAAGGGATAGTTCAGGTGTTATTTAGGTATCTGAGAATCAGACAGGAGTACGAGCACAGGAGCAGATCAATGTCCTGCTGTGGACGGATTTTAGACACATAAAAATATCAATATAAGTTTAAGTGAACACTTTATTTAGAATAGTTTCACCTCTTTACCTCGCTGTCAGACAGCCCTTTCTAACGGGAAACTGAAGCTGTTATATCGCTCTCTTCAAAGACACTAGACTCCATTTACAAAACCAGTAATTTTACCTCTCAGAACAGGGGAGTTGCTGGTCTACCGCTGCATCCATCGGTTAGTTAGTTTGTGTTATTGCGTGATTTTGGTGTTTTAAAAGGTTAGTTCAGATACACCAAAGTCAGTCATTTGATTTAAGTTTTATAAATGACACCTATCAGTTAAAGCCATAGGTGCAGTTTGCGTTGGCTCACTGAAACCCCCTAGAGGCCGTAGCCAAAAATACATGTAGGGATTTAAATATTATCTATATCTTTTGTAATAACACAGAACTAGTAATTATTGTAATGATGAATAATAATAGACCTTGTTGTGTCTTCTTATTGACTGAATAATAAACCTTTTATTTAAAACCTTACAAAATTAAACCTTTATTACATTTGTCATATACATACAGGTACATACATGAAATTTGACCTCTGCATTTAACCCATCCTAAGTATTTTAAGACCAGTCCGGGGAGCAACTCGGGGTTTAGTGTCTTGCTCAAGGACACTTCGATATGCAGACTGGAGGAGCCGGGGATCGAACCGCCAACCTCGTGGTTAAAGGACGACCCGCTCTGAATCCGTTAAATATGAAATTTCTGGTACATCATGTAAACAAACCACGTACGCTGTGAGCTCCAGATCAGACTGGAGACGCAACCACTTGAAAGACGAGTGATACCTGCTGTGATATTTACTGGAAATGACTGGCAAGAATATCGCCAACAGCGAGCAGGAAACTTTCAGGTGATCTCCCTCCAGCCTGCTGCCTCTTATTTAGGTTTTTGTAGTGAAATGAGGAGGCATCATAGGCCAATAAATAACTCCTCATTTCAACTTCACCAATCAGCTGCTCCTCGTTCGTTGTGGCGCTTTCAACGCGGGCGACAGGAATAAATAGAAACGGCGTCCAGCAAAAGTTCAGCTCCAAACGCTGCGTTGCGCTGCACTGCGTCAGGTTTGACATTATGTTTGTCTGTGTGTGTGTTTCAGTGTATTCTGGAGCAGGACGTCTTCCATCGCTCGCTGCTGGCCTGCTGTCTGGAGATCGTCGTCTTCTCCTACAGGCCTCCAGGAGATTTCCCCAACATGATTGGCATCTTCCAGCTCCCTGCTTATCACTTCTACAAGGTATCAATACACCCAGTCACATCTCTCACACTGTGTGTGTCTGTCAATATGTCTGTTTGTTTTCAATAGACTGAGATTCTTTTGGTGTGAAAGTTAATCTGCAACAGATAACATCAATGTAATTAAAAGCAGCATTTAAATCACAAATGATATCTAAGAATGCAGTCAAGACAGTTCACTAAAATGATGTGAATATATATATACAGTATATATAATTAATAATATTACAATAACAATAATAATGATGAGAAGAAGAATATAATTTGCATGTATGTTTACCTGACTCGATGTGAAATGTGCAGGTGATCGAGGTGTTGGTGCGCTCGGAGCAGGGTCTGTTTCGGGAGGTGGTGAAGCACCTGAACCAGGTGGAGGAGCAGGTTCTGGAGAGTCTGGCCTGGACCAGCAACTCCCCACTTTGGGAGAGCCTCCGCGGGGCCAAAGACCACGTCCCCGCCTGCAAGCAGGTCCATAAAACACATGACATTCCTTTCATTATGTGCGCTGGTTTCAGTTATTAGACTCGTATATTTGAGTTTTTGAGCATGAATGAAGCCTGAATTTCAAACCAGTCTGTGTTTATGAAGCTTCAGTTTGTGAGTGTTTGTGGTCCGGTTGTTTTCAGGTGATGCCTCCTCAGTATCTGGAACAAAACGACGAGAGCAGCACCGGCAGCGTTCCCCTCACTCCCATCAACCACGGACCTGACCTCAACACCAACAGCATGGTCAAAGGTGTGTGTGGAACTGGACTTACTCCTAATTTATACATTTATAAATGTGTTTTTCTACTTGTCAAACTGGTAAAAAGTCTCAAAAAGAAATGAGAACAACAGGACAGATAACAAGAATCATTCAGTATGTTCACATTCACTTAAAAACCAAGTCACATTCTGGAGAAACCTGATTTAAATAAAGTTTTAATCACCGAGCTGGAAGATAAAAAAGAAACCTGATTCTTCCAGCTGGAGAGAGATGATTTCTTGTCTTTGTATATATATATATATATATATAAATTATATATAATATTCTATTTCTATGTTTATTAACACACGATGGATGTAAAATAATAACCCCTCCCCCTCCTGCAGGCGTGTCCCCCTCCCCCACCACCCTGCTGGACCGCTACAGCTCTCCTCCCGCCGGCCCGACTCGCCGCCGTCTGTTCGTCGACCCGGTGGGCAGCGAGCCTCGGGTCACCTCTACCAACACCACCAGCACAATGCCGGCCGCCGTGACCAAGACCGGCCAGACCACCCTTGTCACCACCATCCCAGCCGGGCAGACCGTGGTCAACCTGGCGACCGCCACCGTTACCGCCAACAACGGGCAGACGGTCACCATACCGGTGCAGGGTGAGGGCCTGACTACGTCACACTGAGTGTAAAACATGAACGATGATGATGATGTAACAAACGGCTGACCACTGACCTCTGCAGGTATAGCCAATGAGAGCGGAGGCATCACCTTCTTCCCGGTCCAGGTGAGCGTCACCGGACAGGGCGGAGCCACGCTGCAGCCGCTGTCCGCACAGGCTCTGACCAGCACCCTCACCGTCCAATCAGCCGTCACCAAACCAGTCGTCAAACCAGCCAGCAGCCCGCTGAGGAAAGGCTCGCTGTCGCTCTTCTTCAGGAAGGTACCGACTTTATTTTTTATTTATTTCATCATGATGTCTTTAACGTACACCTCACATCTCACACCTGTTTACTGGTGGTTGAATATTCACCTGGTATCTTCCTCTCTCAGGTGTACGTAGATATATTCACCTGGTATCCTCCTCTCTCAGGTGTACGTAGTGATATTAATCTGTATCTTCCTCTCTCAGGTGTACCACCTGGCCAGTGTGCGTCTCAGAGATCTTTGTGCCAAACTGGACATCTCGTCAGATCTGAGGAGGAAGATCTGGACGTGTTTTGAATATTCTCTGGTTCACTGCACCGACCTGATGATGGACCGCCACCTCGATCAGCTCCTCATGTGTGCTGTTTACGTCATGGCGAAGGTCTGTCTTTTACATATATACTGTATGTGTACTGTGTCTGTGTTTCTACATATATACTCTACGTGTACTGTGTGTGTTTCTCTCTATTGAAGTTAATCTACGTGTTTGTTGTTTTTGTCAGGTGACCAAAGAAGACCAATCCTTCCAGAACATTATGAAGTGTTACCGCACGCAGCCTCAGGCCAGCAGCAATGTGAGATCCTCATTAAAAAATTACTTTTTAATCTAAAAAAAATCACTTAATATATAAAATTTGAAAATGACTTATTAGTAATCTTAAAAAACTAAAAAACACTTAATCTAGAAAATTAGAAAATAACTTTTAATAATCTGAAAGATAAAAAAAATCACATAATATATAAAATTAGAAAATTACTTAATAATAATCTAAAAACTAAAAAACACTTTATCTATAACATTTTAAAATTACTTATTAGTAAAATAAAAAATAAAAAAACACTTAATCTATAAATTTAGAAAATTACTTATTAATAATCTTAAAAATAAAAACCTTAATCTATAAAATTAGAAAATTACTTTTTAATAATCTCAAAAATAAAAACACTTAAATGTATAAAATTTGAAAATGACTTATTGATATTGTTAAAAATAAAAAACTTAATCTAGTAAATTTGAAAATTACTTTTTAATAATAAAAACATAAAAATACACTTAATCTATATAATTTTAAAATTACTTATTAAGAATCTAAAAAAAACAAAATATTACTTACTAAGTAAAATATAAGTATGTCAAAATTGTACTTAACTGTGTGTGTGTGTGTGTGTGTGTGTGTTTCAGGTGTACAGGAGTGTGTTGATCTTAGGGAGGAGGAGACGTCACTCAGGCAGCACCGACACCAACAAACAGAGCTCACCTGCTGACACCAACCAGGATCCAGGTAGAAAACACCTGTTTTAGTGAGTCATTGACTGAACATCGTCTCTGTCTCCTTTCAGTCTCTTTTAGCTGTTGCTTTTAGACTTCATGTCTGGTTCAGTCTCTGTTTTCAGAATAAAAGCTGTGAAAAGCAACAAAAACAGCTCAAAGACTCCAACCCCTCTCTGTCCTCAGCACATGAATGAAATGCAGCTTTACAGTTTATTCCTGTCTTAATGTGGAGATATGTTTGTCTGTTTGTTGCTGACTGACGTCTCCACCGGTCTCCTCCCAGCAGGTGGAGACATCAGTCCAGTTCCTATTCGCTCCAGCAGCACCTTGCCCACCCCCCGGCCTGGCAGCGCTCCCTCCACCCCCACCAACACCTCCAACAAGACCTCCTCCTCATCTTCCTCCTCCTCCTCCCCCACCTCCTCTGGGGGTGACGGTGAGGAGGAGCGAGGAGACCTGATCCACTTCTACAACAACGTTTACATCAAACAGATGAGACCCTTTGCTCTGAGATACTCAACCAGCTCGCCCTCAGCAGGGGTACGTCCACATGTCCACCTCACATTTACTGTCATATATATTTTACTTATATGTATGAGAATGTATTTATGTACACAAGTTCATTCATTGATAGTCAGACATGCATGTTTTACAAGTTACGTATTATACATATTACATACATACATATTGCATGTTTTGTAAGTTACATAAGTAAGTTAAGGAGTAGTGTGTTTGGGCTGCGGCAGGGGGTGCTCAAAAAAACGAGAACAGGTGATCCAGAGCTGTACAACCTGCCATGAAGGAACACAAGACGTTAATCATCACAGTTAGTGGGACATTAAAGGACCAGTGTGTAACATTTAGGGGGATCTATTAGCAGAAATAGAATATAATATTAATAACTAGTAGCCCAGAACGGACAAACAAGACCCTGTTAATTGTTAGTCGATAACGTTACTCGCTGCTGTCGGAAACAAAACCATTTTTCGGAAATTTTTTCGACTTTTTTTGTATTTTTTTCTGGCATTTCTCAGACTTTTCTTTGGCTTTGTTTGTGCCTTTTTTGAACATTTTTCGGACAGTTTTCTGACTTTTTTTGGACATATGTCGGACTTTTCTTGTGCCTTTCTCCTGCCATTTTTCTGCCATTTTCTGGACAATATTTGGACTTTTTTTCATTTAGCACTTTTCTTCAGCCCTTTTTTGGAAATATTTTGGATATTTTTCAGACAGTTTTCCGACTTTTTCCTGACTTTTTTCGGACATGTCGGACTTTGGTTTGGCCAGTAACTTCAGTCATGTATTCCAGTTTTAAAAAGTTTACTGAAGAAAGTTTTAAATTTCATTGTGTCACACGGTAGAAAAGCAATGTGGTCCTCTAACTAATGCAGCGCTCTGCCCGACTCTACCGCCCGACGCTATACATAATGTCAGTCACTATATTAAAGGGAGCATCAGTCACCAACAATAATTCATAATATTCATAACTATGTTTTCTTTCAGCTCTAGAGAGAAACTCTTCACAGCTCACTGATGTTTGTGTGTGTGTAGGTGGAGACCCCCCCCCTGTGTCCGTACCCCACCCTGAGGACTGGTTCCCCCCGTCGGATGCTTCTGTCCAGTAAACACTCCATCTACATCTCTCCTCACAAGACAGGCTCCGCCCCCACGCCGCCCACCCCCCGAGACAAGATCTACTACTACATCTGCAGCAGCCCCCCCAACGTGAGACTACACACAGTACACACAGTACTACACTCGTATATCATCTCTACCGTCCTAAATCATGATACATCTTCATCCAGAGGGAAATACAGATATATAGAGTACAACTGAATATAAACACCATGATTATCAATAAGGGGGCTAGACAGGAAGTGAGGTCATGACTCTCTCCAGCTGATCAGATCAATAATTCTGTGATCATGACGTCGTCTGACTAAATCAACATACATGAACAGAGTAATAAGAGCAGATCTGCTAGGTGATCTGATCTATTCAAACTGATCAATCACACAGAGGGTTAGAGACGATCCAGACGGGTCCAGTCCAGACTGGAAAAATAAAGTAATTTTTTCTTAATAAAAAATGAATGTGCACAGGGAAAGCGCCCCGGTCCAGTGGGTTGATGATGTTTGATCACGTAACACCCCCAAAGAGAAACATTTTCCGATCCTCCACGCTTCTCCGTCAATGCTGGACCAGTTTAAAACGCCCTTAGTCTCTGAGACACAAACACACGGGAAGAATGAGCTAAATGTGACAATTATGATAACTCACATCACTCTGTGACCTCTGACTGACCCCTGAGTGACCCCTGCTCTGTGACCTCTAACCCCGCAGCGTCTGCAGGAGATCAACAGTATGATCCGCACCGGAGAGACCCCGACCAGGAAGCGCAGCATGCCTCTGGAGGAGGAGACGTCCCCCAAGAGGGTCTGTCCCGACAACCACTCGGCTCTACTGCGCCGCCTCCAGGACGTCGCCAACGACCGCAGCTCCTCCCACTGAGGCTGCACGCCCACACACACACACACACACACACCAACACCATCATGCTACACCAGGGGTGTCAAACACACGGCCCGGGGGCCAGAACCGGCCCTCCAAAGGGCCCAATCAGGCCCACTGGATGCAGAGAAGTCAAAACCAGTGTGCTTGGTGTGTTCACAGCACCTTTCAGTGCTCAAGGAATATAATATTTGGTGCGACTATCAGACTCATGGCGGAAAATACAAGAACTTGCCAGGAAAACTGAGAAGATAAGAGGTCAGCAACACATTTCATCATCTCTTTTGTAAATGGATTGTTCACTAATTTGAACATTTTCAGAATGTACTTCTTCTCCCTAACAGGAAGTGGACATTTTGGAGGTGTTGTTATTTATAGGTTACTATGCAATGGTTTTACTGGTCTGGCCCACTTGAGATCAAATTGGACTAAAATGAGTTTGACACCCCTGTGCCACACCTTCACTGTCCTGTCATACGTGGTTAAGAGATCAGGCCACTTCCTGTCCTGCTGCATCACCAGCTCTCCGTTCTGATTGGCTGACCACTCACCTGTAACGGAGCATTCACATCAAGAGCGAAGCAAAGTTTTTTGTGCGATGCGATTACATACAAAGTTACTGCAAAGAGGCGAATAGACGCAAATTAGATGACTTTATGTTGAGTGTTGATGTAGCAGCTGCATAGCCTGGCACTGATCCATCCAAACTTCATTCAGAAAACAAGCATTTTAAAAGTTGTCTGCTTGTCGTCTTGCGGACAGATCTGACAAAGCATGAATTCAGACTTTTTACAAATCAGCATCATTATGTAGTTATTTCAGCATCATTTTGATCTGTATATTGATATTAAATCACAGCACAATCTGTTTATTTTGAGTACATACACACGGGAACACACGTAGTGACGTGTGGCTTGCTAGAAACAGATTTTTTATTATATTAAAAAAAGTCGCTGACAAAGATCCAGTTTGGTTTGAATCATTTTAACGGGAGAGTTTAACAGAGTTTAACACTAAATCTGCATTTAATCTGGTTTTATTCTACATCAAACATTCAATAATCACAATAATAATATACTTTACAGTCTATTAAATCATTGTTTCTGAACATACTAATAATCAGTGAGAAGCTGGTGATGCTTCTTCATTCCATCCATTAACTCTCCGATACCAGAATGTATTTTAGGATTTCATGATGAGGAGTTACTGAAGCCGTGTGATGAAGTTCAGCTTCTGTCTTTGTCTTTTTAAACTTATCTTCTTCTAGTTTTATTATTTTCTGATTCTTATAACATAATATGATTTAATTCTGTTAGTTTACAAGAGCAAACATCATTAACGTGTATAATGTTTAAATGGTAAACTCTGTAATTGTGTTTTAACTGGTCCGTCACCGACCGTCAGGATGAGAAGTGTGTAAATATTTGTAAAAAGAGAGAAAGAGAAGTTATTTTATGGAGGTGATGTAAGTTAAGTGCCTTTATTTTTTACTCCTGAATCTGTTTTTGTTTGTTTACATCCAACAGATTTAATAGATTTTCTCTCTGATGGAATAAAATGTTTTAAAGAGACGTTGTTGATTCTGTGTCTGAACTTATTCAGGCTGATTGATTAATGAGCAGAAATATTTTTCAGATATTTTTGTGATTTTTTTTCCGACTTTTTTTCGGATATACAGTATGTCGGACTTTACTTCTGTCTTTCTTCAGCCTTTTTTTTTTTTTTTAAATATTAATCAGACATTTTTCGGACATATGTCAGTCTTTTCTTTTACCGTTCTTTAGCATTTTTTTGTAAATTTTTTGGATATTTTTTAGGTCTTCATTTCGGACTTTCGGACATTTTTCAGACATATGTCGGACTTTTCTTTTGCCTCTCTCTGGCCTTCCTTCAGACATTTTTCTGTCTTTTTTTCAGACATTTTTTGCGCATTTTTCAGGAATTTTTTCGTCTTTTTTTCAGATTTAGTTTTTTCTTTTTTCTGGACATTTCTCTGACATTTTCTGACTTTTTTCCGGACATATATCCGATTTTTCTTCTGCCTTTCTTTGCATAGTTTTTGGACATTTTTCAGACATGTTTTGGATATTTTTAGGTCTTCATTTCGGACTTTCAGACATTTTTCGGACTTATGTCGGACTTTTCTTTTGCCTTTCTTCTGACATTTTTCTGACATTTTTCAAAACATTTTCGGGCATTTTTTGGAAATTTGTTGGCCTTTTTTCAAACATTTTTCGGCCTTTTTTCAGACATATGTCAGACTTTTCTTCTGCCTTCAGCCTTTTTTTCAGACATTTTTCAGATATTTTTCAGATATTTTTTTAACTTTTTTTTTACTTTTTTCAGTGAGTGGAAACAGAATAAAGCCAGCCTGTGTGTGTGTGTGTGTGTGTGTGTGTGTGCGTGTGTGGTTGTGCGTGTGGGGTGGGTGTGGTTTGCTGTATTGTGTCTCTGTTCATTCACTGAGTCTCAGTGTGAAACATGTCGCGGAGGAAACAGCTGAAACCACAACAGCACATCCTCACTGAGGATTCACCTCCCAGCTCACACACAGGTGAGTTATTATTATTTTTATTATTATTATTATATTATTATATTATTATTATTATAACACTTTAAACATCTATAGTAGTTTAGATTCATAACATGTTTATTAAACTACTCTGGATGTAACATATTGTTGTATCTTTATAATATTCCTATCATATAAAACCTATATTGTGATAATAATTTATTGTGATAATAATAATAATCTGTGGTAGAGTTGTATCCATAGTTTAGTACACAGTAGTACTATAACATACTACACAGAACATTTCCAGCATTGCTGTTATATTTTTCTTGATTTATTTGAACTCATTTCATTAATTAAAGCTTGAATTAAACCTTCAACATATCTACATTTGAGTTATTCTACGTATATTCTATAAGTATTAAGGTTGCCATTCATTTTTAATTAAACTATTTTGAGTTCACTCAGGTGATAAATTGGTTTTGGTGTTTCAGACTAATCTTAAATTAAAATGTTCTTATTTGCTGCTCGTCCAGTCTTTTACTTTAAACTTTAAACACAGTGATTCTTGTTGAATTGTTCGTTTTATTCCCTTAAACTAGTTTTATAAACCAGAGACATTTATGAATATTACACTTGATCAGTCATATACTGTCAATAACCCTTAACACCAAATATCCGCTGCTGCTGTTATAGATGATAATTCTTACAGTCTTTAATGCACATTTTTAGATTATAATTTGCAGTCTTTAATGCACATGTTTTTCTAATATGCACATATCATCTGTCACTTTATGTACATGTTATAATATGTACATACTTGTCATTGTAAATATAAATCCTACTCAATGTAGATACAGTATATAGACATGTATACATGAACATAGTGTACATAATCATCCAGTCCATGTATATCCATCCGGTATTTATTTGTTTGCACTATTTGTATTGTTTACAACTTCCACAACACTTGACTTGTACATAGACATTTTATTTTGATTTTATTTTTATTCTGTTATTTCTATTCTGTGTAAGTACATTGAGAGAGCTGCATAAAAGCCGGAGTCAAATTCCACATATGGATATGAAATAACCCTGATTCTGATTCTGATGAGAAGACTAATCGTGTATTTTTTATGTGTTTCAGAGGATCTCTGTGTTCATGTGTGCAGCCGATGTTGTGCTGAGTTCAGCGCTCTATCAGACCTGGAACTACATCACACAGATTGCTCAAATCCTCCAGTTGTGATTATGAATGAGGACCAAGATCTGCTGTCCTGCAGCAGAACTTTCTCAGCAGTCTCACCGGTTGGCCCAGCAGGATGGATCCAATCACAGGACGGATCCAACAGAAGAGCAGAACTCATGGATAGTAGTAGAAGTAGAAGTGTAGAAAGGTCAGGGAGCTCCAGCAGTAACCACACTGACGCTGTACTTTGTACCTTGGATTTCCCAGAATCCTTCCCTCCACCTTGCAGCTCAGCCGACCCAGGAGGACACTCGTGGATGAAAAAGGACGTCATTATTGAGAACCTTGAGAGCACTAAAGTGGCCGTGGCTCAGGTTTCCCAGCAGACGCCATCAGACGGTCCGACCGCTGTCTGGTCTCTGCTGCAGCAGCTCCTCTCGCTGCAGATGCAACAGATCCACCAGCTGCAGCTCATCGATCAAATCCGTCACCAGCTCCTGTTGTTTGCTTCTCACCAATCCCAGATACCAGAGACCCTGATGGTCTACACCAAAGACCTGTGTCCTTCCAAGTCTACCACCCAGCTCAAGGCACTGGGTGCTCACCTGTCTCAGCAGCTTGCTGCAGCTGCTGGGTTCGCCAGATGCTTATCAACCCAGTCTGCTAACAGAAGTGACCTCCAGCAGTTTTCAGCCACGGAGCAGCTAAACCAACCTGACAACAACGAGTCCTCTCAGACTTTCAGTAAACTCACAGCAGTTTCTAAACACTGTGGTTCCTCTGACTCCCAACTCAGCTTCTTGTCCCAAACCAAGATGTCCTCTTTGATGTTTAGCAATAAGTGCTTCATCAGTAAGACGTCTGAGAACTTACCTCAACCTCCATCTGGCAGTGAGCATGCAGCTTCAGGTCCGATCCCAAACATCAGGGCGATTGTGGAGGATCTGGATGCCCTGGCAGCCTTGGCCCAGCAGAGGAACCTAAAGCTTTCTGCACCCACGCTGTCTTCACAAGAGTCCCTCTTCAAATGCAGATTTTGCGCCAAAGTCTTTGGGAGCGACAGCGCCTTGCAAATTCACCTGCGATCACACGCCGGAGAACGGCCGTACGGATGCAGCGTCTGTGGGAACAAGTTCTCCACCCAAGGGAGCTTAAAGGTTCCCTTTCAGAGGTACAAAGAGAGGAACCCACATATCCACATTAACCCTCATCTTCCTGCAGAGCACCTGGACAACATCCAAACCAATGCTGGGACTCCCTTTGGTATGGCCTCGTCACCATCCCCGACTACAATGACCTCTGGTTCCCTGGACCAGTCAGACTCAACCAGTCTCATCAAGAAGGAGGAGAACCTCATCTCACTACCCATAACTCAAGGCGATCTTTACTTTGATTCAGCAGCAAGCATGAACTTCAGGTCAAGAGCAAACCCAACAAAGACCTCTGACTCAGTGGAGACCAGACAACACAGAACCATGAATCTTAAAAGTGAAGATGTAAAACCATCTTTGAACTTTGTCTCTAAAATGATGAAGGAATCAGTCGCTGTCATGACCAACCCATTCACCCATTCCAGTCATACCTCATCTTCAGGATTCCTTTCATTAAAACGCTCTGACAACCCCAAACTCCAGCTGCCGTCAGACACCACCGACCCAAACGAGTGTGTTGTCTGCCACCGTATCCTCAGCTGTCAGAGTGCCCTGAGGATGCACTACCGGACGCATACCGGGGAGCGTCCCTACCGGTGTAAACTCTGTGGCCGAGCCTTCACAACAAAAGGAAACCTGAAGACTCACCAGGCGGTTCACCGTGAAACAGTCCCTCTGAAGGTCCAGCACTCGTGCCCCATCTGCCAATGCAAGTTCATCGATGCTGTCGTCCTGCAGCAACATGTGAACATTCACAAGGAAGGTCACAAACCAAACCAGCAACACTTTAAGGAAGGATTCAGGGACAAAAATAAACTGAATCACAGGAAGAAAATTTCAGATGATGGGAGCTTTTGTGACGACCGATTGTCTAGATTCAACTCCTTATCCATCTGTTTGTCCCCGTCTCCGTCTCCGTTTGGTAAAAATATCGATGCTAACAAGAACACATGTGGGTCACATGGGGAGCTGCAACTCAACTGGATCAAAACGGAGAGGCCAGAAGGATCAAATGAAGAATGTAGTCAAACAAACAGCCCACAGTGGACTGAGCAGTCTCTGTCCTCTAATGGCCAAGCTTCATTGTATTTTAAACCATTCCAGACGTGGCTTGACTCCACTTTAACACTACGTGCATCTGCCACAGCGTCCGCCGACATACGTTTATTTAACCCCATCGAGGATGCTCCCAGCTTTACTGACAGTCCCAGAGAAAAGGGGGTCCTGAAGAACACGTATTGTGACATATGTGGGAAGACGTTTGCCTGTCAGAGTGCCTTAGATATCCACTACAGGAGCCATACAAAGGAGAGACCATTCATCTGCACTACATGCACCAGGGGCTTTTCCACCAAGGGCAATCTGAAGCAGCACATGCTCACACATCAAATGAGGGACTTCCCGTCACATCTGTTTGAACCCTCCAATTCTGACCAAGCACCCAACCATCACAGCTCTGTGTTATCCATCGGCTCACCAGCTGTGAGGACAGAGATGCTCCTGAACTCCTCGTTTAGGAATGGCGTGGATCTTTCTGGTCCGTCACAGAGCTGTTGTGTCTCAGAGTCTCCTGTAGCGCCACCTCGCCGGACGCCAAAACAGCACCACTGCAAGACTTGTGGGAAGAGCTTCTCATCCTCCAGCGCCCTGCAGATCCACGAGAGGACTCACACCGGGGAGAGGCCGTTTGCCTGCGCCGTCTGTGGACGAGCTTTTACTACCAAAGGAAATCTAAAGGTTGGTTTCACCTCTATGTTTTTAGGCCATTTCTACAACAGGAACTTTACAATTAATATAACAGATTCTGCTTTTGTTTCCACTGTTCTCCCCCAGCAGTTAATAAAACAGGACACGTGTTTAGATAAGTTTGTCAGTCCCAAAACTGCACTCTCCTACCAAACACTGTATAAAAATGGCGATGTTTGTCCTGGTATCTGATGCGCTGTTGCCTTTTCAGAGACGTATATTGAGAAGACTCGGTCCAAACTGAGTATATATCTGTACTGTGTTTGGTCAGTCTGTAGATTTGTGGCTGAATTGTTCCACTAATAGTCAGTGTTCATGTCTATAATGTTAAATCCAACGCTACATGTCCACCAGGTCCGGCGAGTACACTAGAAAACGCTGCTCCACTCAACTGGCCGTTCAAGCGGTGACGTATCCTATCGTTGAATGTACCTGATTGGTCCCTGGTTCTCTGCTCGCCGTTTCAAACAGGAAACAACATGGCGGCCTGCTCGTAAACTTTCTGTTATTCCTTCTAAACAATCCACCACAATCTACTTCTGAAAACATTTTAAGTGAGAAACAGGCGATGATGTCACTGCTGAATCTGGTTTCATTTTAGAACTAGATCTCCTAGTTTTGCACGTCGCGCTGGACGGGCTCATTTGCATAAAGGACTGTTCCCGCCTTTTCATTGTGAAAGAGCAACGGCCAATGAGGAAACCGCAACCCTCGGCCGACCAATAGTGTAACTTCATCCCACAGTGAAAGACTTTTGTGTTTGTAGGGCTGGACCTCTGTAGGAGCACAAGACAGAACCTGGAACCTAGAATCTGATTCAGGATCTCTGGGAAATTAGTACACAGGGCCGGCCAGCTTTGCCTGATTTGAAAGCTTAAAATCTGAGCAGCCTTCGAACATTTGACAAATATATGTGTTGGCCCTTTCTCAATGTGGATAAAATGGGAATTTTCACAACGGTTTTCACCCAGGAGGCCCGGGTTCAACTCCCAATATGGGAATCAACATTTAACCAGTCCAAATTCAAAACATAACAAGACTTGACCCCTGTCAAAGAGCTGATGTTGTTATCACTACGACGGGGCAACTAACTTTCATTGTGATCGCAAAGTAAACAGCAGAAACACTGCATTCACGTTACAAAGCAATCTACCAGGAGTGTGTAATGCATGTATTTGATTGGCTTCGCTGGATGAAGTTGCGTTGCAGCAGAAGTTGAGCTCCATTTAAATGAACGAGAGGATGTCTGAATGTTTCTTACTACTGATGTCACTATGAACCTCTGCTGGCTGAATGTTGATCCCATACTGGGAGTTGAACCCGGGTCACCTGGGTGAAAACAAGAACCCTGACCACTAGCCCATATGGGACTGGTTTACCTGTATCTCAATGACAGCAGGTACAGCTGATGTCAGCATGTCCAACATGGTAACCAGTGACCGTCCTCTTACAGGTTCATATGGGGACTCACATGTGGAACAGCGCCCCCAACAGGAGAGGACGCAGACTGTCTGTGGACAGATCATCATCGGAGGGACTCTGGACTCGTCCTGTTAGACTTCCTGAGCCACCACAGAAGAAGAGCAGAGAGTGTGTTCACCACCACTGGAACCAAAATCCAGAACTTTTCTCTGCAGCTTTAAAGATGAATTTGTGAATGTGGAGACACGTCCGTCTCCGGAGGACACGTCGGACTGAAGGAGACGACTCCTGTTTGTATGAATAAACTTCAGTGAGCCTCCTGCTGTTGGTGGCAGAAACAACAGTTAAAAAAACACCAAATTATTTAGGGATATAAATATTGTGTACCTTTTTATGCTGTGTTGATGGGCTTCTAAAAATGTATAGAAACGTTAATATATCGAATGCAATGTGCACATTTTCTTGTTATAAAGTTTTGCTGTGTGAATTTACAGCTGACATGTCAGTAAGAAATATAAATATATTATTATCATGTGCAATAGATGTTTAAACATGTTGGAATAGTGAGACTGTCAGTATACATGTTTTAGATGCTTCATTCTACTGCTCAATAATTTCTCTGGTTTTATCAATTATAACTATTGATTTGTTAACAACAGGTTGCTGTTTCTCATTCATAGTATTGAACTGAGCTTATCAACATGGAGGACTAGAGGACATCTGACTTATCATGTTTTTTGCAGCCTTTGAGAGACACCATTTCCCATAAGCCCCAGACATTCGCAGGCTAAACGTCACGGCGCCACAGAAGAGTTGAGTGTTGACAGTGAGTTAGTCGACAGGAAGTGATGTCATGGCCTCGGTATATTAATATGTGTCATGTTCAGCTGAGCTGACAGCTGCAGCCGGTCAGACTGATGAGTTTAGCTCCACACAGAGAACTAAAGCCTGAAACAAAACCTGCACAAAGCCTCTCAGAGATAGATATCTGCTGCAGACAGACATGAATCACTGCTGCACACAAACACAGCCGTGTACTTCTATCTTTGTGAGGACACTCATTGATATAATGCATTCGCTAACCCTGAACCCTAACCTTAACCATCACAGCTAAATGCCTGACCCCAACCCTGACCCATACCCTCACCTAAACCTGATTCTAACCTGAACCTTAAAGGCCCTGACACACGTCGGACTGTTTGGGCACGTCGGTGAGCGTCTGTCTAGTTTTGTCAGTGTGTCCCGCACCATCGGCTCTAGTCTGCCCATGTCGGAGGTTTTTCTGCCAATTCAGCATGTTGAATCACGGATATTTTCACAGCAACATGAACATCTGGAATGAAGCTAAGTGGTGAGTGAAAGTGGTGTGAAAATGTTCTGCAGACGCCGCTTTGTTTCATGTACGTATCATAACAACAGCTTGTATATCCGCCGTCCTCACTCTTCCTGTTTCCCTTTTTGAGTGATGAATACAGACTACCGCCGCCTGCTGGTGTGGAGAGTTATTTCCTCTCACGCAGATGCAGAACGTACGTGCTAACTGGCCGTCGGCTGTAGCCTTTGTGGTGTGTTCAAGTGCAACTTGTCGGCCAAGACAAAGGCGAAGTGAGGCGACGCAACAGCCTTCATCTGCCTTCTCTGATGTCAGCTTAGTGTGTCTGGGCCTTAAAACCAAGTCTGAACCCTCAAACAGGCTTCCGAAGGTCTGTCCGGCTAAAATGTCTTCACTCTGAAGGTCTAAAACTCGAATTGGTCCCCACAAGGATAGCTGTACAAGTACGCACACACAAACCAGACTGGTTTTTCTAATTTTGTGGGGATTTTTTGTGAGAGCCATCAGGCACATCAGGGGAGTCATTTAAATGGTTAACTTTGTGGGGTCCAGCATTTTGGTCCCCATGAAGCCTACGGACCCCACACGGTGAGTGAGCTCCCGGTGTTCGGACCCCACGAGTATAGAAACACAAGACTACACACACACACACACTGTCAGCATCACATCTGACTGACACAAACATTTCAGATCAGAGTGAATGTTTCCTGTAAACAGAGACTCTGACTGATGATCACTGATCGTCACACTTAAACACCGACTCTACTTTATACTGCATTATAATTTTTTTTAATAAACTTTTAGGGCGCTACCAGCCGGACTCAGAGTCTGATAAATTCAAGCGTTGCTAATTTGAAACTTGTGAGGTGTTTTTACGTCTTCAGTAGGAGCCAATGAGCTGAGAGACAGGCAGGAAGTCTCAGTCTCACTAAAACTACTGCTAAAGTGGATTCCTGTTGTCATCATGATATCACAACCTGTCCTATAGCAGCAGCAGAAAGGCCTGGATCCCTGTCTGTCCTTATTGTGTTCACATGACACAAAGCTCATACTTAAAAACAACACAAAGGTGCTTTTCTAATGATTGCATATTTCACATCAAAACTGCCGGCTCAGCGTGTTGTTTGCAAGAAGGCATTTCCTTTGTGAGCAGTTCAGCAGAGATCATGGCTCCTTTGTTGTCCTGACAATGGAAATATTCAATAACAAGAAGACCTGCCAAATCTGGGACGCCCCCACATCACCACCCCCCGGCCCCGTGGAGCCCCGCTGGCCGCTGATAATACTGGGATTATGGCTGCGGAGGCGTCATGTTTTCAGGTTGTCCATACGTCCATATGGACGGACAGTCCATTCTCGTGAACGTGATATCTCAGGATCAACACATTCTCGCTCCCAACTCGTCAAATACCGTCGCTTGGTCAGTGCCCCTCGGCATCAGAAACCGACGTACCGTATACACCTCTAGTGTTACTGTTGGACGGACCAGGGACGGCGTGTCAATATATGCTCGTTACATGCATAGTGTCCTTTCAAAATTAGGAAGTTTAGGCAACACAACCACTTAGTTAGCATTAGGAAACGGTCGTGGTTGACATTAACTTCACTGACTAACGATTCACGTAACTCACGGGGCTGACGATACCATTGAGTCAACTAAATAATAAAAGGAAAATTTAAATAAGTTAACGTTACTTTTAGTTTCACACGGGACACAAACAGCGGCCTCCTGGTTGAAAGTCTTTGTTTGACTCATCGACCGCCGCTCCCTCCCGCCCCGGACAGTCTGTATTAATACTACGTCACTGCTCCGACCCTTGAATAACGCCGCGGGTGGGTGTTTTCCATAGTTTATGTTTTATATAGTTTATGTTTTGTATAGTTTATGTTTTATATAGTTTGTTTAGCATAGTTTGTTTTGTATGGTTTATGTTTTGTATACTTTATGTTTTCTATAGTTTGTCTTGTATAGTTTGTTTTATATAGTTTGTTTTATATAGTTAATGTTTAATATAATTTATGTTTTCTATAGTTTATGTTTTCTATAGTTTATGTTTTTTTGTTTTTTTGATTTAGTGTTTGGCTTTAAATCCTGAACATTTTCTATGTCATGAGAAAGAGTAGAAGAAGAAAAGTGAAGGTGAATGTATTGATGATGACATCAGGGTTCAGTGACCTTTAACTTTCTAAAACTGATCATGTTTGTGTTTCCTGCTAAAGGCCACCGTTCATACAGCTGATCGATTATTGATCAGAGGACACATGATGTTTCCATTAGTGATGAAGCTTCATCTGCTCATCAATCAATCTCAGAATGCTTCTGACATTTGACGTGACCTTTTTCACATGTTTATGATGCATCAGACACAACTTATCATCAGTGTTAAATGTGTTTATGAGTGTGTGACAAACAGCACGGATACTGATCCAGACTGGATTCACAATAAAACACAATCACCTCAAGGTCCATTTAGCTCTAGTTCTTATTCTGTTCATGGGTTCTGTCATTTTTAAATTTTTATGTGGTTCATTTACTATTTAGCACCACTTTCTTCTGTGCTGTGTTTATATGCTTTTCTATGTTATGTGGTCTTTGCTTGCTATGAAGAACTTTGTAACTTTGTTTTGATATATAAAATAAAGCTATTATTACGGCTCGAGCGCGAAACGTCGTCCCTGCCACAAAGTGCGAGGAAACCTAGTGTTTTTCTAAAGATTGTTTTTCTGCCATTTTGAATATTGTGAGTTTTTCATACATTTTCTGCAAAACTCTTTCGAACTCCTCCTAGAGGGTTTATCGGACTTGTTTTGGTTTAATTATTTAGCTTTGATTATTATTATTATTATTATTATTATTATTATTATTATTATTGTTGTTATTATTATTTTCATTAAATTATTATTATTATCATTATTATAATCATTACTATTATTATTATTATTATTATTGTTGTTGCTGTTGTTGTTATTATTATATTCTTTCATTATATCATTATTTTGTTATTACTATTGTTATTGTTGTTGTTGTTGTTGTTATAACAATAATAATAATAATTATTATTATTATTATTGTTGTTGTTATTATCATCATCATTATTATCATTATTATTATTATATTATTTTCATTATATTGTAATTATTATTATTATCATTACTATTATTTTCATTATTATTGTTATAACTATTATTGTTATTATTGTTGTTATTATTATTTTAACAATAATAACGATTATTGTTATTTTTATTGTTGTTGTTGTTATTATTATTATTATTGTCAAATGTACATCTTTAGTTACTGTTGACCTGTACAGAGCGTATAAACTGTCACCAGGTGAGACTGTGATCACGTTGAATGTGTCTCCCTACAGAGGAGCAGAGAGGAACTACATTAACACTTGAAGTCATGTGGGAAGAAAAAAAATTACAGACTGAGGAGAGAAGAAGAAGTTTCAGGTTATAACACAGACTCTGTCAGGTAAATTACTCATTTAAATATAATAATATGCAGATTGAGATTATAGTTGTGTTGATAATCTGAGAGGAGATTATCTGCTTTGATTTACAGACACCACCCGGCTGGTTCTCTCTGTGTCAGTCTGCCACCATACTTTTCTTTTAGTTTCACTTCCTCTTCACCCTGTTGGTTTCTCTCTCTTACTGCTATGAATTTATCCACAGAGGAACTTCCTCCTCTCTGCTCGTCTGTTAGCACCAACAACACACGTTTTTATTCTTCTCTGGAGATTTTCAACAGCACGCTGAACTACAGGAGTGAAGGTGAGACTGTCTATTAAATATCATAAAGTTTATTAAGATTATTCCAGTGTGCTATTAGTATACTTCTTTTAAACTTAAAATAAGAAAGTATGCTTTCTTATGTACTTATCAGAGATATACTTAACAAAAGTATACTTAAGTATCCTTAGTTTATACCGACAGTAGTATAGAAGTATACAGAAAAGTCCAAGTAAACTCCAAGTACATTTGGCTAAGTACTATAAGTTAACTTAAAGAAACCTTACAAGTATACTTGCAGTAAGAACTATTAAACTAGTAGTTTAATGAGAGTATACTTCAAAGTGTACTTTCATAAACTAAAAAGTGGGCTACAAGTATATAACTAGTAAACTAACAGTATACCTATAAGTTCATTTGTAGTATTGTTCATATTATAGCTGCAGTACAAAAACTTGCATGTAAACTAGTTGTGTACTCAACGTCTACTATACTAAGTATATTTAAAGTATACTTTTATAAATTAAAAAGTGAGCCAATTTAGTCCCAAGAAGTATTGAAGTAGTATACTTACAAGTATACTACTAGTACCTTGATATTAGTATACTTATTACATAAAGTGTACTTGGGAATATACTTGAACAATACTTAAGTTTACTTCGTAAAATAAACTTGAAGTATAATTATTTTTTGTAAGGGTACATTTAGATGATAATACTTAAATACTACTAAAGGGCCTGAGTACTTCTTCTACCTCTGGTCTGTATAGATATTAATCAGTGTGTATTGATTGTGATTCCCTTTTGTGGTTTAGCTGTTTGTGATGGCAGAACCAGAACCAGAACCAGCTCCAGAACCAGGGACCAGAGACACTGAAGACCGGACTGAGACGGACCGGATGTCTCCAGGTTCAGTCATGTGATCAGTTTATGTTTTACACAACTTCCAATCCTCTTCATCTTCTTCTTCTTCCTCCTCTTCCTCTTCCTTTTCTTCTTCTTTCCTTTCTCTTCCTCTTCCTCTTCCTCTTCTTCTTCGTCTTCCACTTCTTCCTCATCTTCTTCCACTTCCTCTTCTTCTTCTTCTTCTTTGAAGAATCTGTATTTCTACATAATGAATACTTTTATTTTAATACCTTAAGTACTTTTAATGATGATAGTAACATATATATATATATATATATATATATATATACTTTATATGTGTGTTTATTTTTTTATTTATTTAAAAAGGTTCCCCATTAGCTGATACCAATGGCACCAGCTAGTCTTCCTGGGGTCCGAAATCAAGTACATTACATTTATCACATACATACTATATACAACATTGTGTGTGTGTGTGTGTGTGTGTGATAAAAATAATAATAATAATAAAAGTATTATAAATGACAATAAGTGTTTTCAGTCCAAAATGGCGGCAGCGGCTGTTGTTAAAAAACACCAGAGTTTCGTCTCTTTGCTTCAATACTCTTTGGATCTACATGTACAGTGTTTAATAGTGTTACAGGGTGGATTTTTCATTTATTTAAGAAGAAATCCTTATAAATGTTCATGATCCAGAGTCTAAATATTGTGTTTATGTGTGTAGATGAAGCTCCCTGTTGTTCCAGTCTGACCACTAAGGAGCTGCAGCAGAACTTGAGGGAAGTGAAGAAGAGAGAGCGTCCCGTCAGACTGCTGTTTGAGATCCCATCGACTCGTATTGTTGAACACGTTCTGTCCAAATATGTGGTGAGATACTGAAACACACACCTGGTCAACTGGAATCTATTTAATCTATCTATTTATTCATTTATTGTATCCATCCTGTAGATCAACACAACAAAAACAGATAAATTTAGTCTACTACATACTAAAATATTCTATATTAATATCACTATAATATAATATAATATACAGTAATATAATATAATATAATATAATATAATATAAAGTCAGCACTGTATCTATAAATGCGGTACATTTAGTGAAATCCTCCCCTTCAGACTGATTCCAGTCTCATGTCTGTACAGAGAGAGAGACAAGAGTCCTGTATTCTGAGAGCAGAGAGTCCTGGTTGGAGCATAAGGTTTAAGTAGTCAGTGAATCACTGCTCTAATATCTTGTGTTGATGTTTCCTGTTTGTCTGTAGGTATATGAGATCGTGGTGATGCGCTCCGGCAGCTTCGATTCCAACCGTGTGTCTGTGGAACGCCGTTACAGCGACTTCTTCCGCTTCCACCACAAACTGCTGGAGGAGTTCAGCGAAGAGCTGGAGGAGGTGGTTCTCCCCCGAAAACACCTGAGCAGGAATTTCTGCACCGAGATCATCGCAGAGCGACGCCTCGCCCTCCAGGATTACCTGGCTAAACTGTACGCTACTCGCTGCGTTCGACACTCGCCGCTTTTTCCCAAATTCCTCACGGACCAAGAGCAGAAGCAAGCTCACAGTTTGCTGCGAGCGGGACAGTTTCAGATGGCTTTGGATCAGCTGCAGACAGTTTTAGAGGTTGAGGACAAGCTGCTACCGTGGCAGAACCCCACCCTGCTCGTACCCACCCTCGCCGCCCTCGCCGTCTGTTACCGAGACCTAGACGAACCACAACAGGCGTTTGCTGTAGCTCAGAGAGCTCTGCCGCCGACGAGACGCTACGGACTGAAACGCTACAGAGCCTCGCTGTTGGACCTGCTGGTGGATCTGGGTTATCAGCTGGGACGTCCCGTGGCCCAGTTACAGGAGGAGCTGACGGTCCTGAGGGACGCTGAGAGGGGGGAGGTCACCTTCCACTCTCTGAAGGAGGTAGTGGTCCATGAGTTCACCTGAGTCTCTGAAGGAGTTAGTGGTCCCTGAGTTCACCTGAGGAGGTGATCAGAACACTCTGGACTATTGCACTATTTGTATTGTTTACAGCTACACTTACTAACTAACTAACTAACACTTGACTTATATTTAGATATTTTATCTTATTTTTTATATTATATTCTTTTATTCTGTTATTTCTATTCTGTGTAAGTATATTGAGAGAGCTGCATAAAAACTGGAGTCACATTCCTTGTATGTATATGCTGCGGACAGCTCTCACATCCACCTGTATGCTGACGACATCATTCTGTATACATCCAGTCCATCCCTGAGCACAGCTTCTACAGTATCCAACCTGCCTTCTCCAACCTTCACCGTCTTCTAAATACTAAGAAAACAAAAAAGCATGTCTTCAACCGGAACTTACCTCTGTCGATTGTTAATTGATTAGATTCATCATTCACAAAACCCAGCTGACGTTTATCGTTTACAGCACGCCATTTTTGTTACTTCCGCCCAAAAATGTTAATCAAAAACAAAAATGTCAGCTGGGAGTTGTGAATGATGAACGGTCGACTGTTGATTATCAGAGCAACGCTGTTTCAAATAAAATGTCAATCAAGTTTATCCTTTTTTTTCAATTGTTTTTGTTACTTCCACCGTTGAGGCCACTTTCATTAAATGATAAATGATAATTTTGTGTTGTGAATGATGAATGTATCGGGGAAAATGATAAAATGTGGAAACGTGTTTTCATCATATCATGACTGTTTTAGTCAAATCAGCTTTAAATGAATCAAACAACTTGATAATTTATCACTCCATCTTTCATTTTACATCCATTTTTATGCATCTTCATCACCACCATTTTTATCAATTAATTTTTGTTACGTCCACCCCTCAAACAGTTTGCTGCTCCGAGCGAATGGATTGAGTTACAGAAGACAGTAAAACTCCACACCCTCATCCCGTTACCCTCCTTTAATAACTCGTTACAAGCGATAGTTTCTGTGTTCTACCTTCTGTCGCTGCCTCTTGGCCAGGTCGTCATTGTAAATGAGAATGGGTTCTCAATTGACTTATCCGGTTAAGTAAAGGTAAAATAAATAATTAAATAAATGTAAATGTATATACTTCTGCAGAAGTAGAAAATGTTTGAGACATCAAACCACAGCAGACACATGTTCTGTCCTTCAAACTACAAATCATTTATTCATTATTTATGTTCTCTCTGTTGACCGTCTGTGGTAAATTAAGTGAATCTCTGCAGAGGAACTAAAGTGTTATCTTGTTACAGCATCCTCAGCCCGATTGGCCAACAGACAAACTTTTTGTATTTCAACAAAACAAAGACTGGAACTCCCCCAGAAGTTACCCAACCTGCTTCACTGTGTGCATGTTGACTTTTTTTCACAAGTGAGAAATTCAGAAAATTCCCCAAAATCTGATGTTTGACAAGTTGTAGAAAATGTTTTGCCAGTCTTTATACTGAATTCATGAACTTGATATATTGTGGGCCAGCCTATGTTTAATTAGCTTTCAGTAGTCCCAATCTTATTTATGCATGTTTATGTGCATATGTGTGGTTAAGCATGTATATATGTACCTATGTGCCTGTGTGTGTATGCATGTATGTAGCTTATATTCTAATGTGTATTTTTTAAGATGGCTGGAGGATGAGGATACACATTTTCTTTATGTTGTTTTATGTTATTCTGTCACTCTTGTTTTTATCTACTTTACGATTTTAAAATTATTTTTTATTGACATGTTTTTTCTATTTTAAAAGTTATTTTATTGTTTATATTTTTTTTCATGTATTTGCTTTTATTGTCTGAAACACTTTGTTTTGAAAATTGATATATAAATAAATGTATCATTATTATTGTTATTGTTATTTTATGTTATTCTGTCTTTCTTGTTTCTATCATCAACTTCACTATTTTACTATTATATTGTTAATAATAATAATACATTTTATTTATATAGTGCTTTTCTGGATACTCAAAGACACTATACACAGATAAAATCATCATAAAACAAGGACATCATAAAAATATAAAACACACAATATCAATTACACATTAAAAGCAGTTCTAAAAAGGTGAGTTTTGATTTGTGATTTGAATGTGGACAGGTCGTTATTGACATGTTTTTCTATTTTAAGTTATTGTATTGTTTTTACTTTTGCTTCATTTATCTGTTTTTATTGTCTGAAACACTTTGTTTTGAAAAGTGGTATATAAATAAATGTATTTGTTATTAATATTATTATTATTATTATTATTATAAATACATAGTATGTGTTGTTTGGAAATATTTCCATTAATATTTCTAATGATAATAACCTTTGTGAAAAATGATCTTGTTTTCAAATATGAAGATATTTTTTTCTTGTTGAACATCGATGATATCAGAGGTAGATTAGCCGGACTGCTCGCTCAGAGAAGCTGCTCGACGTTTGACTGCTTCTGTCTGAGTTTTAACAGCAGCTGCATGCTCCTTTTAGCTTTTAGCTTTTAGCTTTTATCTAAAGTTTGACTCCTGAAACAGTGTCTTCTTCCTGTAGTTTGGTTTGTTCTCTGTAAAACTGTTTAATAATGGCCAACGACTCCGTGAAACTCTCCAGAAACGTCCTCCGCATGAAGGTGAGTGAAGTTAACAACCAGGGAAGATACTAGCCGTGTGGTAGCTACCTTTAGCTCTCCGAGTGGAACGCCACTCCAAACTCCACTCAGAAATCACACTATTGTTGGCTTCCTGCTGATTGGAGAGCTCTAACTCGGGCTAAACGTCGACTGTATACATTTTTATGCAGAGTTTGAACCAGTTATTAATTCGGCATGTATTTGAGCTACCAAATGGCTTTTTACATTCAACAAAGACGACTTAATAATCTGCCACACGCTGTCTTCTACTGCATATGTTGGTGAATGGATGCTTCCTTATTTTGATTACAGTTTTGAGTGAGGTTCTGTAGATGAAAGGGAAACGTGTTTTGCTGATTTTTAAGGCCAGACACTCCAGGCAAAAACATCATTTTTCATGCAAAGGTCAAAAACATCAAAAATACACATTTAGGTGTTACTTTTTTTCTTTTTGCATCCGTGGATTTCTTCTAAATTGCCCCAAAATTAACCATTAGATAACATCTCATTTGCATATTTAAACATAACATTTCAGAAAACTTGTAATACAGAAAAATAATTCCCTTAATGTAAGTAATCAACTGGGGAAGTTTCATGGTAATATCTATTAGTTAATTATCTGATCCATAACTGCACAACAACAACTCAACAGTACCATTTCCATTTAGTTTTGCACTACTTGCAATGTCCACCACCTCACATGTGTGTGTGTGTATTATATAAGTACTCTGTGTGATCTATCTCATATTGTTACCTATGAATCTCCCCCGTGAGATTGTTGTTTTTGATTCAATTAAAGTGGGATCTGGTGTATTTTGCTCAGTTCATGCAGAGAGGTCTGGATGCTGAGACGAAGAAGCAGCTGGAGGAAGATGAGAAGAGAATCATCAGTGATGAACACTGGTATCTGGACCTGCCAGAGCTGAAGGCTAAAGAGTACGTGTCGACTTCTACATGCAAACAGACTCAGTACTTTCTCACCTGTATCAGAGAACATTTTGCCAAACTCCATTCAGAAATATACCAGTTTAATTTTGATAGGCTAATTGGCAAATTTATATGGAGGACTGAGCCTGCCAAAATAAAAAATAAATGAATAAATACATAAATTACTTGATAAATAAATATATACAGTATGTAAAAAATAAATGTAGCCATTAATTAATTGATAAAATGTGACATTAATTGATATTTCTGTTTTGATTTGCTTCTTTATTTATTTATCTTTGTATTGATTCCCTTATTTATTTATTTATTTATTTACTGTTCTGTTTAATTTCCACTTTTATTAATTTATATATTTATTTTTTAATACATTTTTAAATTTATTAATGTAGTTTTGTATTTATTTTTTATTAATTTATTAATATATTTTTGCATTTACTTTTTATTTATTTTATATTTATTTTCAAATGTATGTATCAATTCATTTATTTATTTATACATGATTTTCTCTTTGCTTTTCACCCCTTATTTATTTCCCCAAACTTATTTATTTCTGTATTCTTTTCTTTACACATTTAGTTTTACATTTCTTTATGCATTTCAGCCTCATTATGCAAATGTAGACGTTTCATCCCCATAAACTTATATATATATATATATACATATATTTCCTAGTCTATTACTTTAATTTAATATTCTAATTAAATTATCTGATTAAAACTGATGTAACAGCCCTCCAATAAATCCACCTGTCATAAAGTTAAAAAAAATTAGCATCCCCTCTAATATCGCACATCAATCAATCAAATTATATTTATATAGCATATTTCATACGACTAGCATAGACATTGTGCTTCAAATAAAAGCAAAAAAAAGTAAAAGATCATATATGACAAAAACATAAAATAAGAACATATAAGATAAGAAATACATCTATAAAACATGTGATAAAAACACAAGATATGAAGGGATTAATAAAATAAGATACAAAAAATATTATTTAAAAAATGAAATAATAATAATAGTGATTCTAAAATGAAAGTTATACCCGTTAACCACACACTACGAAAAGCTTGCGTAAAAAGACATTTTTGAGTCTGTTTTTAAAAGAAGACACTGTTGTTGCAAATCATATTATCAATATCAGTGAAAATCCCAATATTATAATAATAGATATTTTTTCTGAATGGTTCAGCCCTAGTAATAGTGAGGTGTTTTTCTGATACGATGTCTCTTTGTCTCTCAGGAACTTGATCATCGAGGAGAAGAGTTTTGTTCCCTGTGAAGACCTGATGTACGGTCGCATCTCCTTCAAGGGTTTTAATCCAGAAGTCGAGGTCAGTTTTTCATTCATTAACCTGTCACATCCTCTGCTTCCTCCCGTCTCCTCGCTGAAAGATTTCTCTGCGTAAATGTTGCTGTCAGAAACACCAGAATATTTTGGTGTTGTCGGGTATAAAAATATATTTTAACCCGTTTTTTGTTTTGCGCCTACAAACATGCATTTGTCACTTTTTTAAAAATACGTCTTATCAACGTATCTCCTCGTATCAACGACCACAAAAAGACAAAAGAAAACTTTTCCAAAATAAAAATAAACATTTAAGTTGAAAACTTGAAATCTAAATGCGACGACGTTAGGTTTAACTGTGGACGCGTTGACGGTGGTGATTGTTTTGCGTTGGTCACAGAAACTGATGGCTTTGATGAATCCAAAAGATGAAGTGGAGAAAGAAGAACAAGAAGAGATCAGCCGGATGCAAACAGACGTCACAGATGAAGAAATGGCTCTCAGGTACGAAGATTTCATGAATTCCCAGGAATTAAATATTGGTTGCTTTTAAAAGAAAGCAGAGAGATTTTATTGAATTTGAGGTGTTTGGCTTGAGAGATTTATTTTGAAGTCGCAGAAGCAAGATGAACATTTATCCTCTAAATGTCTGTGAGTTAAACAAAGTGTTAACTAAGAAACATTCCTGCCGGTTGGTTATGATAACTTACACATATTTAGAAGTCTGGATCTGCATTTAATTTACTGTAAACTTGTAAAACTATACATGATATTGAGTACTGACTACATAAATGCTGGAAATCAAAACATTTTACTGGATTCATTTAGAGATTTTCCAAAGTAAAAGTCCCTAAAAGTGTATGATTAAACTTTTTTCCATGGTCTAGTGTTAAAAAAGTTAACAAAAATCACAATATCGCAATACTTAAAAATCACAATACATATTGAATTAGCACCCAAGATGGTGATAGTGTGGAAACAGGAGATAGGTGAATTGTCACATCTCTAACAACTAGCCATACCTTTATTATCTTCAGCTAGTTACTATTTTAACAAGCGGACCTGCTGTTCTTCATGTGTAGCAGGATTTTTAACTTTTAGTTTCTGACTATGTTTTTTCTTCTTCTTCTTCTTCTTCTTCTTCTTCTTTAGATACGAGAGTTTAGTCAAAAGCATGAAGAAGAAGTTTGCAAAGAAGCGAGAGAGAGCGGCTACTGAAGAGGAGGATGTCAACAGCAACGTTGTAGAAACTGATACAAAGAGAGTCTTCCTGAAACCTCAGGACTGATCCATGTGATGGACTTTATTTTTATGTAAATGACTCAAAATAATCCTTTTTTTTTTTACATCCTTGTTTGCAGAATCTATAGAGAGAGCATCAGTGAGCAGAATGTTCAGTGTTTTAAGGCTGATTGGATGTTATACATCCTGTTTTTTAAAGAAAAGATATGTGAGAGTGTTTTAACATGTCTGTGCTGCATGATGAGACCTTCATTAAATGCTTAGCTCAGTGTATTCGTGCCTCATACGTGATTTATTTAAATAGCTCTTACAGGAACAGTTCAATATTTTGGGAAAGACACTTCTTCTCTTTCTTGTTAAGAGTTAGATGTTCACATTTTTTAATGTTCAGTTCTGCTTTTTAACAACAAGAGTTTTAGTGACCTCCATGACAATAATGTAACGTGCCTAAAATAATACGTATATTCTCGACTAAATGTTCATTTGACCTCCTTCAAAGCAAGTTTCAAGTCTCTGAAGAAGGGTTTTGCTGCTGACGATAGAAGATCAGTCTTAAGTTTGTTTTCCCATGAGCCTCAGCTCCTGTTGAGTCCTGCTGGTTTACAGTCGGCGTGTTCGGTGAGGGTCGTGATGACGGCGTCGAACACGGCGGTGGGGCTGCAGCGGTGGAGGAACGGGAGCAGCCATCCCATCTTTCCGGGGGTGTACATGGGTTTAGGACGGACTGACAGCAGAGCGTGACACACGTCGTCCACCACCGGAGACAGATCCTTCGCACATTGACGGGACATTCTGGACAGACTCCTGGGGAGGGACGAGATGTACGTATCCCCATAATCCTCTCTGGCATCAGAGGAAACCGCTGTGAGGATCTCGTCGCTGTAGCGAGCAACGTCGTCACTGTTCCCGAAGATATCTGAGAGGAAAAAATATATATATATACTGTATATATATGGGTCCCAGAGTCTCCAGGTTCACCATGTTGAATTACAGGTTAGTCTGTAAATAATGTGACCTCAAGGTGACACCTGCATTATTACTTCATCTCAAGTTAAAAATATAGTTGAAGACCTTTTTGTCATTATACATTTTATTATCTGTATATTTTCTGCTTACATGATGCATTTCATTCAATAAAATAGTTTATCTTAATCAAGTTAAACAATGCAGAGAGAGAGGGACAAACGGGGGCGAAGCAGAACCCCTTAGCAGGCTAATCTGCCCCTACCTGAAATAAAAAGAAATAATTAGATAGACAAATAATAAGAAAACAAAACAAGATTAACCAATGAATGAAATGTAAACATATACAGTAAATTCTAAATAAACTAATTTAGTGAAGAAAACGTTCAGGTAATGAATCACTAATTTAAAATGTGAGTGTGATCATCAGTAAACCATTAAAATGAGACCTACTTGTTCTGAAGGCTGCAGGTTGAATTAAAGCCACTTTGACGCCCCACATGGATAACTCCAGCCTCATGACTTTAGAGAAAACACTCAGCGCTGCCTTAGAGGCTCCGTAAGCAGCTAACCGGGGCATCGGCACCTCACCTGCAGGGCACACCGTTTAATACACCGTTGGTACACCATTAATAGTACACCATTAATATACCATTAGTACACCATTAATACACCACTAATACACCACTGTTACACCGTTTCATGCACTGTTGGTACACCATTAATACACCATCAATACACCATTAATACACTGTTAGTACACCATTAATGTACCACTAATACACCGTTAACATACGTTAGTACACCACTAATACACCGTTAATATACCACTGTTACACCGTTTCATGCACTGTTAGTACACCATTAATACACCGTCAATACACCACTAATACACCGTTAGTACACCATTAATACACTGTTAATACACCACTTATAAATCGTTAGTACGTCACTGTTACACCGTTTAATACACCGTTAATACACCGTCAATACACCACTAATACACCATTAATACATTAATATACACTGTTAATAAACCACTAATACACCGTTAATACATTATTAATACACCGTTTAATACGCTGTTAATACTCTGGTAATACACCATTAATACACAGTAAATACACCGTTTAATACACCCTAGAGTACACCGTTAATACACTGTTAATACTCTGGTAATACACCAGTAATACACCGTTAATACACAATTAATACACAGTACACCACTATTACACCGTTTAATACACTGTTAATGCATAGTTAATACACCACTAATACGATAAGCTTGTATGACATGATTGGTACCAATGGATTCTTTATGTTTTCTAGTTTCATATGATACTATATGATAGTGATACTATGACCAGTATCTTCAGTCTAGCTTTAAAACTGAGCCACTACAACTTAAAAATCATAAGTTGTGTTGATGTGTTAAAGAAATTAGTGGCGTTAAAACAATTTTGCGCTAACGCGTTATTGTCACATTAACTTTGACAGCCCTAATAAAAATGCATTATATTTAATGAGTTGATAAAAGGTTTTGTATGTAGAATCTTCATCTGTAAAGTAACCAGTTACTGCAGCTGTCAGATAACATAACAGACATACTCAAGTACAGTACAAGTACCTCAAAACTGTAAGATTGTACCTCAAAATCTACTGAAACCAACAGCTCCTCTGTGTGCTGTAGTAAATGGACAGAAGTAGTTTATACATGATGATTTGTAGTGTTTAAATCATGGCAGACATGCTGTGGGTGGTTGAACATATGTCTTCAGTGGGACGCACCTGCCAGGCTGGACATGTTGACGATGCGTCCTCTGGACCTCCTCAGCAGAGGGAGGAACACCTGACACATCTTCACAGCAGACAGGAAGTTCACGTCCATGCAGAGTCTGTACGCCGTCATCGGCTGGAGCTCCGCGTCCACAGGACAGAGAAGGACTCCGGCGTTATTCACCAAACCCCACAGACCTGCAAGGACATGAGACACAAGACGAGTCACGAGACACAACGAATCTCTGCTAATTGAAAATATCTATATTTCTGCATTCAAACTTTCGTCAAATAAAAGTCATTCAGTTTGAAAATACGATCTATCGTTCAGCATTAATAGAAACTATTAGTAGGTTTAACCCCACCACCTGTCAGTGGTGTGTCTTACCTGTGTCAGCCACCTGAGTACAGATGTACCTGTGTGCTGCCTCTATCTGGGAGCCGTCGGTGACGTCGAGCTGCAGCACCTGCAGGTTTTCAGATCCTCGTTCTCTCAGCTGTCGAGCTCCGGCTCCGTTCACATCCAGGACACCAGCAAACACCTTCACTCCCACCTCGCTGAGCCGCGTCGCCAGCGCCAGACCGAAACCTGAATCACAACCTGTCAAAAGAAAAGATACAAGAATGAAACCTGGTTTCTCATTTAAGCTCTGTAGTCAGTGTTAGTATCTTTAAAGGTTTTTAAAGGTTTTATTTTAGAAACAAGTCTTTTCCTTCTGGAAGTTAGTTCCGCTGGACTACAGCGATGTTCTATACATGCATGCATCTTCTCAAAGCCTAAACACGCTGGATACTATCTACCATGGAACACTGAGATTTATTATGAATTTTAAAGCCCTTATGCATTGTTGCTCTTTGTATGCTCTTCGGGGTAGGATGGATTGCCTTGTCCACCCGGAGCCTGAACCACTGGTGTATTCTTATTTATAAGGCTATTCTTGGTCTGCTTCCATCTTACCTACGGGTCTACATCCTTCGAAAAAGTACGGGAAGTTACTGTCTTCGTTCCCAGGACTTAATCCTATTAACTGTCCCCAAAGTCCGTACTGAACTTGGAAAAAAAGTGGGAGGAACGGCCTGCCTGATCTGAACCCGAGTGATGCTTTGTTGTTGGACTGCTGTGCTAGTCATGGATTGTCCATAACAAACACCATGTTCGAGCATAGGGTGGTTCATAAGTGTACTTGGTACCAGTACACCCTAGGCCAACGATCATTGATCGATTTTGTGGTCGTATTCTCAGATCTGCGGCTGTATGTCTTGGACACTCGGGTGAAGAGAGGAGCAGAGCTGTCAACTGATCACCACCAGATGGTGAGTTGGATCAGATGGCAGGGGAGGCTGCCGGACAGACCTGGTAAACCCAAACATGTAGTGAGGGTGAACTGGGAACGTCTGGCTGAGGCCCCTGAGGTCCGCAAGGTCTTCAACTCCCACCTCCAGAAGATTTTTTCATCCCGGGGGGGAGGCTGGGGACATGGAATCTGAGTGGGCCATGTTAAAAGCCTCCATTGTGGAAGCGACTGCTGGGAGTTGTGGTCTGAAGGTCGTCAGTACCTGTCGTGGTGGCAACCTAAGAACCCGCTGGTGGACGCCAGCGGTGAAAGAGGCCTTTTGGGCTTAGTTGGCCCGGGGTAACCAGAAACACCAGACAGGTACCGGTTGGCCAGAAGGGCTGCAGCTGTGGCGGTTGTCAAAGTAAAAACCCGGGTATGGGAGGAGTTCGGGGAGGGTGCATGTTCAACACACAGCTTTGTCTGGTTGTTAGTACAGCCGCCAACAGCGCAACAAATACCAGAGCTCCGCCAAGACATTTTAGAAAATGTTAATTTAACGGTAATTAAATATCTGTTGTGACGAAAAGAGAGCTGAGCCGGAAGGCAAAGCTCTCGATCTACCAGTCAATCTTCGTTCCTACTCTCACCTATGGTCATGAGGGCTGGGTCATGACCAAAAGAACTAGATCGCAGGTACAAGCGGCCGAAATGGGTATTCTCAGGAGGGTGGCTGGCGTGAGAAGCTCAGTCATCCGTGAGGGACTCGGAGTAGAGCCGCTGCTCCTTTGCGTTGAAAGGAGCCAGCTGAGGTGGTTCGGGTATCTGGTAAGGATGCCCCCTGGGAGGCGTTCCAGGCATGACCAGCTGGGAAGAGCCCACGGGGAAGACCCAGGACTAGGTGGAGAGATTATATCTCCACACTGGCCTGGGAACGTCTCGGGATCCCCCAGTCAGAGCTGGTTAATGTGGCCTGGGAAAGGGAAGTTTGGGGTCCCCTGCTGGAGCTGTTGCCCCCGCGACCCGACCCCGGATAACGGGTTGAAGATGAGTGAGAGTGATGAGTAAGTGAGTAAATATCTGTTAAAAATAAAGCAGGATTTGCTAAATTGAAGGCGAATTACTTTTCAAAAGAAGTGCCGTTGGCAGTTAGCCTCTATGGATAACCTCTATGGTTAACCTCTATGGTTAGCCTCTATGGTTAACCTCTATGGTTAGTCTCTATGGTTGCCTCTATGGTTAGCCTATGGGACTAACTAGCTTACTGCTACTTCCGCTACCACACTGGAAGTTACGCCCATAGTCATTTCTGCAGTAACACCCCTGAGCATAAGGTGGATAGGTTAGGTTTTATAGGTTACGATAAAAGTTTATATAGTTACGAGCTTCCTTTGCAGCAGATTATAAAGTAATTAAAGTGAGCTCCACCTTTACCAGCTGATGAACACTTGAGTGCATCAACAGTTATAATCTAGTGACAATGATATGACTAATGTGACCTGACTCATATAATGTGTGTTGGGTGTGTCGTCACCTGTAATCAGCACCGCTCTGCTCTGCAGCAGCTCCACTCTCCTCTCAGTGTCACAGATCAGGACCAGGCTGTAGCCGAGGAGGGCCGCGGACACACAGACAACAGGAGGAACCGTGAAATACAGAGCGGCCCCGCCACCGAGGGCCCCGCCGACGCCGAGGGCCCCGAAGGTACCGGGCCAGTTTCCTGCTCCACAGCCCTCTTTAAACCTCCACAGCACGGTGAGGAAGAACACCGCTGCAGCGACGCCACAGAAACAGGAAGTGATGTCCATCCTCTGACAGGTCAGTGTGTTTGTCTCTCTCACCTGCTTTACCTGTGTGTCAGCCTGCAAAGGGTAATCTGAAAGTCATTACACTCACGGTCCTGCCCACACTCACCCACCGGCACACAGGTATGTTGTGCTGCTGCCAACAGGTGTGTTTCCTTCAAACCTGTTCCTCGTCTGCAGCTGCACATATTTTTCATTGTCCACTCCCCCTCCCCTCCCCCTCGCCAACACTCTGATGATAAAGATCGTTATCAGACGTCAGCAGTTTCTCTTGTTCCCGTCATTATTTGTCTGAGAACATCTTTCAAGTCGAGTCCGTTTTATTTATTTAGTCCAATATCACAAATCACAATCTGTCGAGTGTTCGACTCCCTCAGTCCTCAGATAACAACCTTTATTACAGCAGCAGACTAAAACCTCTGGGCCTCGTTCACATTTACCCCAGTACTGCGCTTTAGTACAAGTTTAAGGTAATTTCAATTCTGTAATAATAATACTTAATTTATAAAGCACATATGGGCTTCACAAAAGATTGAAAAAACACAAAGACCGCTGCAACAAACAGGAACATTAAAAACAAATCAGAGATTTAAATTAATAAAATGACTGTACTTGTACTGTTTTACGTACGCATTTAAAGGTGATGTGTTCGCTTACTGTTTTACGTAAGCATTTAAAGGTGATGTGTTCGCTTACTGTTGTAGTATTGGATTTAAAGGTGATGTGTTCGCTTACTGTTGTAGTATTGGATTTAAAGGTGATGTGTTCGCTTACTGTTGTAGTATTGGATTTAAAGGTGATGTGTTCGCTTACTGTTTTACGTAAGCATTTAAAGGTGATGTGTTCGCTTACTGTTGCACGTACGGATTTAAAGGTGATGTGTTCGCTTACTGTTGCACGTACGGATTTAAAGGGGATGTGTTCGCTTACTGTTGCACGTACGGATTTAAAGGTGATGTGTTCGCTTACTGTTGCACGTACGGATTTAAAGGGGATGTGTTCGCTTACTGTTGTACGTACGGATTTAAAGGTGATGTGTTCGCTTACTGTTGTACGTACGGATTTAAAGGTGATGTGTTCACTTACTGTTGTACGTACAGATTTAAAGGTGATGTGTTCGCTTACTGTTGTAGTATTGGATTTAAAGGTGATGTGTTCGCTTACTGTTTTACGTAAGCATTTAAAGGTGATGTGTTCGCTTACTGTTGCACGTACGGATTTAAAGGTGATGTGTTCGCTTACTGTTGCACGTACGGATTTAAAGGTGATGTGTTCGCTTACTGTTGCACGTACGGATTTAAAGGGGATGTGTTCGCTTACTGTTGCACGTACGGATTTAAAGGTGATGTGTTCGCTTACTGTTGTACGTAAGCATTTAAAGGTGATGTGTTCGCTTACTGTTGTACGTACGGATTTAAAGGTGATGTGTTCGCTTACTGTTGTATGTACGGATTTAAAGGTGATGTGTTCGCTTACTGTTGCACGTATGGATTTAAAGGTGATGTGTTCGCTTACTGTTGTACGTACGGATTTGAAGGCGATGCGTTCGCTTACTGTTGTACGTACGGGTTTGAAGACGATACGTTCGCTTACTATTGTACGTACAGATGCGATTCATCTTTTTCATTAATTTTTCGAGCCAAAGCTTCTCAAATGTGAGGATGAGATTCTTTTCTTTTGTGATAAACTGAAAATTTAATGGACAAAATGATCAATCAAGAAAAACAATTGTCAGATGAATTGACAATAATAACAATTACAGGGACACAACCTTCAATCAGACAATCAGAACAAGACACAAAGATTCAGTGACAAACAGGACTTTTATTTTGAAAGTGAGTGCTGGCTATGTTAAAGTGGGACATGTCGTCACCTACAGTAATATCTGCACATCTCTCTTTGTCCTCCAGACCAAAGCAACTGATAAATGCCCTTTGAAACACGTCTACAGACATACAGTGAACAGGATTCCAGCCAATGAGAGAGGACTACACGGTGGGAGGAGGAGGAGGTCTGACACAGCAGGAGGAGGTCTGATACAGGAAGTGGTCCGATACAGGAGGATTCAGGCGAAGTTCTTCTTCAGGAAGCTGATGAGGCCGTTGGTGGACGAGTCGTGGGAGGTGACCTCGGAGTCGTCCTTCAGCTCCGGCTCGATCTTCTTCGCCAGCTGCTTCCCGAGTTCAACGCTGTCGGCAGAAAAACAGTAAGAGGCCATTCAGTATTTAACGTAGTGATGTTGGTCAATAGATGAACCTCATCTCTCTGGAAACACCTGGTGTTGCACTTCACACATAAACTTCATGTTGTTTCTTCATCCAATGACAGAGTTAGTAAGTGAACCTTGAGTGAACCCCACTGATCGTAGCTGTCGATGTCATAGTATGTCTTAAAAAGTCCTAAAAAAACTCATAGTATAGTGAGTAAAAGAAAAGATTAAAAAGTCACAGTATAATAATTTATATCGTCTTAAAAAAGTGATAAGTGCTAGTTTAGTATATCGTCCTGAAAAAGTCTTAAATAATTCATTGTATAATAATTTGTCTGAAAAATTAATTGTATAGTATGTCGAAATATTTCAACAAAAAGTCATAGTATAGTATGTCGAATTCGGACTTTTTTTCCAGAAATTTTTTCGACAGACTATACTATGACTTTTTTTCATGAATTATTTCAACGTATTAAAGTATGAGTTTTTTTTCATGAAATTTTTCAGCATACAATATTATAACTTTTTTTAATGAAATTTTTCGAGATACTATACTGTGATTTTTTTTCAGGAAATATTTCGACGTATTAAAGTATGACTTTTTGGTGAAATTTTTCGACATACTATACTATGATTTTTTTTGGTGAAATTTTTTCGACAGACTATACTGTGGCAGCTGCCAATTCTCTGGTGCTTGCTGTCATTTACCTTTTCTCTGGTGTTTTTTTGGTTGAGTTGCTGAGTGATTAGAGGGTTATTCAGTTCACCTGTTGCACAGGGTGTGGGGACTGGCTCTTAAATGATAGTTGAGAACAGCTTGGTGCATTCCCCTCTTGGCCAATCAGGGTGTAACGACGCCCTTTCTGTAGGGCTTAAAAGAGGAGGGAAACTGCACACCCAGTGTCATTCTGATCTCTCCTTCACTCAATGCAACATGTGTTATCAGCCAAACCAGAAACTCTGGTCTGTTCAATTGGGTTACCTGCACTAGGACCTTTAGGTGCTATTTGTGCAAGAATCTGGCTTGCCTCACAATAGCCTAATGCCTGCAGGCTGTATTTTGTTATTCTATTCATTTGTTGATTTTCACTGAAACCCTTTATACCCATTTTATTATTATTTGGGGAAACTTTAAAGGAGGGTAAAAGGAAAAATAAAAACAATATTTCAGTTTCCTTAATTGTTTGTTATCGAAGAGGCATTTGTTTATTATTATTATTATTATTAAGGAGGCATTTTATTTTATATTATTATGTGGATGGGAACTATTTTTCAGTCTTCTGACTGATCAACTACAGTCTGAGGAAATCAGTACCGCCACAATACTACGACTTTTTTCGACATACTATAATATGACTTTTTTTGGTGAAATTTTTTCGATAGACTATACTATGATTTTTTTTCATGAAAAATTTCGACATACTGCACTATGACTTTTTTTTACATACTATGCTATGACTTATAGGATTTGTGATTAAAATTTACAATTTTATGATTAAAAAAGTCTTAGTACAGTATGTCGAAAAAAGTCGTAGTATAATACGTCGAAAAAATCCTTAAAAAAGTTATAGTCTAGTATGTCATTGATGTTGGTTCATGTTATTTAGTTTTAGTAAAAAACACACAGATCTCACAGTCTTCATCTGCTGACTGAGAGTTAGTTAGTAAGTGAACTCACCCCCACTGATCGTAGCTGTTGATGTCCCACATGACGCCCTGCACAAAGATCTTATGCTCGTACATGGCTGGAAATAAAGAGAAATTACATGACTTATTATCGTTTATGGATTTAAATTAAAACCAGACTACACTATCCGATACACACGCCAACATGTGAATAAGAGGAGTACTGGCACTAATGTTTTAAAGTGACACATTACAACATGCAGCTTTGTGTTGAGTTCAGATAAACTGCAGCCAAACATAATAAAGTTATCAAGTTATTATCTTAAACAGATGTTAATTTCATATCAAGGCTCTGATACAAATTATAATCTTGTTAAACAGATACCACAGTCTATTTCCAGTATTAACAACAAATATTTGAGCTGAAATAAAACTACAGCTGCAAATCAATATAAACATCTAACTTGTGTATGTTTGACTGTACATTATCCTGCTTATTACACGGCTTCTTAAGAAATCAGTAATTTGACACAAAAACGGTCCGCCAGAGTCCGACGTCAGAACTGCGCCCATAGCAACGGTCTGTTATAAAGAAATAACAGATCGCAGAAAGCCGTGATTGACCAATCAGAATCGAGTTTTCAATAACGCTGTGTAATAAATTATTAGAAAGCCTTCAGATGTGTGTATTATGATCATTATATTCCACTCTGCAGTCTTAAACCTGAAGGTTTATCTTAAGCTGCAGGTACAGCGACCTCTAGTGGCAGTCAGGTGAGCTTCTGTTGGTTTAACACAACTCAGTGTAACTCCCAGTACTCACCAACCAGAGCTCCCAGTATGAACGGGCTCAGCTTCTTGAAAACAATGGAGTTGCTCGGCTTGTTTCCCTCAAAAACCTTCGAATGAAAACAGAGAAGAAATCAGAGTTTATAAAATCTCTTAAACCTTTAATAAACCTCCTCCAGGCCCTCAATAACCAACATGAAGGTGAATTAAACTCTGTTTATTGTAAATGTTCTCCAACACAGACCTGAATCAGATCAGTGACGTCTTTATTAACCTTAATGAGATTCACCAACATGACTACCACCAGCACATCTTCAGCTTTACAGTTTGATTTGATGTTTTTAACCAGGTGCTGGCCCGACCACCAGGAGGAGCCGGGGATCAAACCACCAACCCTGTGATCAGTTGTGATCAGTGGACGAGTCGCTCTGCCTCCTGATGACAGGTTTCATATCTTCTTCTCTCTCAAGCTATCTCACTGTTTCTCCCTCATTTATCTGATGAGCCAGTGAACTCAAGAGAAGTGATCAGTGAAGGGTTCAAACCAAGCAACATGTTGATAGTGAAGGAAGCATAATCACTGTTGGCTAAACTAATCAAACATGTGATTGATTGATTGATTGATTGATGCGTTACCTTGTGAGGCAGCAGCTTCTGCAGAGCATCTCCCTTCAGGCCTCCGGCCTCCAGCTCTTTACGAGCCTCCTCAGAAGTCTTTCCCTTCATCAGAGCTTCTGTCTGAGCCAGGAAGTTCGCCACCAGGATCTGAAGACACGGGTCAACGGGTCAACAGGTCAGGACACTTTCATATTTCAAACAGAAAGAAAGAGAGCAACAGAAAGTGAGAGGGCGACAGAAAGAGAGAGCGAGCGAGAAAGAGCGACAGAAAGAGAGAGAGAGTGACAGAAACAGAAGGAGCGACAGAAAGAGAGAGAGAGTGACAGAAAGAGAGAGAGCGACAGAAAGAGAGAGAGCGACAGAAATATAGCGATAGAAAGAGACAGAAAGAGAGAGCAAAAGAAAGAGAGCGACAGAAAGAGAGAGCGCGCGAGAAAGAGCAACAGAAAGAGTGAGAGCAACAGAAAGAGAGAGAGAGAGCGACAGAAAGAGGGAGAGCGAGCGAAAAAGAGCAACAGAAAGAAAGTGAGAGAGCTACAGAAAGAGAGAGCGAGCGACAGAAAGAGTGAGAGCGACAGAAAGAGAGAGAGCAACAGAAAGTGAGAGAGCGACAGAAAGTGAGAGAGCGAGCGAGAAAGAGTGACAGAAAGAGAGAGAGCGAGCGACAGTAAGAGTGAGAGTGACAGAAAGAGTGAGAGTGACAGAAAGAGAGAGAGTGACAGAAAGAGAGAGAGTGACAGACACAGTGGGCGTTACCTTGTGGTGGAGGTTGTCTCTGATTGGATGCTGAGACTGAGCAGGAATGAGGAAGTCAGCAGGAATCATACGAGTTCCTGGTGAGGAAGCAACGAGTCAGTTAGTTTAAACATCCTGGAACAGCAGCTCAACATTTGCATCCTAACATGAGACTAGAACTGGTCTCCAGTGTGTGTTGTACTGGTGCGTGTGCGTGCGTCACCTTGGTGGATAAGCTGGTAGAAGGCGTGCTGTCCATTGGTCCCGGGCTCGCCCCACACGATTGGTCCGGTGTTGTAGTTGACACGGACGCCATCTTTGGTGATGGACTTCCCGTTAGACTCCATGTCGCCCTGACGACCACAGAGACCGCTCACACAGTCAGTCACAATAATACTGACAGTAACACAGACAATATTTCATATCGGGTGATAATAACTAAAAGTCATAGTATAGTATGTCATAAAAAGTGATAAAAGTCACAGTATGGTATGTCCAAGTCCCTTCCCCTCCTGTCTTCCCCCCCACACTGACCTGTTGGAAGTATGCAGCGAAGCGGTGCATGTACTGGTCGTAGGGCAGCATGGCGTGAGTCTCGGCCTGGAAGAAGTTGATGTACCAGACGCCCAGAACAGCCAGCAGGACGGGGACGTTCTGCTCCAGAGGGGTGCTGCGGAAATGGTTGTCCTGCAGAGGACAGAAGTGGTTTTATTACATGTTTGTGTTTGTAGAGAAATGAATAAAACGGAGAGAATCGTCCTCTGCTCCTTTATTTAAGTTTGACATGTTCTTTAAATTTATGGTCTTACTTATTTTAGTTTCTGCAGCTTTAAGACCTTTTTAATACCACAGAAAATTTTATTTAATACCTGTTTCATGTCCAAAGTATGATGGAAAACCAGCAGCGACAATTATTTAATTTAATTTTTTTTTTTTTTTAATTTCTTATGATATAATTAATCAAATTAATGCTCTCTGAATAGAGATGAATAAAATGTGTTATTACTTTTAATAAATAATTATTTACAACTATTGTTCATTCTGCAGCTTCTTAGCTTCGAACAATACGGACATGTTCTCAGAGATTAAATTCTTGTGCTTGAACAAAAAAAATTAAATATTGACGTGTGAAATATAAAAAGTGTGTGGTGTGTTGAAACACTGAAACATGAAGCAACAGCAGATACAATGTTGTGAATAGAAACAAAGAGTGTCCTACCATCCAGTGAGCTCCTGCAAGAAGCTGCTCAAACTTGTCAAAGCCTGAAACACACACAGGTCAAAGGTCAGAGGTCACATGTGACTACAGCTGAGGCTGAAGGCTGGGTATTAATTATTCAGTAAACAGAACTCTTCATCGTTCACACTACAGAGTTCATTATTTTCCATGTCATGATGTGTGTAAATGTATTATGAATATGAGTCAGTTTAACTGCTTTTAATCAATACAACACTCATCAATACCCAGCCTTGATCTGAGGGTTGAGTAAAGGTCAAAAGGTAATGACGTACCTATGTGCAGGGCGATTGACAGACCGATGGCTGACCACAGAGAGTAACGACCTCCGACCCACTGAGGAGGAGCAAACATGACATCACACAGTCACTCCACCAATCAGAGCGCACGCAGAGCGTCATCACGTCAACAACAGTTTACAAGGAGGCGAGAGGAGGAGGAGGGTCAACCCAAAGACCTGGTCCAGGTGGTTCCCAGTCTTTGTTCTGGGTTAGTTCACGTTTCACTCTGAACATGTTACAGCTGATATACTAGAATATGACACGGAGTTGTTGGTGTTATTTCTTTATAACAGACCGTTGCTGCGTATAACAGACCGTTGCTACATATAACAGACTGTTGCTATCCATTACTCATAGTACATACAGCTGATCTTTATGAAGGCCATGACATCACACATCACTATCTGTCAGCCAATCAGAAACAGGAGAAACAGACTTACATCCCAGAACTCAAACATGTTCGCTGTGTCGATGCCAAAATCCTTCACTTTGACCTGAAGAGGAGGAGAGAGGAGGAGGAAACGAGAGGAGAGGAGGAGAGAGGAAACAAGAGAGGAGAGGAGGAAACGTTATTCACATATTTCAGTTATCAGCTGTCTGACAGGAACAACTGCTAACAGATATAAATACTATAGTGTATCATAATATAGTGTATTATAGTATAGTATAGTGTATCATAATATAGTATAATGTAGTATAGTATCATGTACTGTGTATTCATGTCAGTCATTCATCAGAGTTGATGAAAGTCAGTTTAAATGGAGACTCACTCCGTTGGTGGACAGAGCTACAAAGTGTTTGGCAACAGCAGATTTCTGTGAAGGACAAGAAGAGAAACATGAGGATGAAATGTGATGATGAGACACTCTGTCTTAGGGACAGAAATGTGATGAGACACTCTGTCTCAGGGACAGATCCGTCCTGCAGCGAGCATCTAATCACAGGAAAACATAGACTGACTACTGCAGACTAACATAGTTCCATTTTACAGTAGCATATTAATGTTTCCTCAGTTTTATATCTGTCAGAATGAAACTCTAGATGTGTTCAATCCTTCTCTCTCTGCGCTCTCTCTGATTATCAGAAAACAGATTCATCGGTCTCAATCAGTGTCGTCTAATCAGCTGTCAGGAAACAGATGGACTCACGTCTTTGGCTGTCTGGAGGAACCAATCCCTGGCAGACTCTGCGTTGGTGATGGTCTCCTGAGTGGTGAACGTCTGGGGAAAGGTCAAACACACAGTGTTTACAGGGCGTTCACACAACGTTCAGCATGTTTTTACAGGTTTCAGGATCTCCGCTGGGTTCGCTGTGTGTGTGTGTGTGTGGTCACCTTGGAGGCGATGACGAAGAGCGTGGTCTCTGCGTTGAGCTGAGCGAGGGTCTTCGCCATGTGTGTCCCGTCGATGTTGGAGACGAACCAAACGTTTGGTCCACCGGCCGAGTACGACTTCAGAGCCTCCGTCACCATCAGAGGGCCCTGAATGCAACACCACGATACAGTTAGTTACAGCTGCTCAGTGGGCCCTGAACGCAGCACCACGATACAGTTAGTTACAGCTGTTCAGTGGGCCCTGAACGCAGCACCGCTTCATCACAGCTGTAATTCCGTGTTACTGTTGTCACATCACATGTCTGAGAAGTTATTGTGTTTTGAAAGGCATATAATATAATATAATATAATATATTGTGTTTGACTGACAGGTGTCACTCACCAGGTCAGAGCCTCCGATGCCGATGTTCACTACGTCTGTGATGCTCTTCCCATTGAAGCCTTTCCACTCGCCGCTACGCACTCTCTGTGAACAGCATAACGTCAGAGGTCACGACCTCTACGTCTTCCAATGAGGTGACAGAAGAAGCTTTATAACTGGCATACGTACTTGACAGAAGGTCTTCATCTTCTCCAGCACGCGGTTCACCTCCGGCATCACGTCTTTACCGTCCACTTGGATGGGCGTGTTGGAGCGATTACGCAGAGCGACGTGGAGCACAGCACGACCCTGCAAACGCACACAAACATAAACACACGTCTACTGCTGAATCTATTGAAACCTGTACGTTGATTAAGAATTAATCAATGATCATCTCTATAATGTTTTCATGTCAGCAGCTCTGAGGCTGATGAACGTCTTTAGTTCTGCAGGTATCTGGTCATAAATCATCCAGTTGTTGTTTTACTTTGTTTCATACAAAAATACTAAATCAAATACTTTGAGTTTTTTGGAGTGTTGGACAAAACAAGCACTTTAGTGATTTGCAATTTGAGTGAGGAATTAATTGTTATTTTCTAGAAAATGTTATAAACTCTTAATCCCATCAGTAGGTTGACTGATAATTAACGGAAGTATTTAACTTTATATCCGCTCCATAAATATGTCTTCCCCGATCGATGTGAGTCTGCACAAACTGCAAAGTCACTGAGGACGCTGTTACACAACGCCGTTGCATCATGACCGCTGCGAGTGTGTGTTAATGTGTGTGTGGTCACTGTGAGGGCAGCTTCTGTCTGACTCTCTGCTGCTCGCTGGTCTCTAACGCTGATGTCTGCTCAGCTTCAGCTTCTCCTGTTAAAGGGCGGCTACATCTGGTTCGGTTCTGGTGTTTTTTTCTCAGCCGTTAGCAGAAAGCAGTGACGTAGGTTACAACAGAAAGCTAATCAATAAGGTTATCAATAATTTGAACACTTGCAATGGCTGAGTCAATGTTAGCTGTGCTAAGGTTGGAAATAACTAAAAGAAGTGGGATTGTATGTACAGTATACGTACAGTATATGTACAGTTCTGAGGGGTAAAATTACTGTTTTTGTGAATGGAGTCTGGTGGCTTTATAGAGAGCGATATAACCACTTCAGTTCCCCATCAGAGAGGGCTGTCTGAGGTAAAGCCTCTATGAACGTGTTAACAGTCATGTGTACAGTACCTCGGTGAAGTTGATTTTCTCTCCAGAGAACATCTTCTCTCGGGCCTCCTCCACTCCCCTGGACTTGGCCTGTGAACACATGAACATGAACACATGATTCCAGCCACAGAGTGTGAAAGTGTCTTCAGCAATCACTTCCCGTGTGTACAGTAACTTGAGGAGGAAGTATTGAAAGCTGTATTACCACATTCCCTGCAGGACAAAAGCAGCTCGCTGCAACAGGAAGAGGTCTCTCTTTCAAAATAAAGTGTTGAAATCTTCCTGTTTCGCTGTTATCACACGTCTCAGAGCAGGAAATCAGTTGGACTTTCAGGACGGTGAATAGAAGCTTTGTTATAGCGGATTTCAGCAGACTGGCTCACATTACAGCAACAATAATCATTTATCAGATAGTGGTAGAGGAGATAAGGCTGAAATATGCAGCGTTATTATAGGAACTGTAGAACTACGTGGTTGAACAGCCGAGTCTCATTATCTCCTGTTTTATTTACAGTCTAAACGGGGTTATAGACATAAAAACTGGTCATATTTTCTGCATCTTTTATTTTTCCACTGTTTAATATTTCATGTCAGAAAACTACAACTACCATCATGATTTTTACTTTGTGTCAGAGAGCTCGGAGTGTGTTTCCTGGTTCTGATCAAGGCCTATGGAAAGGAGGCTGGGTCACGGGCTGGGTCACGGGCGGACATGGGTATGGGGCATAACATATGCACAGTGTAACTGAAGCTGCGGTCGTGCGTTGCTATTGGCTCAATTTCGGCGAGTGCAGACCAGATTTTACTGCGCATGTGTTGTACCCCAAAGATATGAGGCGTTGATGACGCGTGACCCAGCCTCCTCAGGGCGTTCCTGAAAAAGAGAGCACCTGCTCTCAGTGAACCTCCCCATGAATAAATAAAAGGTAAAAAAAACAAAAACAGGACCCAGGATCTTGAAACCTGTAAATACCTGATCCAGAGTCAAGATTCAAGATGTTTATTGTCACACCGGTTATACAAGTACAATCGTGTGACTTCGACTACGAAGAGAGTTAAACATACCCAGGATATCTTCAAATCAGAGGGGGGGTGGGGGGGTTGGGGGTGTTACCATGGCGAGCAGCATGTCCATCACTTCCTGGTTGATCAGATTCTTGGAGTAGTCCAGCAGGATTTCTCCTTCGTCCGTCTGCAGAGTCGTGCTGTTAATAAACAATCAGCAGAGAAATGATCAATTTCTGCACTCGGTCTGCACACAACAAACTCATTTATAGTCATTTTATATATATATATATAAAATCACTACTCAATGAGGTCACTGATGAAGCGTCTCAAACGTTATGATCGGCTGTTTTTATTCTAGTAAATGAAATATCTGAGTTTTGGACGGTTGGTCAGACAATACAAACTATTCCAGCATCTCACCTGAGTTTTCACAATTTATTGATTATCTATTGATTACCGTTAGATTCAGTTTATCACTCCGCCCTATAGATTTATTACCGCTGACAGTTATTCTACTCATCCCTGCATCCTGTATGAAAAGGTTTGGTGGGCGTCTCTAACAGTAAGACGTGATAGGCATTGTTTTTTATTTATTTATAAAGCCCTTAATGGCAACTTGCCCTCATCCTTATCAAATTGGTCCTTTAATCATTATTCGCCTCGTTCAAGTGATCGGCTGAAACTTGAAGTCCTGCGTACAAACACTAAATTTGGGGAAACTGCTTTCGGTGTTTGTGCTGCAAAAACTTGGAACAGTTTACAAAACACATTCAAATTAAACACATTTGTATCTCGAGGTGATTTTAAAACAATGATCACAATCTACCAACTGTCTTTAACCTTGTTCTATTGTTGTCTGGCTGAATGCTTCTTGCAAATCATTAATTGTGTTCTGTGTGTATTTATTCTGTTTTATTGTACTCTCGACATCATTGTAAATGAAGCCAAGCCCTCAATGATTCCTCCAGATTCAAATAAAGGTTGAATGAATGAATGAAATTGATTATTTATAGACTAAAAATGATCAACTATTCACAGAAAAGAAAAGAGAAGAATGTGTGATGGACATTTCTCACAATTTTTTTTGACAATTTATAAAATAAAAATTTCATTCACATATCTGACCTCCAGATATGTGTTGGTCTGGAGGAGCTGCAGCACTAAACCAGAGTTTAGTGGTTTTAGCTGAGGTGTGTCGCCTCACTGTTTTGAGCGGTGCTCGTTCATGTCTATGTAGAGCGAGCACAAGCGCGAGTCCGACGCTGACTTTCGTTGACTTAACGGCCACAGGTGTCGCTGTTAACAAGCATTTCTGATTCTTACAAACAGTCCCTTTAATTTAGGACTAAAGTACCATTTTGTTTTACATATTAGAAATGAAAATTGCAGTAGACCTAACTGCGATTTTGATACAATTTCGATTAATTTTGCAGGACTTATATTTGTCCAATCCCATGTTGATAAGAGTATTCAATACTTGAAAAATCTCCCTTTAAGGTTAATTTAGAACAGATACAAAAAAATGTGATTAATTTATAATTAATCATGGACAACCATGCTATTAATCTCGATTCAATAATGTAATGGACTGACAGCCTTGGTGGTTTTTACATGGTAGCTGTCCTGTCTTGCATTAACTGATGGATCCATCTCTGGAGGAGGAGGAGGAGGAGGAGGAGGAGGAGGAGGAGGATGTGCTGCAGAGCACGTAGCCTCCATGAATGAAGCACATTAGCCAGACAGGAGGAGTGAAACTCCCCGGTGAATGCAGCAGACATCCAGCAGACATTAACACCGATACACGGAGTCTAAGGTTTCAATCAGACAGCTGTTTGTCATTAAAGTGTTCACAATATGAATGAACCTTGGTGCTGTAGGTTTTAACAGAAGAAGAACATGAAGCATCCATTATCGGACAGCTTGATGCTAACACAGTTCAACAGGTTCAGCTATGCTTCAGCTAGCTGTCAGTATAACCACGATGTTTAACAGATATTAAACATTATAACCAGTTTATTCTGTAACAAATCTAACATGTCTGTGAACAAACTACACAGCAGATTAAAACAGTAACACATTTAAAATATGGATTTAGAGCAGTTTTATGGCCTTTTATCACCAATAGGTGACTTTAAGAAGGTTTTAGACATCGTTAGAGGCGAATAAATCATAGTTTATCATATTAAATACAAGCAGGCAACATTAATACGTGTGCACGTTAAGTCAAGGTGCTTTTGTTGAACAGTTTGTGACGATACGTTAGATTGTAATCTGCCCAGAGCTATCTGTCCGATAATGGACGCTGGTGACATTAGCACGCCAGCTAACATTAGCTAGCTGCTTTAATTCGCCTGTCAGTGGATTTCAACGCGCTGCGACACTCAGGTGAGAGGAGTTACCTGACAGGTGAGAACAGGTCTGAACAGGATAGGTGGGAAGTAAGCAGGTAGTGAACTAGAAGCGGAAATGGAGCGATGTGAAACTGTGACCTTGTAGCTCAAACAGAGGAAGAGTATTCAGACCAGACTCCTTTCAAATAACAGCTGATCTAACTAGCTTCGTTACACCTGAGATTCACTGAGTAAACACGCTGCAGGTAACAGAGGAACTCTGTCAGCATCACGCCCACCTGTCCTCCACCACCACCACCACCATCATCATTACTCTCAGGTGTTAGTCTGTCTCACCTGAAGGTGTTGAAGCGGTCCTGGTCGGACTCGAACATGTCCCTCATGCGGAGGCTGCCGGCGTTAGCTCGGTACCACTGATCCAGCTTCTGGTAGGACGGGTCGGCGGTGAGAGCCATGGTGCTGCTGGTGCTACTGGTTCTGGTGATGTTCTGGTGGTAGAGAGGGTCCCGTGTTTCACTCCGACCTGCTTGGTGCTGCTGGACTGGTCTGGTCTCCGTGTGGTGATGATAAGGAGGAGGTGGAGGAGGAGGAGGAGGAGGAGCAGCTCTACAGCTGACAGGACGGAGGTTTAGGCTCCGCCCACTGCACTGACAGCACGGAAGTATGGAGAGTGATTAGTGCCACAAAAAAAAAAAAAAAAAAAAAATACAGTCCAGAACGTTAATTATGTAGAGGAGTTTTTGTATGAGGGGGGAAAAGTGCCAAAAATACAGTCATGGGGCCTCATGTATAAAAAAGTAAAGTTATAGTTTATGAAAGTGCACTTTAAAGTAAACTACTAGTTTACTAGTGTTTATACTACAAGTATACTAAATTAAACTTGATTTGGTGTGTCTGAGCCTTTAAATGTCTTGTTGAGATTCAGTTTAATCTGATATATAAAACAGAGAAAAACAGCAAATCTTTCTATTTGAGAGGCTGAAAACTTTAAATAGTTGATTATTTGTCTGATGAATTCAGTTCTGTCTCTCTGATTATTAACATGTACATCTGGTTTATTCCTTTAAGGCTCATTTCAGGTTATAATGTGCTTTATTGACAATATTTAAATTAGCACAAACTAACTGGCCACATCGTGAGGTAACCCCACATTTTATTTCCAGCTGATGTGACGCCGGAAGACTTGAGAACCAGCGTCGTCTGCGACCTTTTGAAAACGAATTAGACTACTAACGATGTCTGTCCTCTGATTGGACGCCTGGATACCAAACGAGTCTGGACACATTAAGAAAACTTCACAGCTTTCAGCCACGTTTGACATCTACACAATAATTATAAACTCTTACAACCCTTCATTACAATCAGCAATCATTTTAATGATGCATTATGAAAGTAAAAAAATATATAATTACATCTGCCAGTTAATCATATTTCCTTATTCTGTCTTTAAATTAATTATTGATTTGATTTTTTCTGAGTCAGGTTTCCTGCTTTGACATTTTCAGTTTTCTCATCGTTATAATCATCAAATGAGTTGAGATTAAATATTCTCAGTAGTTTTCTAACTCAAAATAAAGAAATGGAAAGTTTAGCCAGATGATTTTTTTATTTTAATGGATCCATTTATTACTTGATAAGAGTTTATAAAAACAGTCTGTCTGAGAGCTGCAGCTTTTCTTCTTGTATCCGACTCGATCGGTTTCAGTGCTTTAATGTGAAGGAGTAGCTTTCTACAACAGTGAGGAAACAAACCAAAGTTCAATCCCATTTATCAAGATTTTAAACAGTCTCATTATACATTTCTCTCATCATCTGCGGTTCTTCTCGAGCAGTAAGGCGAATCAAGAAAAACACATTTTCTCTACGTTTCCTGAGCACAGTTAAGTACTTTAAAGGTAACTTTGCATGACAACATTTCTCTGTTCTGGAGTTGAAGCCGTGAAGCAGACGGCGTTTAAAAAAAAAAGACCTGGTCCACACAGAACTCCATTTAACTTTTGTACATTTTAAACTGAAGAAAGTAACCGAGCCGTCTTTGTATGATCCAGGTCTGCAAAGAACGATATTCCTGAAGTTCATCTCCATTCAGAACTACTTGTTTTTATCCTCTTTGTTATCTAAATAGAATCTCAGGACAGGTGAACAGAAAAAAGTGCAACTCTAAACGTTTCCTGAAACCACTGAAAGAGTTTTAAAGTACTTAAATGATGCCCGGCCAAGATGGCGTCAGATTATTCAGTCATGATTCGTCACACCCCCGTCCTTCGTTATATTGCTAGAAAACTATGATGCTACACGCAGACAGCTAGCTTGTTTTTCTAGTCTTTTATTTTCTATGTATAGTTGACATCACTTCCTGTAGCTTTAGCGGGCTGTCCACCACCGTGCAGTGCCGCGGGACAACGTTAGTGGCGTTAAAAGTGAGGGTGGAGTTTTACTGTAACAGCTTATGGCGGTATAAATTAGTGTCTTATGAAGCAGCAGCCCGACAAACATCGAGTTAGAACATCTGGAAAACCTTCATCTACGGAAGATTTTAAACGCCCAAATTAAAACAAATCCAACAAAGAAATAAAGTGAAATATAATACACATATTTCCTTTATATGTACATCTACTGTCATAATTCAACATGAAACATGTTAAGGACAATTATTTAAAGTTTTATCTTTAATAACTGAGAGAACTGTTATTCAGTGTGACATTAAAATCAAATCACAACACAAGTATTATAAAGTTAACTTAAAAGTACAATTACGTGGTGACACTTCCTCAATAAATCGTCTTTTTGGTGCATCTACTCAGGTTTTCCATCTCTAAAAACAAAAACTTCACGAAAGTGTTATTTATTTGTTATTATTATTACATGGCTTTGTTGAAAACTCGATTCTGATTGGTCAATCACGGCATTTTACGGTCTGTTATTTCTTTATAACAGACCGTTGCTATGTATAATAGACCGTTGCTATGGCCACAGTTCTGATGTCGGACTCTGCGGGACTGTTTTTGTGTCAAATTATTAATTTCTCCAGTAAGTAGCCGTGTAATAAGCTGGACAGCTAGCGGGGTCATTGTAGTGATATAAATACCCTGAAGGGGTTCATTTCACAACAATGACCCTCTCGCTGTACGTTATCTCTTACTTGGCAGGTCTGTGCTGCTCTCTGAACTACAGTACACTTCCTCACTTTGTTTTCTGTGCTGTGATTTGATTTTTCACAATAAAAAACAATTTGTTCAATTATTAAAGATAAAGAAATGCATACGTAAAAAGGAAACACTTAATTTGTTTTACGTTAGGCATTTTAAACCTTCCGTATCCATCTGCTGGGAAGCTTTAAGCGAGTTAATATTAATATTTGAGTCGTCGTCTGCATGGATTTCACTGCAGCTCTAACTAACTACTTTAAGTAGGACGGAGTATTACGGCCACTTTGAGGGGAAAAAAAATATCTGACATCCCGAGAATAAAGTCATAATATTATGAGGAAGAAAAGTCGTAATTTAATGAGAATAAAGTCATACTATTTCAAGAAAAAAAAAGTCTTAATATTACGAGAATAAAGTCATAACTTTACGAGAAAAGTCGTAATATTACCAGAATAAAGTCATAACTTTAGGAGAAAAAAAGTAATTTCCTCCTCCACAAGAGTCAGTTTCCTCCAGGTCAGTGCTGTTCTTTCTTCATAATAAATACATATATATCTTTTCAAGGTCCTGATACTGATGATAATGTGGTGCTGATGTGCCAAAAGATTAAGTATTTCGTTATTTGTGAAACTTATACTAAAGTATAACTTCACAAGATGCTCCACATTCCACTATTTCCCCTCTAAAATAACACTGAAATTACTACTTTATAATATTATGACTTTATTTATTATTTTTTTCCTTTAATGTGGCCCTAATACTCCGTTGTATTTAAGCACCATAGACCCATGACTGAAGAGAGAAATAAGTGGAAAATATAAACAGAAAGCGACTGAATTTTGACCTATGATCCGACCCAGTTAGCTTGTGGACTGGGAGGAAAAACTACCACAAAAACCAGTCCAGTACACATGTTGACGTCTACCAGCGGCTCCCTACTCTAACGTTAAAGAGATAGTTCAGGTGTTTCTCTGTGAGGTTGTATGAGGTTCTTCTCCATAGTGTATTACTACAGTAGATGGAGTTTGGAGTAACGTTTTTTAGACTCCTAAATACATCTATATCAGTTTAAGTGAACGCCATATTTAGAATATTTTTACCTCTTCACCTCGCTGTCAGACAGCCCTTTCTGATGGGGAACTGAAGCGATTATATCGCTCTCTTCAAAGACACCAGACTACATTCACAAAAACAGTCATTTTCCCTCTCAGAACAGGGGAGTAGTTGGTCTACCGCTGCATCTATCGTAGGGCTGCGCAATTAATTAAATATTAATCGCAATCACGATTTTGGCTTCCCACAATTAAATGACCATGATCGACTGCTATATTGATGTTTAAAATGCGTGCTCCATATATCAAATCAAGCACTTCCTCATCTGACAGCCAGCCACCAGGGGGCGATCCAGATGCTTTGGCTTCACTTTTGGGGAGTGGTCTCGCCGATGTATGTTTTTTCCTGAATGTAGAACAGTAATATTCTGTATATTTTACAGGCAAAATGCACTGAAGTCAGGTGAAGAAGAACCTCATTATTAGTGATGTGACGGTGAGGAAATGTTCCACCGGTTAATAAACTTGGGACAACACCGGTGTTACCGATTACTCCGGACATTTTACAGGAAAAGATGGCGGTCAATATGTGTAGAGCTCTGACTCTGATCTTTACTGTCGGGTGACGGTGCGTCTGACCTCTCCGGCCAGCTTTTACTGCGAGACTGCAGGTTTCCACCCGGCGCCGCTCCGCCTCGCACACCGGCTATGACCGCTCCGTCCTCCTCGCGATGATTACCTCATCAGCGTTATGGTTCTCTTATACCATTGGGTTTAAATCTGAAATATTGCCAAATAGCAGTTTTTGCTTTTCGCTTCGACACCAAATCCTCCGCCATCGTCTTGTCAGTCAACTCTCTCTTGTCCCGTGTGTGAAATCTGACTCCTGCTACTCTGAGCTGAGACTCCGTACGGAGCACACTTTCACTTTCAGTTTGTAGCGTCCGTCGTATAACTATCTGTTGATAACACAACGCTGATTCGCCCAAATGAACTAAATGGGTTTTATTTCTGTAAACGGTGGGGGCCCTGGGTACGTAATGTAATCGGTGTGTGCCCGACCACCGTGTAACACCAACTACCGCCCGTTTTATAAAAATAACTTTTTTAAAAAAATCATATTTGCTTCAATCTCGCCTACTTCCGCTTTAAGAAATAAATCATTTGAAAAATGATCCTCCAGAGTCCGACATCAGAACTGCGCCCATAGCAACGCTCTTTTAGCCATAGCAACAGTCGGTTATAAAGAAATAACAGACCGTAGAACGCCGTGCTTGACCAATCAAAATCGAGTATTCAACACAGCCGTGTAATAATCGTGATAATCATTTTGTCCATAATCAGGCAGGCCTAGTTGATGGGTTAATTTGTGTTATTGTTTGACTTTGATGAATCTGAACTAACCCGTTAAAAGACCAAAATCACACAATAACACAAACTGACCAACAGATGGATGCAGCGGTAGACCAGCAACGCCCCTGTTCTGAGTTAAAATGACTGTTTCTGTGAATGTAGTCTGGTGTCTTTGAAGAGAGCGATATAACAGATTCAGTTCCCCGTCAGAAATATCTGTCTGACAGCGAGGTGACGAGGTGAAAATATTCTAAATATAGCGTCCACTTAGACCGATATTGATGTTTTTATGTGTGTAAAATGCGTTTAGCTGCTGCCCCCGTCCACAGCAGGACATTGATCTGCTCCCGTGCTGGTTCTCCTGTCTCATTCTACTGTAGTAATACGCTGACTATCAGACAACCACACTGAGAGACGCCACAACTAACCCTTTACGGTGTGAAACATCTTCTACACTGTTAATATGAGTAAACACTTAAAGAAAGAAAAGGAAGCTGCAGAAGCTGAGAGGCGACTATGAGAGATGACGAGCACTGTGGATAGACGTGTTGGTGAGCGTGCCGACTAGATGTAATAGTAGAAAAATACATGTTAGAAAGGTGTGACTGAGACTGGAGTTACAGGATATGCTGCTGTACCCCCCCACCCCCCCAAATAAAGCTATGTGTCAGTCAGCTAACAGAAGATTATCAAAGACAGGTTTAGGAGAGGACCCGGGAGATAACGCAGTGAAAAACAAACAAACATCCCTCTGAAATATCACATTTATACATTATTATTAATATTTTGTTGAGATCTGGACTTTTTAAAATGTTTTGTTTTTTTTCTGATAAATTGCGTCGTTGTTGTAGTTGTTGTTGTTGTTGTTGTTGTTGTTGTTTCCACCGTTGTGTTCAAGCAGTCTACCCCCAGTGCTGGTGACAAATATACAACTAGTAGACAATCTTCATTATTTTAGTCAACAAAAAACTATTTGTTTTCCACTGAAGCGTGAAGAAGTTCCACCTTTCTGTCGAGTCTTCCACCCGTTGAGACTACGCAGCCACTTTGTTATCCTTCTGGAACAAAGGAGAAAATAAATTAAACACCTTTTATTCATCACATCTTTGTCACCAAGCAGGTGTGAGTTCAGTAGAGGTGGAAGAAAATATCAAATAATAAAGCATGTTATTATTTAATAACTAATTGTACAATAAAAATACGCATTCATAAATTTGTTTACAAATTAACTTATTAATCTATGAATAAATAGACTTAATCACAAAGTAATTCATTATGTGACATTTTAATGGGCGATTAAAAGAAGAATTATAAAAAGAATCTACAAATGAAATATTAATCCATCAATAAATAGTTCAAGTTAAAAAGGGATTTATAAAAACACCATGAAACAGTCAGTAAGTACATCATTTAAAAATACATTAATGAATTCATAAATAAATAAATAAATAAATAATGATATTTAAAATTCTATTTGAAAATGGAGTTTAAAAAGAGAAATACATAACTGGATTCACAAATCTGGAATTTAAAAGGGTAACTTCCTTCACCATTTGTTTTTCCTTTTCCTATTAACTGTTAAATGTGCTTAGTCATTTAGCATGGGAAAGGAAATAACCATTTTAAATAACTGATTAAAACCTGTATTCTTAATTCAATTTATGAATCCAGTTATTTATTTGTCCTTTTAAATTCCATTTTCAAATTGATTTTGAAATTTTAAATATAATACAGCGTTACATGTGAAAATGATGTCACTGAACGTTACCCTGTATGCTGATAAGTCGGCGAACTCGCGGCCGGCCTGGTTTCCTCTGTATCCTCCCCTGAAGCCGCCGCCTCCCTGTGGAGGCCCAAAGGAGCCTCGGCTAGCCGAACGACCCCGACCTCCACGAAAGCCCATACCGCCACGTCCACGGTAACCGCCGCGGCCTCGGCCCTGACGAAGAGGGAGGCCGAACGTCTCGGCGTTCATCCTCCTCTCCTCCGCCCAGGTCTGCCTCCGCTCCCTGCATGGGGAGGAGATAAAGAGAAGGAGATGAAGAGGAGCAGCTACAGGTGGGAGGAGCTCTCATGTTCTACATCAGGTAGAGACTACGACAGACACTGATAATAACGTTGTTTTAACAGCTAGATGCTGCAGGTTTAACTAGCGGGTCGCCTTCATATTTATTCTATTAACACAGAGCTTCTTTTTTATTATCTGTCATTGATAGAATATCAAACTCCACCACTGACCAACACCTGAACCATCAGTTAGACTAGATGTGACTAGATGAACACTCACCTGGGGAAACCTGAGACTCCAGATTTCTCATTTGCTTTCCTGTTGAACAGAAAACAGACAACACAGTCGAGTCATTAGTTCCCACAGCTGGAGGTCATGAAGGTCATGAAGGTCATTGAGGTCATTGATGTCATTGATGTCATGGAGGTCAGAACACACTGATGGAAAACATATAGACCGTCACGTGTCGCTGTGGCCTTTCATTCATATACATAAAGTGGCCAACTGGGACTCGTACCTGGTGTCGTCACAGGAGATGTTGTCGAAGAAAGACTTGGACTTGTCGTAGTAGCAGTTGGGGCCCAGCGGGTCGCCGCCCTCTTCGTCAGCGTTACCTTCGCTGTTCTGGGTTTCCACACCTGAGTCGCCCTTATCCTCTCCGTTCACCGCCTTCTCCGTCTTCTCCGTCTTCTCATCTGAGAGAACCAACACAGTCAGTCACACTTCTGACGGTAGAAACAGGCCATGGCGGTAGAAACAGTGGGGAACCAACAGGCATTAACATCCATAAAATTAATATTTTCCTTTCATTATAAAGACCTTTCAACTTGAGCTTGCTCTGAAACTCTCTGTCGATATCCTCCTTGTTGAACTGGGCGTTGGCGCTCTCAAAGTCAAAGTCTTTCTCAAACTTCATGGGTCCGTCTCGGCGAACATTGAAGCGCCCTCTGCCGCGGTGTCCGCCCCCTCGCCCACGCCGGTTAACCGGAGCTCCAGCAGCTGCTGAATAACAGAGTAATAGAGTACATTAGCTGTCATAATAAAACAGTTTTAAAGAGGTGGTGCAGAACAAAAACACCGGTAAACATGGCAACATATGAGGTAGTAAACCAAGGCACACACCCACTATGGTAGAAGAGTCTTTAAAATGAGTTAGAGCCATAAAGTAAGAGCCTGGCTTCAGGTGTCAGATCCAGAAACAAAAGTCACATCAAACATGGAGGAATGCAGTAAATCACTCAGGGAGCATTCTCAGGATTTCACTGAGCATGAAGACGAGGAGACGCGTCCTCATCATCCATTGACATGAACAGCATGTCAATCTGCACACATGTTCACTAGCAAAGAAAACCATGTGAAAGAGGGATGATGGGATGAGTGTATGGGCTCCACTGGGCCAGAGGAGAGCTGGACAGGCATGCAGAGTCTGAATGAGGCTGTTGAGGATGGAGTCAGAGCAGAGGTGGGATTAACCTGAGGAACGTTTACTGGGATCCCTGCCTTCACCTCGCGCCTGCTCAGACTCTGGTTTGGGGACTTTCTGGGCGTCAGGGCCTGGAACAGCAAAGTCTTTTAGTCTCCCAACACAACGTCAACAGTCAAGAGAAAACAGTCCAGCTGCCACTAGTCTCCTACCTTCACACAACGCTTTCAAATGTGACCTCTGGACCTCTAGAACAAAGCGTTAGCACACAGAGTGTAAATACTTCTTTACTGTGGAGTTGTATTTATGCCTGACTCCTGAGCGTGCACAGGGACATTTTAACATAAACCACTAGAGCTGGGACGATTCACCTATCTCCTGATTCAATACTATCACCAACTTGGGTGCTGATTCGATATGTATTGTTATTTTTAAGTATTGCGATTCAATATTATGATTTATGTTAACTTTTTTAACACTAGACCATGGGAAAAAGTTGAATCATACACTTCTAGGGACTTTTACTTTGGAAAATCTCTAAATGAATCCAGCAAAGTGTTTGATTTTCAGCATGTATGTAGTCAGAGATGTCCTGAAGTCAAATATATCAGTCATTGTCAGGAATTATTTATTAAGTATTTTCCAGCAACCCAAAAATCAAAGAAGACATTTCCCTCACATATTAGTGGTATTTTCTTTTTTTAATTTATAAGGGACATGTAATGTTTTATACTTCTGGTGAATATAATCCATCAATCTTATTTCCATATATGTATTTTGTATATACAGTTCCCTTTGTCAACACCTTATTTTGAAAACCGGACGTAGTCACACGTGTATACTTCCGCTAACTTCTCCAAGGTGGTCGCTAGCTCTCCCGTCAGCTCCGTTCTCTTTATACATCCATGGTCAGCTCCATCGGGGCCGTTTGAATGCATTTAACATAAATGTCAGTATATGGGTGCTCTACAGTTGTAACGTCGGCTGATTTGACCACAGAGATAAGAATGACGACCGGCTTAACCGCACGTTACCACAATACGATAACGTTTCCTGTCCATGACAGAGTTAGCATGCAGCTTTAGCCATGATGTCAAGCTCTGCTTTTCCTGCAATGTGTGAAACCCAAAGTGTTTCCATACTTTACTGGATGTGTAGAGTTTACCACTTTGGATTTAAAATGGGAGGGTGCAGGTCGTATCCACGCAGACCCTCCAACGTTTTATACTTTCTCTGGTTTGTTTTGGTTGACGGATACGGAACGGATATGACATCACGTTACTCAGACTACAACAATAAAAACGGTAACTTCCTTCTACCTCCACATAGACTCAAATGAAGCAAATATATCGATTCTGGCGTTAGAACATCTATTTCAAAATCATAAAAAAAGAAATCTCGATACATAGGTGAATTGATTTTTTCCCCACCCCTAATAAATAAATGTGATTTGTTTGCTCAAACTAAATGATTTTCTTCTGATGAAAATGTCCGCTGTGCGCTCAGGAAGGAGGCATGAATATAACTGGTACTAGTGTGCTGGTCTGTGGTCTGTGTGTCTCACCTGGGTGGCTAAAGATAGAGTGGGTAAGCCCTGCAGTGGAAGACCTATCTACAGCAGTGATGTGAGAGGACGAGATGGTTCGGGGTGCAGACCAGCCATGGCTGCTGCGGCCTCCCCTGACTGTCTCACCCCTCCTCATGTCCATGCCGTCCTGGTGCTGGACCTTCTGGCCACTCTGACCGGCGGCAGAGGGGGCCGTGCGACCGTGGGTGGGGCTCCTGCGTCCCAGGCCAGGGGCCGGAGCTGTGGTGGTGGCGGTCGGGGCCGACGGGGCGCTTTGGATCACCTGCTCCAGGGTGGGGCTCTTCCTCAGAGGGTCCAGGCTGGGGCTGCTGCGACCTGGGGAGAGAACCAGGACAGGGATCAGGGTCAGTGGTGCACACAGTGAACTAAATCAACCTCATCAGTGGTCAGTATTGATTGGAATCAGTCATGCTGTTTGACGCCTTTTGAAACCTCTGGAGGCTCATCTTGGTCCGGAACAGATGAACTGAGCTTCAGGTGTGAGAGACCTCGGTGTGAGGACGGTTCTGCTCAGCTCAGCCTGGGTTTTAATCGTATAGGAACAGAACTGATCCAACAGGACATGCAGGTTACTTTGAAGAGCATGCTATTGTTTAATTTACTGCAGTGCAACTTTTAATACTGGAGGCATCTTGTAATGTTTAATCTCAGTCATTGCGGTTGGGCCGGTGTAAACAATTTTCAAACCGGTTTGGTATTGAGCCAAACACCGGACCGGACTACCTGATTTCCCCACCAGGACTCCAGAGTGGAACATAATGAATGTTTCTCTGCTTCAAATCCAAAATGTTGCCATGTTAGCGCAGTTTTAGTTTTAAGACTAACTTTACGACGTCTCATCTCGTCATGAACTTTTCTAGAAAACAAATCCTACCGACGCTACAACTGTAGAGCACCCATATACTGTTAAATGCCTTCAAATGGCCCCGATGGAGCTGGCCATGGATATATAAAGAGAACGGAGCTGACAGGAGAGCTAGCGACGACTACCAGAATGCATTGCACAGCTGCTAACATTGACAATGAATGGGAAGTGTGGAAAGGACGGAGGCTGTGGACACCAACCATCAGTCCTTTTACAAACAAACATAATAACGTGTTAATCACGTTGTCATATTGCTTATTACTAATACAATACAAGCTGATTAAGCGCTCTGACGCCGTTGGCACAGGTTGCTGATGTCGGCTACTCTTTAATTTGCCAGAACGTGTCATAATGACAAATGTCGGTTCAGCCGGTTTGCATCAAATCAAACCGGTTTAAGCTCGTACACCGGACCAGACCGGAAAAACAGGAAAGCCACCCAACTCCAGTCATTACTTTCTGGCGCAATGTGAGAAGACAATTAAGTCAGTGAGGAGAGAAAGAGGTTAAAACATTTAAATCCATCAGACGTTCTCCGTCTGCAGATTCTGAACCGATTCAGTATTTCATCAGATATATTAGTTTCACTCTTGTGTGAATGGATCAGGAGTAATTTGGTACCACCGGTGTGGTGAGCACACTCATCAGTGATCCCCTGCAGGTCTTTACCTTCGGTTACAAACGGGCCCAGAGACAGAGAGTCAGAGGACCAAGCAGAGCCAATAGCAGAGCTCTGAGACTGGGTCGAGGTCACTGATCGTCCTGTATGGGAGGAACAGCAGGAACATTACTGTATTGAGGGCAACAACACTTCCTTCAAATGCACTTTGCTGCTCTGCACCGCTGTGAACCAGCAGACTATTTGAGGTAAGAACTCCTGCTGGATCAGAACATCACCTGACCAACGCTGACCCATATCAAGATCAAATAACCGTCTCCCATAATCACACAACACACTAAATCTACACAGCTTCAGACTTTGTAGTAAACTGATCAACTCATCAACTATCAATCGCTGTCAATAAAAGTCCACAGTGACGTCTTCACACGTCATTTGTGTCCAAAAACTACAAAGGTCTTCAGTTAGTGATCATCTGACTATCAAAATAATACATTTTCTGTTGATTAACCATTAACAAGCAGCTGTAATGCAGATTAAATTCAGCTGATTTCTGAGTGTGTTGTTATGAACATTACTGTGATGAAGGAGTTGCTCACAACTGAACAAATAAAAGTAATTGTTATTGGTGATGATTTTAGAAACCCAAAAGTATTAAATCTTCTCTCTTTCCTGTCCTGTCATCTCTCTGTTGTCCAATCATGTATACTCTGCTGCTACAGTTCAAGTTTATTGTGAAAATGAATATTTCCTCCAATAAGCTCTGTCAGGTTAAGCTTTAACAGGGGAAATCTATTTTCCAGTAGCATCCTCCGGAGTTCACAGTTAAGGTGTCTTCATTAGTGTGAGCTGAGGACACTGAGCTTTAATACTACTGTATGTGCAATAAATGTACAGTTCCTGTTGCTTATTATACGAGTGAAGGTTATATTCAGTTACACAGTTTTTATGTGTCATTTAAAATCAACACAACTAGGGATGCACCGATTTAAAAATTCTGGGCTGACAAAATAACAATTTGGCTGATAGCTGATACAGATGTTTCAGTTTATTTAGTTTCTGATGTTTATTATTCCTCTTTTGTTCCAGGGCATCAAACAGCTGTTCATTATATAAAACATAACTGTGCTGAAATTCAATCATACTAATTTATGAAACAACCTTTAGTATACCCGTCTTTCATATGATTTTTTATTTTTATTTTTTTAAATAACTGCTTCAAAAGCCTTTCAGCTGCTCTACAACTACCGACTCAATGAGAAGAGTGTTTCAGTACAGCCCAACTAAAATATTACTTTTGTGAAACATAAATTAAATATTGATGTAAAGGTGATTAGTAACATGAGCAGTGTTTCTCACACATAGACTTTACTTGGGCAGGCCCAAGAGTATATTTGGCAACCCATTTTAGCATTTGTATCCGTCCAAGAGAACGATGCCATCCGCGAGCGATTAACTAGTGGGCTAGTAGCGGCATGGAGAGCTCCGCTTTGCTGAAGCAGCCTCGGACCTCGCTGCCTCATCTGTCTGAGCCAGACGGACCCACGAGACAACGATGCGGCGGCACGACGTGCAGCTGCACTCTGCTCAACCGGGACTGGATCCCGGTATGGGGGACGGAGTGCTGTACGGGCTGCACGGCGTGGAGGATGTTCCCACGGTAACGTATTGGGCGCTGCGTCATCCCTCGTTGGACCGACACATTACGCCCTCACCAAGTTTGTTCCTCCAGACCGCTGTGATCGTTTTAAATCAATCTTGTAAATCATTGTTTTACCGCTTAATATGTCATTGAACATAACGTTCTTGACGCTGATCTGTCTCTGAGATACTGTAATACTCCCACACGGACCACTTTTCCTTTCACTTTTATTTGTAAACAAACCACACTCACCCCTGTCAGAGGCGCGTCCATCCAGCGGCTTCTTCTCTGAATCATCAGCTGGTTACTGTAACTGTCAGAGACTGACCGCAAATAACCAACACAACATTTAGCCGACGCAAAATTGATGCAACACTACAGATTAACATCGGCCACTGCCATCGGAGAATGTAATCTCATTTGCCGACAGGCCGATGGCAGTCAACAAGGTGAATATCAGCCGATAGCGACGTTTGGCCGATAAATCGGTGCATCCCTAAACTCATCCCTAATAACAAATAATTATTGTTACTCTACACGTAGAGGAGGAAGGTGAAGGCCTCGGTGGTGCCATGACTCCATCCCTCCTCAGTCTCTATGGCATGCTTTACGTGGTCCCAGAGCCACAGAGAGACTCTGAACCCTTGGATACCATGCCCAGCTGAGTCCCTGCTAGAACACAGGACAAGAACTTACCCACACCAACTGGTCCAAACTGGGGGGAAACCAGGGGGCTGGTGCTGAACTGGTTGTAGGCAGGAACTGGAGCCCGGTTGAAGAGGCCATAGGAACCAGCAGACTGGAACGGGGTTGGGGCGGCGGCAGCAGAAGACGAGGAGCTGGAGCTCATGGACGACTGAGGAGGAAGACGGTGAATGTTACAGTGTGAACCACTAATACACACTGTATACTGATACTGGAAAGGTATCGGTATACCCTACCGCTATAAACGGTACGATACCGCGTTTAATCAGTACCGATACTTTAAGAATGAGCTCTGAGTTGCGGCGATGTGCGACCGCGGGGCCGTTTGTGTGTGCAGCGCTCTGCTTTAGAAGACGCCATCAGGATTGGGATCCCGCGGGAGCAGAAAGTTAGAACTTTACTACTGGTGGAGCAAACAGTCAAAAACTAAACTGTAGTGATAACTAGGGATATGCAATCCAAGCAAAAATACTATTAGAAAATCACTGGGAATTATTCGAATAATACCACAAACACATAATCTACCAAAGAGCATGTGTTAAAGTATAATTTTACCGGGGGGGGGGGTGCGATTACAGTTGTTCCATTTTAGATAAAAATATATAAAAACATAGAGAAGCTATAAGAAAGATAGAAATAAGAATGGAGATGAAATGTAAATATGTGTTCATTATCAAAAATAAATGCAAATATAAAATTAACTATAAAAAAAAACCCCACAAACTGAAGTATAGGGGAAATCAAATTACTGAATACCATTTAATTTTTTAATAAAAACATTTTGAATTAATAAAAAAAATATTTTAAGTTCCATGTTGTGTCATTTATTATTCCATTACTTTTCCTGATGTTTTAGATTTTTGCCGTGGTATCGTTTCAGTATCGAGATATTTAGGCAGCGTATCCTATCGAAGTCAGAGTTTTGGTATCGTAACAACACTACCATCAGGTGTTTGTGTGACGCGTACCTGGACGATGGCAGGGTCCTGAGGAAGAGAGCAGGTGGGTTTGGGCGGCTCACACACAGTCAGGTCCTTGATGTCGCTCCCTCTGAAGATGATGTACTCAAAGGTGTCATCTCGAGGCGGGATGGGTCGGTCAGTGGGCCGGTCCTCGGTACCAAAGGAACGCACTGAGCAGGAGGAAAAAGGTTTATATTCACCGCACCAACACATGTTTTAGATTTGAATGAGCACTCTTTGGTGCTCATCTGATATGGATGAGTTGTGTTAAACTACATAAACACAAATTTTAAAGGCTCCTACACACTGTCAGTCCCAGTGGTCTTATTGGTTCACAGCACACTTGGAGATGGTCTAACAACCAGTGTCAGACTGGCTGCCTGCTGGAATTTATCAACACAACATAAAAAACACTACGACTACCATCATGTCTCTGTGACACTCATGTTTGCTGTTGTAGTTCTTAAATTTAAATATTCATTTAATCGTTTGAGTATTTTTTAAGCAAAAGATTCTATAGTTACAGAGTCTTAAAATCGGGATATCTTCTGTTTTCTCTCGTCTTCTATGATAATAAATCTAATATCTTTGGGTTTTGGACTGTTGGTCGGACAAAACAAGACATTTGAAGACGTGACCACAGGCAGCAATTTGGAAAATTGATTGTTAGTAACAGCCCTGGAGGTATCCATGTGTATTTATCTGTGAACTGTGAACAAAATAGTAGCCGATAAATGTTCTGTTGATCAATTAATCAGCTAATAGTTCAGCTCTAATGAAAACAGTTAATTATATGCTGACACAGATTGTAAGGTTGTGCATAGGACAAGAAATAACTTGAATTACCTGACTTGTAAAGTAATATTAAATATAAAAGTACCACAACTTTATTTATAATGTGTACTTCATTAACCTGGCTGCTCATTAAAAGGGATAAAGGCTGCTGGGATGGAGGTGTCATTAAACAGTTAGTCAACGTCATAATCTGCTACTAGTGAACCAGGTGAGGTGACTGACCTCAGGTGTTCATAAGCCTCTTCGTTAGCACATGAAACTGATAGAAAAGTTAGCGGCTGTCAGTGAACGTTACACCAACATTTTCTCTTTAGGTTTGCATTAACACAGTGATTCTCAAAGTGGGGTTTGGGGACCACCGGGGGTCCATGGCGCTCTGCAAGGGGGTCATTTAAATTATCATGATATAAAATTGTATTTTTATTACAAAAGGCTTCATAGTTCAAAAAATGTTTTAATTTAAAATCTATAAAAGCTCATAGATGGCATTGTAATCTAACAAATCTATAACTCTTATAATCTGCAAATAATGTTTATATCTTTCTAATACATTTCTCTTGTTCTTCCACATAACTTAGACTATAGAAGTGTAATAATTAGGCTAAAACTTAAACTTAAAAGTTTATCAAGGTTAGACAGATGGTTAAATAGAGATCTTGCGCTTCTTGGTCACATTTATATAACAAAGATGGAAAGTGTATTTATCCATCTTATTCTCTTTACATAACCAACATCTAAAGACCATAGAAATGTAATAAGTTTAAGGGTACGAGGTATATTCTCTATCCTGGGAGGGGTCCCCGGTATATTCTCTATCTAGTGAGGGGTCCCAGGTATAGTCTCTATCTTGTGAGGGGTCCCAGGTATAGTCTCTATTTTGTGAGGGGTCCCTGGTATAGTCTATCTTGTGAGGGGTCCCTGGTATATTCTCTATCTTGTGAGAGGTCACCGGTATATTCTCTATCTAGTGAGGGGTCCCAGGTATAGTCTCTATCTTGTGAGGGGTCCCAGGTATAGTCTCTATCTTGTGAGGGGTCCCCGGTATATTCTCTATCTTGTGAGGGGTCCCTGGTATATTCTCTATCTTGTGAGGAGTCCCCGGTATTGAAAACATATTGAGAACATCTGCATCACATCTGTCACAATGCGTTACATTAACACACATCTTTTGGACCATCATCTCTATATATTAAATATTCTTTTTATTCTCAATACTGTGAACCGTTATACATCCCCTAAAACACATTCTTGCACATTCCTGCATAGCGTTATATTTTTAAGCAGTTAGCTACATATGTATATTTAAATGGTATTTTTTTTACAATGTTTTTATTGTATTATAGTTTTATTCTATATTTAACTTTATTGTCTATGCACCAAAACAAATTCCTTTTATGTGAAAATCTACTTATCAATCTAATAAACCAGATTCTTTTATTATTAATTTATTATTATTATTATAATTACTTTTATTGCCAAAGCAATTTCCTTGTCTGTGATAACCTACATGGCAATAATAACATTCAGATTACATGCAACTATAAAATTAATAAATATATAAAGTCTAAAATAAAGCTAGCCAACATGCTAATACTAGCTGACAAGTTGGAAAGCTGATTCATGTTGATCAATATTTACTTACAGGTAATCAAAAAAAACTCCTTAGATTGTGTCTTTTTTTTCCCTACAATTAAATTGAAGTTTCCATTAGCAGCAATTTTTTGTTTATATATATATATATAAATAAAATATATATAAATTTGTTAAATTTGTATATATAAATATATATAAATATAAAAACAATACGTTTCCATTAGCAGCAATTTTTTTTATATATATTTTTTTATATATATATATATATATATATATATATATATATAAATAAATAAATAATATATATAAATTAGTTAAATTTATAAATATAAAAATATAAAAAATAATATATATAAACAAAACTTGTTAAATATATAATAATAAAATACGTGTAAGCATCCCTGCTTGGTAACATTAGTTAGCTTTAGCTCATGCTAGCGAGATAGACTAGCCACCTACAGCTAGTTCACGTTCTTATATATAATCTATAATATAAACCCGCTCCAGAGTGTGTTGACGTCCGTCTGACACTTAATCACACTTTAATTGTTATTTAAAACAACACGGACACACAGCCAGATAACAACATCAGCTGATGCTAGCTGGTGTTAGCAGCTAATGCTAGCTGGTGTTAGCATTAGCATTAGCATTAGCATTAGCCTGATGCTAACCTTTGGCCAGAGCCACGGTGGAGTTCTCGGTGTCGATGGTGTACAGGATTCCTTCGTAGCGGATCTCGGCCTTGGAGATCAGGCTGATCTTGCTGCCCAGGTAGGGCGTCCCGCCGCTCATAGTGTCCGCTACAGGGTCGGCAGTCCGAGAGACAGAGAACGGGATGGACGGCACCGTCTCCGAGCCGTGTTAGTGAGCACTAACGGGTTATATACCGAGTTTCTCTCCGGTTTCGTGCTTTTCTTTTCCACCGTCACCGCTACAACAACAACATGGCTACCTCATCCTCCATCGAATGGCTGAGCTGTGAGCGCGGGGGCTAACGGGATTACCCGTAATATCGCGAGGTTACGCTCCGACATGAGATCTAGAGCTGCTGCGGAATAGAAGAGCAATACATGACCAGCGTGCGTGCGTGCGTGTGTGTGTGTGTGTGTGTGTGTGTGTGTGTGTGTGTGTGTGTGTGTGTGTGTGTGTGTGTCCCCGCATCAATATCAGCGAGTATACATGTAGTTTATTTATCCAGCAGCGGAAAACATGTCCTTTTAGTGGATGTTGCTGAAAAAACCTGAAACTGTTGTTGTTGTTCAGTCACATTGCAGTTCTGGCAGCTTCTTTACAGCTGGTTAAATATATATATATATACAGTATATATATATATATATATATATATATATATATTAAAAAAAATTATATTATTTTTATATTTATATATATATATATATATATATATAAAACTTTTTTTTTAAATGTATATATATATATATATGTAAAAAAATTGTTAAATTTGTATATATATAAAATAATATACAGCTTTTTTTATATTTATATAACGTTTTATACAAAATAAGCTATAAACAAAAATAAACATGATATAAACAGATAATGCAAATTATTAAATATATGAAATATTATAAGATAATATATAAAATGTTGAATGCAGGACTTTTACTTGTAACAGAGTATTTCTAGACTGTGGTGTAAGTACTTTTACTGTAGTAAAAGCTGTGAGTACTTCCTCCTCCTCTGGTATCTGACAGGTTTACCTGCAGCAGCCAGTCACACCTTGACGTAGCACAGCGGCGTACAGTATAGCTCCACACTGAACACACACACACACACACACACACGCACACACACGCACACACACACACACTCACACACAATCTAGTTCTTCTGTTTCTATGCTCAGAAACAGCTCGGATCCTCCGCGCATGCGCAGATTCTAGAATACGATTTGCACAACGGTCCGACATCAAAGATGGCGGGAGCCTCCGACCCACTGGAGGACATGCTCTTCAATGAGGTGGATGAGAAAGCAGTTAGCGACTTAGTTGGCTCTCTGGAATCACAGCTCGGCGACAGAAAGGCTCCCGCCGCTTCGTATTCCGACGGGAAACGGGACGCAGCTCCGCCGGCCGCCGGTCACTTCTCAGGGAAAGTGCACGATCAAGTAGTGGTGGGGTCTCTGGAGCCGCCGCCGCAACAAGGGCATCCTAAAGCGGGGTTAAACCAGGAACCCGGCGGCACCGACACTGAGCCGCTGTCCGGTAAAACCCTCACCTCCTCTACCTCCTCTGTGGCCGCCGGGGCCGCGGGCACCACCGGGGCCAGTCTGCAAAGTGTTGGAGCATCTCCTCCCACTATCTCCCCGGTACCGGGACCCGTAACTTTGACCACCAGTCGGTCCGCCGTTGCTAGCTTCCACCGGGGTCCGAGCGCGGCGGCTCCGAGCAGCAACGTCTCCCCCGCGGCGGCTGCATCGGTGGAGGCGACCAGGACCGCTTCTCCAGGATTACAAAGTTTGAACGGCAGCGCTGGAGCGGTAAAGTTGGTGAACTCGGTCCCCCCAGCAGCAGCAGCAGCCGGGACCAGCACGGTTATCAGTGCTGTCAGTACCGGAGGCTCCACGATCATCACCCCCATGGCTGCTCAGCAACACTTCCCCCAGTCCACAGTGGCGTCCCCCGCTGCTGCAGCTCTGCAGAGGCACCCCAGTCCGGTAACCAGCGGCGCACAGAACGGAGTAGACCCCAAGGGTGCCCCTCTGGCGCCCCAGGGTGCCCCCTCTGCTGCAGCCTCCAGCACTCAGGTCGTGAACTACAGCACCCCTCTGATGCACACCAAGATGCTGGTGCCTAGCCAGCCGGTCTCTGGGAACTCTGTCATCCTGACCAGTACCCCCCCACCTGCTCCACCCCAGACTGGGACCAGTACAGCTGCGGTCACCCTGAAGCCCGCGGTGAACGGAGTGGGTCAGCCCACAGTGGCCGTGGTGAGGCCGCCGTGCGCCCCAGTGGTGGCCACGTCCATCCAGCAGCAGAGACCCGGGTTGGTGGCGAACACCACCAGGGCGGCCGCTCCTCAGCCGCAGCTGGCCGTCCGGCCCCAGCAGCAGACCACCATCCAGCTGCCTCCCGGCTTCTCCATGCCTCCTGGTGAGCCGACACAAGTCACCTGTTGTTGGGTGGCCAGTGGTCCCAGTTTGTTCCTATCATGGGTTCCCATCACACCCAGTCAGTCACTGAGAGAAACATCTGGTCTATAGGAAGGTAAATCAGAGAGATGGTGTTTAACTGAAGGTTTTTACAGAATCCTCAAAGACTCTTCAAACATCTGGATGAAGACTTTGTGTCCTGCAAACAAAGATGGCTGCCAGAAGTGAAACATGTCTGCAACAATCCGTCTGCTGCAACGTAAACAACAGTTTGAAGTTGTGACTGACTTCCTATCGAGGTAATACGGTAACCGGTAATGACACATGTCCAGCTCTTAATGTGAAACACGAGCAACATGCTGTTGATGTGTTTGGAATGAAAATACATAATACACAAAAGAAACATCAATATATTTATAAAGACGTGTCACTTCTGGTGGCCATCTTTGTTTGTAGGACACAAAATCACAACATGTTAAACTTTGACTACATTTGGAAATGAAAACCTCATGAGCCTCATCAAAGCAGTGAAACATGGTGAAGATGGAGGTCTCCATTGACTTTGACTGTATTACAAACACTTTTGTTTGTGAATCTGTGTTTAATATTTCCCAATAGAACAGTACTTGTGAATGAAACGAGGATAATTTCACAGGCCGACTAACTTTTTTCTACCAAAAAGTCCCAACGTAAAAGAAAATCACTCTTTATGAATATGTCCCTGGGAACACGATACTACTAATACTAGAAAAGATCTTAATACAGTCAAAGTCAATGGAGACCTCCATCTTCATTATGTTTGGGTATCGGCCAATACAGAGTACCGATCTGAAGGCAGAGAAGAAGAATATTTGATTTCTGGTTAAAGAAGTTGATTTATTTTAATAAATCATGGTATCAGATCGGACTAGCGTACTCGGCAATACCCGATCGGACGCATTACGGATATCGGTATCGTAACAACTCTATACATAATACACAAAAGAAACATCAATAGATTTATAAAAACGTGTCACTTCTGGCGGAGATCTTTGTTTGGTTTAGAACACAAATCACAACATGTTAAAGGTTGACTACATTTGGAAATGAAAACCTCATGAGCCTCATCAAAGCAGTAAAACATAATGAAGATGGAGGTCTCCATTGACTTTGACTGTATTAAGATCTTTTCTAGTATTAGTAGTATCGTGTTCCCAGGGACATATTCGCAAAGAGTGATTTTCTTTTACGTTGGGACTTTTTGGTAAAAAAAAGTTAGTCGACCTGTGAAATTATCCTCGTTTCATTCACAAGTACTGTTCTATTGGGAAATATTAAACACAGTTTCACAAACAAAAGTGTTTGTAATACAGTCAAAGTCAATGGAGACCTCCATCTTCATCATGTTTCACTGCTTTGATGAGGCTCATGAGGTTTTCATTTCCAAATGTCAAAGTTTAACATGTTGTAATTTAGTGTCCTACAAACAAAGATTGCCGCCAGAAGTGACACGTCTTTATAAATATATTGATGTTTCTTTTGTGTATTATGTATTTTCATTCCAAACACATCAACAGCATGTTGCTTGTGTTTCACATTAAGAGCTGGACATGTGTCATTACCGGTTACCGTATTACCTCGATAGGAAGTCAGTCACAACTTCAAACTGTTGTTTACGTTGCAGCAGACGGATTGTTGCGGACATGTTTTACTTCTGGCAGCCATCTTTGTTTGTAGAACACAAAGTCCCAACATGTTAAAACTCAGACGGATTATTCTTCATCCAGATGTTTGAAGAGTCTTTGAGAATTCTGTAAAAACCTTCAGTTAATCACCTTCTCTCTGATTTATCTTTCTATAAATCAAGTTTATCACAGTGACTGGGTCTGATGGGAAGAATAGAATAGAAATACTTTATTTTCTAATTTTGTGTGCAAAAGGCAGAAATTTGTATTTGGTTTGGTGTTAAAAATGGAGCATTTAAACACAGTAGAAGCTCCATTAAAGGAGCAGCAGCTACTCGATGTGAGGACTGAATCAAAGCTAAATTAATATATATAAAATGATATGATATATATAATCATTTCCTTTAGAACACAAGAGGAACAAACGGGGACTAAAGGAACCTTTACTCTGTGTGACACCTTCTAATCCTCTAACACTCTGATGATTTAGATTTTTGTTTTTTATTTTTTTGATGTGCTCATAAGTTTGTAGAAAATCAGTGATTCAGCGTGAAAGAAACATAAAATTTAACCACAGAGATCTGAGTAGACTGATGGACTCGGAGGGGGCGGGGCCACAGTGACATCATCGGTCACCATGGTGACAGAAACGTGGTGAATTATCTGGTTCTTTATTCAAAGTGGAGTTGTGAATGTGAAGACGACTTGCTGACCCAGTAGAACCGGTCCATCCAGGGTTCGGTCCATACAGAACACAGTACTACATAAATCTACTGAATGTACTAGTGCAGCCAGGGAAAAGTACAAACACTAAAATATTAAATGATGAAGGAGTAATATAACATCTTTACACTTTTATATATAATAATAATCTATTAATAATTCAAATCTAATAATAATAATCTAATAATAATATACAGTCCAAATATCTTCAAGTTTGTTTTTCAGCTCTGAAGCTTCATTAAGTTCTGTGGCGCATTAATGGGTCTTAATGAAGTAGTACTTTATCAATACTACACAGTACTTTATTACTTTATCAATACTACACAGTACTTTATTACTTTATCAATTCTACAGAACTTTATCAATACTACACAGAACTTTATCAATACTACACAGTACTTTATTACTTTATCAATTCTACACAGAACTTTATCAATACTACACAGTACTTTATCAATACTACACAGTACTTTATTACTTTATCAATTCTACACAGAACTTTATCAATACTACACAGAACTTTATCAATACTACACAGAATTGTATCAATACTACACAGAACTTTATCAATACTACACAGTACTTTATCAATACTACACAGAACTTTATCAATACTACACAGAACTTTATCAATACTACACAGAATTGTATCAATACTACACAGAACTTTATCAATACTACACAGTACTTTATTACTTTATCAATTCTACACAGAACTTTATCAATACTACACAGAACTTTATCAATACTCGACAGTACTTTATTACTTTATCAATACTACACAGAACTTTATCAATACTACACAGTACTTTATCAATACTACACAGTACTTTATTACTTTATCAATACTACACAGAACTTTATCAATACTACACAGTACTTTATTACTTTATCAATACTACACAGAACTTTATCAATTCTACACAGAACTTTATCAATACTACACAGAACTTTATCAATACTACACAGAACTTTATCAATACTACACAGAACTTTATTACTTTATCAATACTACACAGAACTTTTTCAATACTACACAGAACTTTATCAATACTACACAGAACTTTATCAATACTACACAGAACTTTATTACTTTATCAATACTACACAGAACTTTATCAATACTACACAGAACTTTATTACTTTATCAATACTACACAGAACTTAATACTACACAGAACTCTATTACTACTATACAGAACTGTATTACTACTATACAGAAAGAACTTTATTACTACTACACAGAACTTTATCAATACTACACAGTACTTTATCAATAATACACAGAACTTTACACAGAACTTTATCAATACAACACAGAACTTTATTACTACTATACAGAAAGAACTTTATTACTACTATACAAAACTTTATCAATACTACACAGAACTTTATCAATACTACACAGAACTTTATTACTTTATCAATACTACACAGAACTTTTTCAATACTACACAGAACTTTATCAATACTACACAGAACTTTATCAATACTACACAGAACTTTATTACTTTATCAATACTACACAGAACTTTATCAATACTACACAGAACTTTATTACTTTATCAATACTACACAGAACTTTATCAATACTACACAGAACTTAATACTACACAGAACTCTATTACTACTATACAGAACTGTATTACTACTATACAGAAAGAACTTTATTACTACTACACAGAACTTTATCAATACTACACAGTACTTTATCAATAATACACAGAACTTTACACAGAACTTTATCAATACAACACAGAACTTTATTACTACTATACAGAAAGAACTTTATTACTACTATACAAAACTTTATCAATACTACACAGAACTTTATCAATACTACACAGAACTTTATCAATACTACACAGAACTTTATCAATACTACACAGAACTTTATCAATACTACAGAGAACTTTATCAATACTACAGAGAACTTTATTAATACTACACAGAACTTTTATCAATACTACAGAGAACTTTATTAATACTACAGAGAACTTTATTAATACTACAAAGAACTTTATTAATACTACACAGTACTTTATCAATACTACACAGAACGTTATCAATACTACAGAGAACGTTATCAATACTACACAGAACATTATCAATACTACAGAGAACGTTATCAATACTACAAAGAACTTTATTAATACTACACAGTACTTTATCAATACTACACAGAACTTTACAAATACTATACAGTACTTTATTAATACTATGCAGAACTTTATCAATATTATACAGAGCTCCATTAATACTACACAGAACTTCACCAACCCTACACAGAACTTCACCAACCCTACACAAAACTTCATCAACACTACACAGAACTTTATTAATACTACACAGAGCTTTATCAATACTACAGAGAACTTTATCAATACTAGAAAACTACAGAAAACGTCTGTAAATATTTTGGTTGGATTTAGATGAACTTTAGGTCTCCGCGGTGCAACCAAACATGGCTTTAGGATCAAACTAACTAGTAATATAGATTCAGCGTACCGTTTAGTCTGGATAGCTGGTGCAGCAGGCTGCTGGTGTTTGAGTCCGATAAAGGTGATGACTGAGTCCTGGTTCCTTCAGGTATGGTTCTGGTCCGGACGGAGACGGGTCAGCTGGTGATGGTCCCTCAGCAGGTTCTGGCCCAGGCTCAGGCCAAGACGCAGCAGGGCCAAGCGGTGGCCAACATCACCCAGAGACCGGCGACGCCGACGGCCGGGACCACCATCCGGGTCGGCACCGCCACAACGGTAGGTCTGGTACCCGTCAGGGTCTGTGGATTCTGATCCTAATGATACTCACCACTTTATTCCTTTTGATTGGATCAGTTACAGTTTGCTTCAGTTGCTACAAGCATCAGTTTATCCGAACTCTTCATTCAGTCTGCAGCAAACCACTGATCTGATTTTTAAACGACTGATCAGACCTTTAAACCTTTTTATTAATTAAAAATGTTTATATGTAAAAATATATTCATTAAAAATGTAAATGGTATGCAGTAATCTGATGTCCTCTATACTTGAGTTTATGTGATAGTTAATTTTATATTTGCATTTATTTTTGATAATGCACACATATTTACATTTCATCTTTATTCTTATTTCTATTTTTCTTATAAGTTCTCTACGTTTTTATATTTTTTTATTCTAAAATGGAATAACTGTAATTTCCCCCGGGGATCAATAAAGTGTTTCTGATTCTGATGTCACTTATTAAACAGCGTTTAATAAAGCTTTTGTTTTTGTAAAACAGCGCCCCCGCTGGTGCCATAGTAACAGTTCAGGCGGAAAGTGGTACTGCAGCATGGGGACGAGAGGCTCCAAAAACCAAAACCTACAAAACGATAATAAATTCAGATGAAGTTCTGTGAGAAGTTGACTGAGAGAAAAGCTGCTAAAATCAGGAAGACACCACAGTAACTGTAGAAAGAGCTGTGGTGTGAAGAGAGAGAAGAGTCACTCTCACCGGACTGCTTTTCTCTCCGTCCATTTCACATTACATAAAATCTCTGCAGAACACAGAATAAAAGAGCTGCAACTAAAATAATGTGCAGCTATTTTGATAATTGACTAATCGTTGAATATTTTCTGGTTCTGTTGTCTCAGTCGTGAGGACTTTCTTCTTTTCTTTTTGTGACAGTGAACTGAATAGTTTTGGACATTTTATAGCCGATGAATCAGCAGATGAATCCATAGTGAAACAATCGTTAGTGTTAAAGCTTCATGATAATAATGTGTTTGATCTTTTCACATGAGCTTTATTCTCATCAGGAGGCATCCCATGATGCTTTGCTGCTACATAACATTGTTTTGTTGTCTTCTGCAGGCTCCTCAGACCGTCCGCCTGGCTTCCCCCGCTCAGACCAGAATGGTTCAGTCTCCCTCCACCTCCGTACAGGTGAGATTCCTATTTCAGCCACTCAGCTGCTCTCAGATCAGATACACTTTTACTTTGGAAAATCTCTAAATGAATTGAGTAAAATGTTTGATTTTCAGCATGTATGTAGTCAGAAATGTCCTGAATTCAAATATATTATATCATTGTCAGGAATTATTTATTACATTTTTGCCAGCAACCCAAATTTCCCCCACAAATTAGTGGTATTTTCTTTTTAATTTATAACGGACATGTAATGTTTTATACTTCTGGTGAATATAATCCATCAATCTTATTTACATATACGTATTTTGTACATACAGTTCCCTTTATTAACACCTTATTTTGAAAAATGGACGTAGTCCCACGTGTATACTTCCTCTAACTTCTCCAAGGTGGTCGCTAGCTCTCCCGTCAGCTCCGTTCTCTTTATACATCCATGGTCAGCTCCATCGGGGCCATTTGAATGCATTTAACATAAATGTCAGTATATGGGTACGCTACAGTTGTAGCGTCGACCAATTTGACCACGGAGATGAGTGTGACGGCCGGCTTGACCACACGTTACAGCAATACGATAACGTTTCCTGTCCATGACAGAGTTAGCATGCAGCTTTAGCCGTGATGTCTAGCTCTGCTTTTCCTGCAATGTGTGAAACCCAAAGTGTTTCCATACTTTACTGGATGTGTAGTGTTTACCACTTTGGATTTAACATGGGAGGGTGCAGGTCATATCCACGCTGACCCTCAAACGTTTATTACTTTCTTGTTTCGCTTCGATGCGGTTTGTTTTGGTTGACGGATACGGAACGGATATGACGTCACGTTACTCAGACTACAACAATAAAAGCGGTAACTTCCTTTTACCTCCACATAGACTCAAATTAAGCAAATATATCGATTCTGGCATTAAAACATCTATTTCAACAACGTAAAAACAAAAAATTGCGATACATAGGTGAATTGATTTTTTTCCCCACCCCTAATAAATAACTGTAGTAACATGTTAAATGTTTCTCTCCCTGGCAGTGATCATACTGTACATCCCTGTGGGGTTAAAGAGAATATCAGTAATGAATGTTTCTCTCCCTGGTGGTGTTCAGAAGGCCCTGTCGGTGGCGCCCGGCGGTGCAGCGGTGTCGGTGAAGATGACCACTCCTCAGAAGGCCCAGACGGTAATCACAGCGGGGGGGACGCCTTTGGCCAAGCCTGCCTGTGTCCCGTCCACCCCCTTGACCAGCACCACGCCCGCTCCCATCCCCACGCCCGCCGCCAGAGTCACCGTGGTGTCGCAGGTCTACCTCCATTTACTGTTTACTGCTCAGTGCTGCTGGACTTTCATTCTAGAGTAATAGGATACTCGGAGAGTACCTGGCTGACTCCCCACTGTGTTGTTGTTGTTACCGTGTCAACAGGAGATGCAGGAAAATGTGAAGAAATGTAAGAACTTCCTGGCCACGCTCATCAAACTAGCGTCCCACAACTCCCCCTCCCCAGATACCTCCAAGAATGTGAAGTCCCTGGTGCAGGACCTGCTCGTAAGATTTATATTATATTATATTATATTATATTGTATTGTATTATATTGTATTATTATATTATATTATATCATATAATATTATATTATATCATATATTATTTCATAACATATATTATATTATATTATGTTGTATTATAATGTGAAGGCCCTGATGCAGGACCTGCTCTTAAGATATATATTATATTCTTATATTATATTATATTATATTATATTATATTATATTATATTATATCATAGTATATTATATTATATAGTATATTATAATATCTATCTATCTATATTTAACTGGAGCTGTGTGTGTGTTCAGGATGCAAAAATTGAGCCTGAGGAGTTCACCAGTCGGCTGCAGGCTGAGCTGAAGTCCTCCCCACAGCCCTACCTCATCCCCTTCCTCAAGGTACTACTCCTACAATACTACTACTACTACTACTATTACTGCTACTACTGCTACTACTAGTACTACTACTACTACTACTACCACTACTACCACTACTACTACTATTGTAACTGTTCTTCGTTATCATCTTCCTCCCTCAGAAAAGCCTCCCCGCCCTTCGTCAGTCTCTGCTCAGCAGCCAGCAGTCTCTGGTGACCCCCAGCACCTCTGTACCCCCCCCGGTGGCCCCCGGCTCCGTTACCGCTGCCGCCATCAGGCCGCGGCTGCCCATCAGCCCGGCCGGCGGTGCCGTCAGACTGAACGCTCCGCTCCCAAACACAATGGTATGATCACCACATCCTTAACCCTCATAGTTATTAATGTTTACCTGTTAGATCATGTAGTCTGTGTATGACATACATTTATTTTGTTGACCCTCAGCTATAATGAGTTTATAATAAACTGTGAAGCCAAAATACACTTAGACCTTGAAGGACTAAATGTTCCATTGAAACCATTAAAACCAGCATGTTTGATCCCATTACAGCATCAATCATTCATTGTATTATATGAGGATTTAATCTGGAGTCCTGCTTTATCACTGGACTTTTACTGTTTTACACCACATTGAGTCGTTCTCTCATGTTTGGGGCAGATACCTGCTGTTCTCCTGGTGTCCACTGGGGGCATCACTGGTTCTAAATCAATGTTGGTATTAATCACTGACACATCCCTTACTGTTGTTCTCCTGGTAGTTATTATACGGAGAATAATTCATAAGAAACAGCAGTGGCATCATGTCGAGAAATGGTCATTTAAAGGGTTAAAGTTGTTAAAATAAATGAATATTTGGTCGTTGTGATCCGGACTGAAGTTGGTTAAAAGACTTAACTCAGTGAAAGGGGAAAACAATATTAATATATAATATTTTTATTGGCTGTAGGTTTTTTCGACGCAGACATTTTTGTCCTCTGAGGACACCAGAGCAACTTTTTTTTTTTTTCAATATTTATTTTTATTAGCAAAATGCTTATTTTTCAATTCCAACGTGTATCAACATTTCTTTTTGTTTTTAAAACAAATATTGAAACCAGAAAAATAAAATAAAATAACATGAGAAATTAATAATTATTGAAAATCAATGTGATAATAATATATTAGTGATAATGAACCAGTCCTTGTCAAATATACTTCAACTATATAATAATAACAATGAGTAAATGAAAAAATATAATATACATTCAAAGTAATGATTGAAATAATAAAGAAAAGTTAATAGAAAAATAACAAACATAAAAATATGTACAAAAAATACACATTGAATAAAATGTTTATAAATAATAAACACACACATCTAGTGCACATACACATTTAAAAATCTGAATGCGTCAGTAGCGATCATGGTTTGACGAAATAATAATAGTAGAAAACAAAACTGCATAACCCCCCTCCCGACCCCCCTCCAGTAAAACTCTCTAACTACTTTCATGCATTTTGGGATGCACAGCTGGGTTAAAACAGCTGGAATATTTGAGTTAATGAACATTTAAAGTGAACATAAACCAGGTAGTTCAGCTGAAGATGTTAACCTCTCACCCCGACTCATGTTTCTCTAACCAGGTTAACAAGAAGTTAAACTAACTGGAAGCCCATGTGCTGCTGTTGTCATGTTGTTAATGTTATTTTGACGTTATTTTAACGTTTGTTCAGGCTGTTAACAGAGCGGGAATCCAGAGTCGAACACCTGTCGTCTTCAGTCAGAATCTCAGACCTCAAGGTGAGTCTCTTCACTGTGTTCTGCTGCTGAGGACCAACGCATCATTTACCTTATGATCACCAAATATTATTCATTGATTTACCTCATCACCTATTATTAGTGTATATTTATTTTTTCTTTCTTTTCTGTGAGAACACGTCAGCAGATTATTATTAATATTTATAGATTTACATTATCATCACCTATTATTAGTATTTATTTATTTATTTTCTGTGAAAACCCGTCATCAGATAATTATTGATATTCCATGTTTTTCTCCTCAGGTACTCTCGTAAGAGGACCCACAACTATAATTGGTAAAAGTCCGATGACCCTGGCAGCTCAGGCCAATCAGAGGAAGCTGAGCGACCCGGGGGGCGGCACCTTCAGGTGAACTATAAACTCAGTGACAGGAGAATTCAGTCAGGTTTATTTGTCTGAAACAGACGATTCAAAGTGATGAAATGCATTAAAAACAACATTTGAGCCTTGCACCTCTGAACAGTTAAAATACATTAATACGTTAATGAGACCAAACACTTAATTTTCTTCTATTTTACCTGCACAAACTCTTTGTGCTGAATTGTATTTCCTCTTAACCGTGAGATAAATATAGTTTCTATTATGATCCCTGATGACTGTATTGTTCCCGTATTGAGTGGTGTAGTTCAGAGAGCAGCCAGTAGAGGGCAGCATGTCTACACGCTGCTCCCAGTACATCCCATCACACCTTATTAACATGACAGCAGTGATGATGATGTCGTGACATCTGACGGGCTCAAACAGCTCATCAACCCTGAATCTTAAAACCTTTCACAGATCTATGAGAATATGAAGAAGGATTGTTCTGATCTCATGATTCAACTGTTCCAGCTGGACATGAGGATCATTATTAAAATATTAATGCAGGTTTATTAATGCAGCTCCTTTCAACAACAGCAGAAGTCAAAGAGCTGCACATACGACATGAAAATGCATTAAAGGACCAGTATGTAACATTTAGGAGATTAGATTAGATTAGCAGAAATATAATATAATATTAATAACTATGTTTTCATTAGTGAATAATCAGCTGATAATAAGAGGGGTTGTGTTTTCGTTAGCGTAGAATGATCCGTTTATATCTCCATAGGGAGCTGGTCTTCTCCACTGAGTCCTCCATGTTTCTACAGCAGCCCAGAACGGACAAAACAAACTCTGTTAACTTTTCTTTTTTAATCTCTGGTCATGACAATTTAGATATGTTATACATATAAACATATAAAATGTTAAATTATGTCATCCTGTGTTATGTGGAGCTGTAATTATGCACCAACATACAGATTTACAGTATCTATCATTCAACTCTCATGAACCTTTTTTCCTCTGTCTATCTACAGAACCCATTTATCATATATTAGACTACATTGTGCCATCTAATATGATAATATAGGCTACATTTACTGAAGGATTAGACCCTCTGAAGACTGAAATGTATATTTAACTCACTCCACTCACTTCACCTTTTTCTTGTAAACTTCTGACTTTATTCTCATCATACTAAAACTTTATCTCTAACTGGTTATTCTGGTAACTGGGAGGCTTTTCTGATGTGAAGAACACATGATGTTGAACCCTCTCATAATCTGTTCTGTTCTCGGTCGTCCTCAGAGATGACGACGACATCAACGACGTGGCGTCCATGGCCGGCGTCAACCTAAACGAGGAAAACGCCCGTATCCTAGCAACCAGCTCGGAGCTCGTGGGCACAAAGATCCGTTCCTGTAAGGACGAATCCTTCCTTCCCGCCGGCCTTCTGCACCGCCGCATCCTGGACACAGGTATTGTCCCCCGTCCCTCGTTGGATATATTTATATTTTGATCAGGAGGAAACCTGCAGGGTCACCTGTGTTAATCTGAGCTGGCAGTAGAGAAGATTTTGTCACTGATCCGTGTCGTCTCTCCTCTCGTCCTCAGCTAAGAAGCTGGGCGTGACCGAGGTGCCGCTGGAGGTGGTGAACTTCGTCTCCCACGCCACCCAGTCGAGACTGCGCATGCTGCTGGAGAAGGTTTCAGCCGTCGCTCAGCACCGCTCAGACGGGGGGAAGGTAAGAAAACAGACCGGCCTACACCGATTCAGAGAGTCACGCATCACGTTGATTACAGGAGGAAAACTCTAAATGTTTGTGTTTTCTTCCTCCTCCTCCATCAGGATGAAGAGCATCATGAACCGACGTCAGACGTTCGCTCTCAGCTTCGTTTCTTTGAGCAGTTGGAACGAATGGAGAAACAGAGGAAAGACGAACAAGAGAGAGAGATACTGCTAAAGGCTGCCAAGGTACACACACACACACACACACACACACACACAAACACACACACACACGACATTAAGTCAAACCTGAGTAACTATATGAGGCCATTGACTTAAAGTGGAAATGAAAAGTTATATAACAAACATGACAAATGTCAACATTTGAGAGAAAAAAGAAGCTTTGTTTCATCTTTTGAGACAAGAGCGCCGCCATGTTGCAGTCCTAGTCTGTGACATCACCAGGTTGGTTGGCTCGGCTGAGTTACAAAGATACAACGGTAGAGGCCGTGAAAGACGGAGACTGAGGAGACACAGGACAGAAGAAAACTAAAGAGGGGACACATTGTTCTGAGTTTCACAGTTTTACAATGTTAAAACCAAGAACAAAACAGCCCATTTCATAAGTCGCCATCTTGGTTTCTTGCAACCAGAAGTGAGACAAGAGGGTGGAGCTATGTACAACTGAACGCTGAATAAGACATTTTCCGGCAACCAAAATGTTATAATTAACTTTGATGAAGTGAAAACACACTGTGAAAGGGTTAAAGTTCTAAGACGAAAACACAGACAACTCCCAAACCGGACAACGCCGTGGTAGCGACCGGTCAATCACAAGGTAGCCCCGCCCTAAAGCATCCCCTGCTTTATGGTCTATTTGACTCTAAATGGGACCATGATTTACTAAATGAACATCATGCTGTATTAAAGAAGACTTGAAACTAGCGATTGAGACTATAAACTCATGTTAACAATGTTTACTGAGGTAATAAATCAAGTGAGAAGTAGGCTCATTTTCTCATAGACTTCTATACAATCAGAGGAGTCGCCCCCTGCTGGCTGTTAGACAGAATGTAGGTTTAAGACTCTTCAGCTTTGGCTTCATTTCTCAGACCCGGAGGTTGACCACTGGGGTAAATGGTGCCACTGAAGTGCCATTGAACCCGGCTATTTTATTTAATATTTTTCTGAATGATTCCCCTACCATCTAAAGGAGATTAATGAATGTGATGTTTTGTCTGTTTCTGTCTTTTTCTCTTTTCTTTAGTAGTGTTTACTTGTTTAATTATTGATTTAATTTTAGTTATTTAATTGTTTCTATGTTTTAGTTTGTTTAGTACTTTTTCTTTTCTTTACTTTTACAGTTTGTGCTCATATATTTACAAAAATAGAGTATTGATAAGAAAGGTCTATTGTGGAAAAACAATGCTTTGTGAAATAAAATCTATTAATGTGAAAACAAAAACTGACCATCTGTGATTTACTTTCAGAGTCGCGCCAGACAAGAAGATCCTGAACAGGCTCGTCTGAAGCAGAAAGCTAAAGAGGTATGTTTGATTAAAAAACTAAACCATTAAATAACAGTTAAAGGTCAAAGTTCACTCACTCACCTCCAGGTCCCCTTAATAACTGTTCCAGAGCTTTCAACCATATCGCACAAACTTCAGCAGTTGTGTACCTAGGAATTATTATACATTATGTAGCTGTACATCATGTGTAGATCACACCATGTAAATCTCATGTAAATTGGAGGATCGTTGTCACATAAGGCTGACTTCCTGTTGTCAGTAGGTGGCGCTATGACTATGACTTAATATAGGCATGTAGATGTCTTCCGGCTTGGACTCTTATCCAGCATGTGAAATTCGTAAAATGAAAATGAACGCACAAAATCCCAAATGGCTGACCTCCGGTTGGACGGAACAATTTCAAAAAATGTTGGTATGTTCTTCTAGATGAGAACAATGATCCCACCAAATGTCATGAACATCAGAGGAACTTTTTTTGCAACTCTGGTGTGCGTGTGGGGGCGCAATGGAGCCCGCTGGCCACGCTCACAGTCCACTGGTCACGCCCACAGCTTGCTGGTCTAGCCATGACTCTGACTGATTAAAACACTGTGTGCATGTAAACAGTCCGTCCTCCTCCACCCTCTTTATATCCATACATGGCCTCCAGCTGACAAACTCATCCACCCTGTGTGGAGGCTTTGTCCACCTACAGTGGCGCCCCGAGGCCTCAGCCAGGCTGTGGCGTCCCTGCAGAGACCTGGGGCAGACCCCGAGGCCTGCAGAGGTCAGGGGTCATTACCCATAAGCCTGTTCTGTGCTGAGGCCTGAGGAGAGGAGCAGTGAGAGCCAGGTGGAGGCATGTCAGAGCAGTGTGATGCTGAAGAGATCTTCTGATTCTCTTCTCGATTACTTGATTAATCGTTGAGTTTATAAAATGTCACAAAATAGTGAAAATCTTTTTACTCCAGAGTTTCTCCAGATGTTCTGTTTTGTCCAACCCATAGAGATGACATATACAGTATTTATGTATTATATATAGGGCTGTCAATCGATTAAATATTTAATCACATTTTCTATCTGTTGGTACCGATGGATTCTTTAGATTTTTTCTAGTTTCATATGATACCAGTATCTTCACTCAAGCTTTAAGACTGAGCCGCTGCAACCTAAAAATTACAAGTTGCGTTAATGTGTTAAAGAAGTTAGTGGCGTTAAAACGACTTTGCGTTGATGCGTTATGGTGTTAACTGTGACAGCCCCAATAAATCTATATTTCCAGTTAATGTGACGTCTCTGTGATGCGTCTCCCTCCACAGATGCAGCAGCAGGAGTTGGCTCAGATGAGACAACGAGACGCCAACCTCACGGCCCTCGCCGCCATCGGGCCACGCAAGAAACGCAAGATGGACTCGCCGGGAGGCTCCTCGTCCGGCACAGAGGTAAGAGATCTAATAAACAGCGTGGTGTCAAGAAGATGGAGGGACATGACGTGACACATAAAACCATCAGTATTCGTTTTTATCACACTGAAATAAAACATCAGAGCAGTTAATGAATACGATGAATCACACCTGATTTAAACCCTGTAACACTTTGTCTCAGCCAGCTGATCAGTTTACCAGTAAGATACGTGACAAACTAACCTAAACAGTTAGACTACAAGTCTACTGCCAGCTTTAGTTTCAGTCTTGTGTAGCCGAGGGTTACGCTGCTCCTATACTTTATGAAGATAATAAATTAATAACACAGAGGCTCCGTAGTCTGCACCCTTGTCAATAACAGCGCATCACCGCTACACGTCTTCCGTTCCTCCCTTCACAATAAACTCCCCGGACACATACACTGAAACACGGCTTACTAGAGGGAAGTAAAGTCATTCACAACTCAACTAAATAACTGTTTACAGTTAGCTGTTAGCTACCGAGCTAACGCGCTCTGCTTGTGTAAACAGCAGGTGAGGATGAGAGACTGCGGACAGAGCAGATTGAAACGTTGCTTTCCTCCATGTTTAACTGTTTCATCGTGTTTATGCTTGTTGAACAGGTGTAATAACGTATCTTGGCTTTACACTTGCAAAGTTTTATTGCACTTACATAGTTGTCAACTCGTCTCCACCGCGGCTGACTGCGCTGTGTGTGTTGATGTGTGTGGAGCTCCGACCCAGAGCAGAAAGGCCTATTGAAGGAGGCTGGGACACGGGCGGACAGGGCTCTTGGGGTATTGGGTATAACACATGCGCAGTGTAACTGAAGCTGCAGCCGTGCGTTGTGATTGGTTCAATTTCGGAGATGGCAGACCAGATTTTACTGCGCGTGTGTTATACCGCAAAGATATGACACGTACTCAGCCTCCTTCCATAGGCCTCACAGAGCAGCAGGAAGACGCTGCAGCTTTAGACCCGGAGCCCGTTTGTACGTATGTACGTAGTAGCTATTATGCCCTGATATCACCATTCAGTTTTTCGTCTCGACGATGCATATCATCACGTTTGTATATCGCGATATTTCGTGGCACGATATTTCGTCACACCCCAGACAAAAAAAACAGCAAACGTGCAGCGTTCAGCGTAGAATAGACGCTCAGCTCCTCGTTACGCTGCTGCTGTTGCTGTAGTGTAAAAATGTGGCGCTCTCACTTAGTGTGTGTGTGTCTCATGACCTTTTCCACCTCCCCCCCCCCCCCCGCGTCCTCTCTAATCCAGTGAATGTGACCAGAGTTGAGTGAAGGGGGTCAGGGTCTGCCTGGCGGCCCCCTGCCCCCCAGGGCAGCCATAGATTTCAGCTCTGTAGAAATGAGCTCGGGGCTGCTGCGGGGGGGGGGCCTGTGGGGGTCATGCTGCCTCGTGCTCGCCCCTCCCTCACCCACATGCTCCCCCCACACACACACACACACACACACACACACATCCTGCCTGAGGCTCACCACCACCCCCCCACCCCCCTAGCAGTCTCAGACAAAGGCAGCACAGTGATGATGGGAGGGGAGCCTGCAGAGAAATCCAACATTTTGGGGGTCGCTTCATCCTCTGACGGGGGGCAATGCACTCTGGGATATGTGAGCTATGTGCTGGCCTGGTGTTCATTGTGTGCATGTCAGGACTCTGTCTGTCACAGCAACATATAATAATAATAATAATAATAATAATAATAATAATATAATATAATATAATATAATATTAATATATAAATATAACATAATAATAATAATTAAAATAATAATCATCATCATTATAATAATAATAATAATAATAATATGATAATGACAATAATAATATTGCTGATGATAATGATAATAATAATAATCATCATAATAATAATAATGATGATGATGTTGATGATAATGATAATAATAATTATCATAATAATAATGATGATGATAATAATAATAATAACAGTAATATAAAGCAGCTCAGTCTTTGAAAAGCTTTGCGTTCAGTTTCTTAGAGATATAAACCTTCTACCTGCAGTAGCTGATATTTTTGTCCACTTGGAGGCAGAAACAAGTTATGACAGCAGAAATTCCCCAAATACAACCTGACTGAATAAATATGATATCTACAACCAGCTGGTCGGTGCCATTAAAGCACCACAGAAGAAGAAGAAGAAGAAGAAGAGGTGATTAATCTGTGTTAATGTGAGGCAGCTCCACAACCATCTCATGCGTTCAGCTCTTCATGTCCGTCATCACTGATTCCGTCGGTGTGTTTCTTCAGCACTAACCCTTCAGTGTTGTCTGTGATCCGCCCTCAGGTGGCTGCAGGCCCGATCAGGCTTCAGATAGCCCCGCCCTCCTCCACCGCCGCGGGCCTTCAGTCTGTTATGAATACACGCTCTGTTATCCTCACTGACAACAACTACACATAATAACCTGCTTTACCTTTTCACCGCCTGAGGCAGTTAGAGTTCAGACTTAAAACCATATTAAAACCTGTTTCACTCCATCAACGTACTGTTAATTATTATTGGTTCAGCTGTAATGAATATTTTTAATCATACCAGTGTGTATGAAGTGACAGTGTTAAATAACATAACATAACATAATATACCATTAAATGATATAACATAATATAGCATAATATAATATAATATAATATAATGTACAATTAAATGTCTTCCTCCGTTTTAGCGATCATGCTTTCAGTCTTTAGGCTACCGCTAACACTGCTATTGATATTACTATTATGTGCTTAATAATAAGAGAAATCAGAATAACAGGCAAATAGTAGTACATAAATAATGGTAACAATAAATATTAGTATAATGATATTAGTTATGATCTGAATTTATTGAAATAATGGTGATAATACAGCAATTATAAAAAACAAAATAATCTAATAGTGTAACTGTTAACCAAGACATGCCATCGGTTTTATTGTTTGCAATATTATTATATGGTTTTTAATGCGTATCGTACATTTCATGTTTTAAACACGATATCATGTTATCAATGAACATCAATAAGCTAACATTAGTTTATATTGATTATCTAACAATAAGGAACGTTAGCTAGCTCTTATCTGATGTTACAGAAGCAAAAGTTATGTAAAGATGTAACGTTAACTTGAACAGTTGATAATGTGAAAAATGCTTAAAGGAAAATGTGATATGATAGTACTAGTTTTTAATAATTACCTGAATAAAAAAAATGAATGCAAAGATAAATGAATACATTTTAAAATTAATAGAAATAAATACATAAATAGATAAAAGGGGAAATTAAACAGAAGAGTAAATAAATAAAGGAATTAATACAAGATAAATCAATAACAAAGCTAATTTTTAAAAATTGTAACATTTGATCAATTAATTAATGACTACATTTATTTTTAATATTATGTTTGCTACATTTAATGACATATTTATTGATTTATTTTTGATTGTGGCAGGTTGTGTCCTCCATAGCTAACGCTCCTCCGTCTCCTCCCTCAGGTGGCGTCAGGCTCGGCGTCAGGCTCCTCCACGTCGCCGGCTCGCCAGCAGCTCCGTCAGCGGATCACACGAGTTAACCTCAGGGACTTCATCTTCTGTCTGGAGCAGGAGCGCTCCACCGCCCGCTCCCTCACGCTCTACAAGGCGCTGCTGAAATGAGGAGTCCCACCAGGAGGAGCTCTGGGCCCACTGCAGATCACTAACTGGACTACTCCTCCTCCTCCTCCTCCTCCTCCTCCTCCTCCTCCTCCTCCTTCGGTCCTCAGAGGTGTTTCATAGTCACCAGTCAGTTCCTCCTTCAGTCCCTGCAGCATCTTTTAACCTCCAGTTTGTCCTGTTCAACCTCCTACGACTTCAGCTCCTCTGTAGTTCTGGTTCAGGAGTCTAGTTTCAGACCTCACATCACTCCTCAGCTCCGTGTTAGTTAAAGAGAACTCCACCGGTTTACAGTCCAGATCCCACCAGGGACATTCAGGTTTGGTTTTATTGGATATTTTTCCTACTCGTAATTATGGATTAAAATATTTAATCACAATTAATTGCAAATTAATCACACATTTTTTATCTGTTCAAAATGTACCTTAAAGGGACTGTTTGTAACTTTTAAAGCGTATAAATGTACCGGGTCGGGACACATGCGCGTTCGCGTGTAGCCGCTGCCTCTCCTCCTCTGCCTGCTCGCCTTCACTCAGACAGCGCGCGCGTTCTCGCTCAGCTCGCTCCACCTCTAGACGTGAATGCGCGCTCACTCCACACTGCAGAAGAGTTAGTTTAGCCTGCAGAAACGTTATCGTCTCGTTACCGACCGGGTGCCGGTGTCTCCCTGCTCTCTCCGGCTGCGGGCGGAGAGAGCAGGGAGACACGCTGAAGAGCCCCGCTGCCTCTCAGCCTGCGCTGAGGTAAGAAAAGCCAACACTAGGACCAGATGTAAATCATGTTCATGGAGAGACCTTCGTCTGGTCAGCTAACATTACTGCCAAGCAGCTGAAATATAGAGTGATATTGTGGTTTTAGCTGACGTGTGTCGCCTCACTGTTTTGAGCGATGCTCGTTCATGTCTATTTAGAGCGAGCAAGCGCGAGCCCGACGCTGACTTTCGTTGATTTCACGGCCACAGGTGTCGCTGTTAACAAGCATTTCTGAAAGTTACAAATAGTCTCTTTAAAGGGAGATTTGTCAAATATTGAATGCTCTCATCAAAATGGGAGTGGACAAATATGCTTGCTTTATGCTGCTTTATGTTTATATTTATTATTGTAAATCAATTAACAACACAAAACAATGACAAATATTGTCCAGAAACCCTCGCAGGTACTGCATTTAGCATAAAAAATATGCTCAAATCATTACATGGCAAACGCGGCGTTAACGCATCATCACGTTAACTTTGACAGACCTACTTTTTATATTAAATGAACTTTGTTTAATGAATAGAACTCGTCAGTGCTGCCTCCCTTCGTGTTTTTTAACCGCAGGGAAGATTTAGTTTTCAAAGGCTAAACGCCAACAAATATGGATTGAATCTGAATATTTCGTTAAATTAAAACATATTGTGAATTTTGAAATGATCTATTTGGACTATTTTATACTTTTGGACTTTACAACGCTCCGGAGTTATTGGAAATGTTTGGATCACAGTCAGAAACAATCGTATGCAGCTGCCACTGTTATACGTTAAAGAAATTAGTGGCGTTAAAATTAATTTTTGTTAATGCGTTATCATGGCGTTAACAGCCCTAATTTAAACATTGTGACGTGAACGACGTCCACCGTTTTAAATTCTGACCACCAACCGTTAATGAGACGCCACTGACGGCGTCATACTGCTGTTAAACACGCCGGTGGAGTTCATCTCTTATAGGAAACACGTAGGAGTGAATGAGGTGCAGGTGTGAACTAGACTCTGGTGGTGTTTTCCTGATCCTGCTGCTGACGGGATCATTACAGGTGTTTGACTCCAGCGCTGTACCTGAACAGGTGCCTTCAGAGTCCAACCTGTAGCCCACTCAGGACGCCGCCGAGCCGCCACGTTTTCTGATCACGCTCAGATCGGTCACACATTCAACCGTTGATTTTTCACTTGAGGCAGAAAATCATGAGTTTTATTATTGAGCATCATGTTGTCAGAGGAACGTGCACCGCGAGGACTGTAACGCCGCAACGGTCGAATGAACGGCAGTGAAACAGCTGGTGGATGTTTAAATGTGTGTGTGTGTGTGTGTGTGTGTGTGTGTGTGTGTGCGTGTGTAGTTCATCATGCTGATGGCGGTTAACTCCTCTTCTTCTTCTTCTTCTTCTTCTCTTCCTCTCTGACAGTCACATGTTCAGATTGATTCATTAGAGCTGCACGATTTAGAAAAAATAATCGAATTGAGATTATTTTGACTGATATTGATATGATTTGCGATATTAGAGGGAATGATATCTTTGTGTCGCGGTGCGGCATCGCCCTGTCGGGGTTTATTTCACAACAATGACCCACTGGCTGAATATTGACCCTTACTTGTACTTATTTCTCATTGAAGCTTTGACGCCCAAAAGCTGTTATTGGGGGCAGCCCTAGTAACCGGAGAGGAATGTTGGTTGCCTGGCAACAGTAAACAGTTTAGTAAACACTAAACTCTTCCCTCTAAGGCGTCTTTGTTGAAAGAAGCACACGGTCGGCGCGTATTTACAATTATTCAGAGGTGCACGACAGATCGCTGCGACAACTTGTGGAGCCTTCGCTCACCACGCGAAAGCCGTGATGACGTATTTTTCTGTCGTGCGTACCTTCACTACGGCGACCATAAACCAGGCTTTAGTCTGTAGATTATGATCAGTAGGTCAGGACGAAATGCTATTTTGACACATTTCCCCTTTAACAAATATTGCAATTTCCTCCTCATCCTGCAACTTGAAAATTGCAGTCGGCCATATTGTGATTTTTAATAAAATTCAGATTAATTGTGCAGCCCTAATTCATGTCTACAGCAGCTGGCTTGCTTAGCATGAAGACGGGAAGCTCTAAAGCTCACTGATCAACATCACTGCGAGCAAACAGACGCATTTATAAAAACTGCACATAACCTCGTTAAAGAAACAGTGAATTATAGTTTTTACACTTTTATTTTTGTACAGATGAATCAGTGAGCTTTAGCTGCTGGTGTGTTCCCTGCTGTTTCCAGTCTCTATGCTAAGCTATGCTAAGCTATGCTAAGCAGCTGCTGTCTGTAGCTTCATATTGAGCAAACCGAGAAAGAGAAGAAGAGGATTTCACTAAATGTTAAACTGTCCCTTTAACCCAGTTTTTAAGTTACCAATCATCACAGGGAGCTGGTTCTCCTACAGACAGTGAACTCACTCAGGCTACGTTCATGAACGCTAACAAACACAACATTCCTGCAGTCTCCTCCTCCTCCTCCTCCTCCTCCTCTTCATCCTGCCTGACGTGATTCACTGTTAGCTCACCGTGCGACTATGAAACCTTCAAATCACAGTCTGAGAATATCGACCTTGTACTGTTGAACATATTAATTTGTCGAGTAGTTGAATATGCAGTTTGGCTTCACAGTTTGCTGTTGAAAGTTTTTAAGATGACGTTTTGGAGAGAGGGTGTGTGTACATGGAAGGTTTTTAACGCTTTAAATGTCTTTTCCCCTCATACCGGGCATTTGGTTTGTATAGTCTAGAGCTCTAACTGAGAACTGTATATTCAGTCAGTCTGGGGCCTCAGAGCACCCGGAGAAATATCATCTGTTGGAAGGACACAATTTTTGCGACTATTTATATTTCCTACATTCTGTATTCAATCCTGACGCATTTCAGGCAATGCAATTTTACAGTTGTTTGTACCTTTGCAAAAAAAATGAAATAAAGAAAATGACAAAGAGTTTTTGTAGAATTTGATCCTCGCGAGAAGACGTCGTGACTTTTTAATGTTTCTATTAATACATCTGTACAAATGAGAAATAGTGACACCAGCTGACAAATACATTAAATATACAGTTTCAAAAGGGGCAGCTTTATAAAAAGAATTAAATTATCCGCACACGTATAAAAACGACCATTCACCTGTATACACAGAACAATGTTATTACAAATATTTACACGTGGCAGTTTTATGACTTGTTGCTTCATCATCAGGCTCAAAATGAAAACATTCGATCCAAAGTGAAGTCTGCAGAGGTCAAAGGTCGCTTAAAGTTTGTTTCCAAGTCTTCAGGTCTGAGCTGCTGCTGGAGACGTCTGCTGGATCCAGATGTGAGTTAATAAATGGTGGTGGTGTTGGAGGTTAGTCCAGCGGCTCCTGTTTGATCCGGATCGGTGTGCTGGTGATGGACTGGCTGTGCCGCAGGTCACGACACAAGACGTACTCGCTGAACTGGGACGAGTCGACGCCGCCGCCACAGGACGCCTTCATGATGAAGCCTTTCTGGAACAGACGCTCCAGGACCTGAGGACAGCAGTCAGTCAGTCAGACAGGTGGAGTACAGATGTAGAAAAGGTGTAGAGGTGAAGTAAAGGTCTAGTGCAGGTGTAGTAAAGGTGTAGAGGTGAAGTAAAGGTGTAGTCTCGGTATAGAACAGGTGTAATCTAGGTGTAATACTGGTGTAGTCTAGATGTGATACTGGTGTAGTCTAGGTGTAATACTGGTGTAGTCTAGGTGTAATAAAGGTGTAGTCCAGGTGTAATACTGGTGTAGTTTAGGTGTAATAAAGGTGTAGTCCAGGTGTAGTCCAGGTGTAGTCCAGGTGTACTACTGACCTGTACAGAGTTGAGTCTGCAGTATCCGTTGAGTGGGAAGCGGATGACGTGGGTCGGGTCCTGGTTCCAGCCGGCGTTGACGGAGTTACACATGACGTCTCCGGTCTCGGGGAAGATCTCCTCGATCAGGACCTTCTCTCCGCTCAACGCGATCCTCTCGCCCAGATCCGGCGTGACTCGAACCACCAGACACTCGCAGGGTGGCGCCCGCTGGGCCTCTCGCTCCACCTGCCAGCGATCCAACTCCCGAACCATCGGAGTCAGCTGGTAGAACCGGGCCTCCTCGTAGAGCTGAGGGAAGTCCTGAAGGAGGCACAGAGAGGGAGCATTGTTAGAGACCTTTCCTTTCCTTCTCGTCTCCTTTCTCTCTCGTCTCCTTTCCTTCACGTCTCCTTTCTCTCTCTCTCTCTCTCTTCCTTCTCGTGTCCTTTCACTCTCCTATCTTTTCTCTCTCGTTGCCTTTCACTCTCGTTTCCTTTCCTTCTCGTCTCCTTTCTTTCTCGTCTCCTTTTTTATCTTGTTTCCTTTTTTATCTTGTTTCCTTTTTTATCTTGTTTCCTTTCTCGCTCCTTAACTTTCTCTCTCATTTCCTTTCCTTCTCATTTCCTTTTCGCTCTTGTTTCCTTTCCTTCTCTCCTTTCCTTCTCGTTTCCTTTCTCTTGTTTCCATTCGCTCATCTCCTTTCTCTCTCGTCTCCTTTTTTCTCTCCTTTCCTTCCCTTCTCGTTTCCTTTCGCTCTCGTCTCATTTCCTTTTCGCTCTTGTTTCCTTTCCTTCTCCTTTCCTTTTCGCTCGTTTCCTTTCCTTCTCCTTTCCTTTCTCTCTCCTTACCTTTCTCTCTCTCTCTTCACGTTTCGTATCAAAGCCCCCCCCCCAGACTAGAAGCGAGGGATAGAAAGATGTGTTTTCTAAAGAGGGGTCGTGTCTGCAGGCGTTTTTAGTCATCGTGAGCAGAATAAGAGAGGCAGCAGTAACGACAGGGAGGGAGATGAGAGGGATGTGATATAACCACACACACACTGATTCAGTAAAACACACAGCAGTGTGTGCTGTAAGCCTCTCTGGATGGATCTCTGCAGCCGCCGGCGCTGATTAAAGCGTCACAATGTGTTCAAAGACTCGCTGCTGTTGGTTAAAACTCACCAACACTAATAATCATCTGTTTGACCTGAACGTTGAGTTTTTGCATCGCTGCATATCTGAGACACGACTCATTATTACAGAAGAGGAAGAGTCCTTACGGCAGCAGACTTACAACTCAGTATTACTATTACTATCACTTCATACTAGACTACGACTTTTTATGAATATTTATAAAATACTTACGCTACGACATTTTATGAATATTTATGAGATACTATACTACGACCGACTTTTTATGAATATTTGTCATACTATACTATGGTTTTTTTTCCATGAATTTTTTTTTTACATATACTATGACTTTTCATAAAAAAGTCGAAATACTATGCGTTTTTTTTCATAAAATTTTTCGGCATACTATACTATGACTTTTTTGGTGAATTTATTCGACCTATTATACTATGACTTTTCTTCATGGAAGTTTTCGACATACTATACTAAAACTTTTTTTCATACATTTTTTGACATACTATATTATTACTTTTTTTTCATGACATTTTTCAACATGCTATACTATGACTTTTAAGTGAAATTTTTTGACATGCTATACTATGAAGTTTTTTGGTGAAATTTTTCAAAATACTATACTAAGACGTTTTTTCATAAATTTTTTCGACATGCTATACTATGACTTTCTTTGGTGCCATTTTTCGCCATACTATATTATAATTTTTTTTTTCATGACATTTTTCGACATACAATATCACAATATATTATAATCAGTTAATAATTGGTTAAAAAAAATTCTAAATTAGTATCCCTACATCACACCGTTTTTAAATTACCCAAGCAGCTTTTTCTGCCTTCTACCAACATTCGTAAAAAAACGTTGATACAATTTATCTGTGATCGGCTGAAGATAGAGACAGAGAATATCGATAAACTGGTCGGGCTCTGTTTACAATCATATTCATCTTTTCTTTGCGACATTTTTCCAGTGAAAGTACCTTGAAGTCTTCAGGCAGCAGCAGTTTGCAGGTCCGCAGGAAGCTGAGGATGTAGCGGAAGATTTCTCCGTCTCGGTCGATGAAGTAGTGCTGCTTCAGACTGTCCAACACGATGGGCTCAGTGCCGTTAAACAGACGACTGATCCTGCACAGAAACACAGACGAGACACTGACTGTCATAGAGCTCCATTAACTGTTGTTCCTTCATCACCATCAACACACTGGAGTTATTCTGACTCAGTCCCACATCCACCATCCTGCTGACACCAAAGCTGCGTTCACACCAAGAGTGAAGCAAATTTTCTCCTCGCTTTACTGGCGCGAGTTGGACCGCCGGTATCTTTTGTGTTCATGCGCTCTAGACGCACAGGAGAGAAGGAGGAGCTTGTCACCATGGATACCAGGCGACAACTTCTCTTTCATCCATTTCCTCTATCAACCATGGAAGAAATAACCACTGTTGCTGCGTTGTACATGTTGTGGAACTCCCAGATATGTCAGAAAACCAAACGCCGTCGTGTCTGGGTTCATAACATCACCCGGCGGCGAGCTGTATTCACATACAGTGACATTGCACTTACTGTATCTAGCAGCCACACGTCACTACTGCGGTATGAACCCAAAATAAACAGATTGTGCTGTGATTTAAATCAATAAACATATCAAAATGATGCTGAAATAACTACATAATTATTATAATAAAAGTCTGAATTCATGCTTTGTCAGGTCTGTTCACAAGACGACAAGCAAACAACTTTAAAAATGCTTGTTTTCTGAATGGAGTTTGGATCGATCAGTGCGAAACGTTTGCTTCACTCTTGGCGTGAACACACCATAATACTCACTACAGCACCACATATTAAGTAATCCGCCGCTGAAAATAGTCCCCAAAAAAGTCTCTATTTCCTCCTGTTGGTTTGACTAAACTACAGTGAGCAGCTGTTTAAGGACTAGATATTAGTGTTTTAATGTCGTCAGTAGGAACCAATGAGCTGAGAGCCACAGACAGGAAGTCACTCAGACCGTATAGAGAGATGGACTAACTGCTGACTACTTCCTCATTTGGTCCGTAAGAAGTCAGATAATATTTTCTATCGTAGTAACTCTCTGATCATGTGACACGCGGTAAATGTGCCGGCGGTCTTACCTGGACTCTGGGTATTTGGTGAGCGTCGCCAGGCTGCTGGTGTACATGTGACCCCCCACGTCGATGTGCACAGGGGCGTTGGCCTTGGTGAGCTGGGCGGGTGACGGGATACCCTGGGGGGTCATGGGGGACGCAGGTGAGCGGCTCAGAGACATCCTGGACATGCTCCGCCCTTCCTGTGACAGGTAACAACAGGTCAGAACACCCCAACACAGTTCACCTCACCTGAGAACACACCTGAGATCACACCTGAGAACACAACTGAGAACACACCTGAGAACACACCTGAGAACTCACATGAGAACACGCCTGAGAACACACCTGAGAACACGCCTGAGAACTCACATGAGAACACACATGAGAACACACCTGAGAACTCACATGAGAACAGGCCTGAGAACTCACATGAGAACACACCTGAGAACACGCCTGAGAACTCAACTGAGAACACGTCTGAGAACACGTCTGAGAACACACCTGAGAACACACCTGAGAACTCACATGAGAACAGGCCTGAGAACTCAACTGAGAACACACGTAAAAACACACATGAGAACACGCCTGAGAACTCAACTGAGAACACGTCTGAGAACACACCTGAGAACACGCCTGAAAATACACATGAGAACACACATGAGAACACGCCTGAGAACTCAACTGAGAACACGTCTGAGAACACACCTGAGAACACGCCTGAAAATACACATGAGAACACACATGAGAACACGCCTGAGAACTCAACTGAGAACACACGTAAAAACACACATGAGAACACACATGAGAACACGCCTGAGAACTCAACTGAGAACACGTCTGAGAACACACCTGAGGACACAACTGAGAACACGCCTGAGGACACACCTGAGAACTCAACTGAGAACACACCTGAGGACACACCTGAGAACACGCCTGAGAACTCAACTGAGAACACACCTGAGAACACGCCTGAAAACACACCTGAGAACACGCCTGAAAACACACCTGAGGACACGCCTGAGAACTCATATGAGAACACGTCTGAGAACACGCCTGAAAACACACCTGAGGACACGCCTGAGAACTCAACTGAGGACACAACTGAGAACTCATATGAGGACAAGCCTGAGAACTCAACTGAGGACACGCCTGAGAACTCAACTGAGGACACGCCTGAGAACTCATATGAGAACACGTCTGAGGACACGCCTGAGAACTCATATGAGAACACGTCTGAGAACACACCTGAGAACACGCCTGAGAACACAACTGAGAACACAACTGAGAACTCAACTGAGAACACACCTGAGGACACACCTGAGAACACGCCTGAGAACTCAACTGAGAACACACCTGAGAACACGCCTGAAAACACACCTGAGAACACGCCTGAAAACACACCTGAGGACACGCCTGAGAACTCATATGAGAACACGTCTGAGAACACGCCTGAAAACACACCTGAGGACACGCCTGAGAACTCAACTGAGGACACAACTGAGAACTCATATGAGGACAAGCCTGAGAACTCAACTGAGGACACGCCTGAGAACTCAACTGAGGACACGCCTGAGAACTCATATGAGAACACGTCTGAGAACACAACTGAGAACACAACTGAGAACTCATATGAGGACAAGCCTGAGAACTCAACTGAGGACACGCCTGAGAACTCAACTGAGGACACGCCTGAGAACTCATATGAGAACACGTCTGAGGACACGCCTGAGAACTCATATGAGAACACGTCTGAGAACACACCTGAGAACACGCCTGAGAACACACCTGAGAACACACCTGAGAACTCAACTGAGAACACACCTGAGAGAGTATTCGTACTTATTGTTGAACTAACTAGTAGTTTTACAGTCAGTGAAGCTCAGAGCTGGTGGATGATCTTCATGGAGCCTGACTGATGAAACAGAGGGAGGTGATGATGACCTGAGAGGGGTGGGGGGGGGGGCAGCTCTGGTTTAATTGCCCCCCTCCCCCCTTCGCTCTGAAAGGTGAACAGGAGGCGGCAGCAGCTTTCAGTGTCTCTGCCCCGCGGCCGGCTCACCGCCTCAGGCCAAACTGACAAACTCTGCTGCTCCCCTCTCTCTCCGTCTGGAGCTACACAACTCTGCTGCACCAGACTCTGTGTTAAAATCACAGGAAATAACAGACAGCAGGTCTCTGCTGATCACAGCCTCCACATAGAGAGTCAATCACATAAATAATGATCATCATCTGAACCTAAATCTATAATCAAGAGGTCAGAGGTCACTGAAACTAATCAAAACACAAGACCTGAAGCTGCAGTCACTCAGTGTGATTGACAGGTCTATATACCTGCTGCTGACACACAGAGATCTGGTGCCCCAATAATCTCACCTGCCTATGTGGGAACAACGCCACTGACGCCAGACTCCATTCAAAAATCTGAAGATTTAACGCGGCCTTGCTAATCTGCAAACATTGAGTATTGCCTAACTATATTTTTAATGGTTTTCTCTTCAGTGTAAGGCCTTCTGGTGAATTCGGCATATTAATTGTCTATGAACTAAAACTTAGTGTCTATATTTCTTTACTTTTTACCACAGAGTCACGTGGATCCACCGCCCAACGCGGCGTTATTTGAGAGGAAAACATGGCCGGCAAAACAAGCGAGCCCAGCAGGAAAAGTTCACATTTTCGTTAAAAAACGTTGTGCTACGGAACAATTCATATATGCCGAATTAAACAGTGTTTCATACCATTACAGAAAATATCAACAATTTTTGGTATCTGTATTAAATGAGTGCGCTGATACCAATAAGACTTAAAACTGTCATATTTTAAATTACATCTGGTAAAACGAAACCCCGGGGAATGTTATCGGGATTTTTTACATCGTAAACTTGACAACTTTTGCGTGTAAAAATGTCACGTTAAACATGTAATGTTAAGCTGCTTCTTACCTGAGAGGACAATGACACAGAGGACATGGAGACCGGCGTCTGTCTGCTCCGAAATGTGAGGATTCCGGTCGGTGATCAGTCCTGCTGTTTGTCCTCGTCTGTCCTGCTGTATGTGAGTGAAGCAGAAGGAGCTGAACGAGCCGGTCCGTGTCGTCTCCTCCAGGAGAATAAAGAGGAGTCCAGCCCGGGGCCTTCCAGACCCCCCGGGGGGACCAGGATCAGGATTAGCTCACAATAACGCGCTCCAACTCGCTCCTGTCAAACCGAGGAGAGAGAGAAAATAGATCCCTCCGCCTCCGCCCTGTCACAAAGATGATTAATCAGAATAATTTAGTATATCCATCAGGTTTAAACATGAATCTTCTTCTTTTTCACATATATTCTAACAAACATCAAACATCCCTGTGGCTCTCTGGGAGCCAGATGACGTCTGTCTTCACGCATTCAGCCTCTCCCCCTACAGCCTGCGGATAAATGCGCCATTTCAATTATTGCGCGCTGGTTAGATGGAGATGGAGACGCCGCGGGGCTGCGCGCACACTGATCCGATTTAGAATCCTCATCTCCGGCTTGAAGCGGAGCGTCGGTCCGGTCATCTACCCGGAACCATCCGGCTGTGATCCATCAGCAGCTCCGACACTCTGTGTGTTAATCTGAGTTTAATATAAATATAAATATAGATATAAATATAATTATAAATATAACTATAAATATACATATACATATAACTATAACTATAACTATAAATATAAATATAAACTTGTGTCAGTGCATGTCACAGCCTAAGAGACAACCACAACATCAACAACACATAATAGTTGTAACTCACACTCTGCCTTTTATTTACTCCTCTACTTCATGTTTTTTTTTTTACATTTATCCTTTGATATTGCAATATATTGTTATTAATTGTTTTGTATTTGTTTTATTGACACAACAAACATTAATTACTTCTTTATTGTTTTCTTCCATTTATATGCATGTTCTTTTTAAATATCTATATATTGTAATTTGCTTAATGAATTGTATATATGTATATATATATGTTTTTGTTTTTATTTTGTTCTTTTTTTTATTATTTTTATTTATTATTGAATTGAGGCTTTGGTAATATTGTTCACCTGACAGTCATGCCAATAAAGCAAATTGAATTGAATTGAATTGAATTGAACTGTCTGTAGTTAAATGTTTTAACCCTCAATAGACCTGTTTTAGTGTTTTTTTTATGGGGGTACAGGGAGTGTTTAGGGGGAGATAGCAGGTCAACAGTAGATGTCACATAGAAGTGGTGTACGTCATCTGAAAGCTGGGAACCTGAATGTTAATTTGAGATGCAGCTCAGCACTGTGTGTCAGAAATAAACATGAATTAAAATATTAAAAGTGTTTATAACATTGGTATTGTTTATTGTTTATTTATTTTGTTTTTATTATTTTGTTTGGGGCAGATACCTGCTGTTCTCCTGGTGTCCTCTAGGGGGCATCACTGCATCTAAATCAATGTTGGTGCTAATCACTGACACATCCCAGACTGTTGTTCTCCTGGCAGTTATTATACGGAGAATAATTCATAAGAAACAGCAATGGCATCATGTCATTAAAGATTTAGTGACCTCTAGAGGTCAGGTTAAAGGTTCTCTCCTGTGTGACGAGTGCGTTCCTCTGTAGAGCTGCTGTCAGAGCGGCGAAGGTCATCAGAGTGTAGAGAGAGATGTGAGATCATCTGATGTTCCCTTTAAAAAGGTCATAGGTCAAAGACGCTGTCACGACAAGGGGGTTTCCATGTGAAGGCCTGGAATAAAACAGGGGCTGAAAATAATGTGTGTGTAAGTGAGACACCCTGAACCACACACACGCACGCACGCACGCACGCGACACACACACACACACACACACACACACGCACACACACACACACAGCCTCAGGCAGCACCTAGTTGATTGTGTCTCTAATTAAAGGAGCCGGCAGAAAGACGAAGAACGATTTAAACATTTAAATATCTCCTAAACCTGCCAGAGGGCAGGAGGAGGAGGAGAAGGAGGAGGAAGAGAGGAAGAGAGGAGGAGGAGGAGGGAGAAAGAAAAGAGGAGGAGGAGGAGGAGGGAAGGAAGAGGAGCAGGGAGGAGGAAGAGAGGAGGAGGAGGAGGAGGGAAGGAGGAGGAGCAGGGAGGAGGAAGAGAGGAGGAGGACGAGGGAGGAGGGAGGAGGAGAAGGAGAGGAGGAGAGGAGGAGGAGGAGGAGGAGGAGGAGGAGGAAGGAGGATATCTGTTCTTCATTAAAACACTGCTCAGGCGCCTGGGTTAGCTCAGTTGGTAGAGCGGGCGTCCATGTATTAAGGCTTGGTCCTGACCGCGGCGGCCCGGGTTCGAATCCGGCCTGTGGCCCTTTCCGCATCCACTCTCTCTCTCCCCCCTTTCAAGACTCTATCCACTGTCCTGTCATGAAAATGCCCCCAAAAAAATAACTTTAAAAAAAAAAAAAAAAAAAAAAAAAAAACACTGCTCAGTGATCATCACTGAACCTGAACCTCAGGATGTGTCTTCATGTTTTTCTGAATAAAAACCACCACGTCTCAGTTTCTAGATAAAAAGCTCACACATTTATTATTACTATTATTATTATTATTATTATTATTATTATTATGATTATGATTCACATCAACCAGTGTAATGCAGCAAGTGAAATATGGCAGTGTTAAGGCTCCAATGTCGTCTTCATCTTCATCTCATAAAGTCTCTTTAGTCTGTTTAGCCTGGTGACACGTCATCGTCTACGTAACCGTCTATGTCACCGTCTACGTCATCGTCTACGTCATCATCTAAGTCATGGTCTACGTCATGGTCTACGTCATCATCTACATCATCATCTACGTCATGGAGATGCTCTGATTTGAAACAGGTTTTATTTAAACTGTCTGCAGCATCCAGAGTTTAAATGTTAAACTCTGTTAGTTTGAGAGGAAACATGATGTCATCGGTCTCACCTGATGATGTCATCGGTCTCACCTGATCATGATTTACCTGGAAAGAGGAGAAGAAGAAGAAGAGCTGTACCTGTCTCTGTGGACGGACAGACGTCTTAATGTGGACGACGTCTCAGAGAAATGAAGGTAAAACTAACTTCACAGAAGTCATTCAGCTGTACGACTAAACTAAAGGTCAAAAGGTCATATTAACCAACACCAGCTCCTCCATCAGAGTTCTGATTCGTTCTCTGCAACTAAAGTAATTAATAATTTCCTGAAGAATAAAGAACGAAGGTCGATATAGAAAAAGAAAACTAGAAGGGCAGACCTCTGCCAATAATTAGTGTATCTGCCCCGTGATCCAGATCAGCTCCTAGACCTGATCAGGTTCTTCCTCGGCCCACCATAAGACCCATAATCAGACAAGGTCCAACAGGACCAGTAGTTCTTCTGTAGTCCTGAAACCAGAAATATGAGGGAGTTCTGCTCTGTTAAGCCTTTAGCTTCAGACCCCCTTCCTGGTCCTGGACTCAGTGCCCCCCCCGGTCCTGGACTCAGTGCCCTCCCTGGTCCTGGACTCAGTGCCCCCCTGGTCCTGCTCCTGGACTCAGTACCCTCCCTGGTCCTGCTCCTGGCCTCAGTGCCCCCCCTGGTACTGTTCCTGGACTCAGTGCCCTCCCTGGTCCTGCTCCTGGACTCAGTGCCCCCCTGGTCCTGCTCCTGGACTGAGTACCCTCCCTGGTCCTGCTCCTGGATTCAGTGCCCCCCTGGTCCTGCTCCTGGACTCAGTACCCTCCCTGGTCCTGCTCCTGGACTCAGTACCCTCTCTGGTCCTGCTCCTGGACTCAGTGTCCCCCTGGTCCTGCTCCTGGACTCAGTGCCCTCCCTGGTCCTGGTCCTGGACTCAGTGCAGGTCTGTGAAGGGTTTGGGGTAGTTGAACATCAGGTAGTCCATGTAGTAGAAGTCGAATGCCTTCTGCCTCTCGGTGGCGTTGAGCTGTGAGAAGTAGCTCTGGGTGATCCTGGAGGAAGTCCTCTCGGCTCGTGGGTTCCGGTCCTTGAAGTCCGGGAACGTGAGGTTCCTCGGCGCTCCGATGTTCTGCAGCAGGAAGTTGGCTTCTTCCTTCAGGCTCTCGAACTTGCCGATGAAGTTGTACCTGAGGAGGCAGGGGTTACACAGCTGGCTGATGGGCTCCCAATGGATGTCCATCCCCACCGGCCGGCGCACGTCCAGCAGGTACTGGACGAACTCCCTGAAGGTGACGCCGGCGCCAGTGCGCAGGGCGGTGTGTGTGGCGTTGGCGCGGTATCTGGAGATGATGGGGCGTCCGAAGACCGGGTGGTAGTACGAGTTCGGACTCTCGAACTTGTCCCGAAACGCCGACACCAGACGCTCAAAAGGCTCCCTGACGAACAGGACTTTGGTGTAGGACCGGAGTCTCTCGGCGGTGCCGGTGCGGTCGTAGCTCTCCAGCCGCCGCAGGTGGTTGCCGTAATGCGCCGCGTCGTGAGGAATGTCTCGTGTGGAGGTGGCGCTGCCTCCCAACACCATCAGCACCCGCTTCCAGTTGGAGCAGCCGGCTTTGGGCACCTCGCAGTAGAGTAGCCTGGACCGGTCCTCCACGAAAACCCGGGACAACTGCCGCCGCGAGACCAGCTGCTCCGTGACGCCCGGCCGGTATTTGGCACAGACGTCGGTCAGCAGTCGGCGCCGGGACGCCAGCGTCTCCGCCAGCTGCTGCTGCAGATGTAGTTCCTCCTCGCCACCGGCAGGGTTCTTCAGGAGCAGCTTCCTGTGGCGTTTGGTGACCGGCGGTTTGTAGCCGACGGCGTCCTCCAGAACCAACAGAGACTCAGAGTCCTTCAGCTTCACCAGAGTCTGACCGGTCACAACGTCGTCATCCTACAACACACACACACACACACACACACACACACACACAAACAGGGCTGTCAAAGACAACGTGATAATAAGGCGCAACTAATTTCTTTAACACATTAACACAACTTGTGATTTTTAGGTTGTAGCGGCTCAGTTTTAAAGCTTGAGTGAAGATACTGGTATCATATGAAACTAGAAAAACCTGATTAATCCATCGGTACCAACCGCAACCGAATCGTGACGAGGAAACGTTTGGATATTTTATACTCCGTGCGGGTTTCTCCGACATTCTCAAAGCTCCTTAAAGTTCTCCGTTTTCTCCACCTATTAGAAAATGTTGGATGTGCGTTGACAGACGAAAATCTACCGCACGGAACCAAAGCAAAGGGCCGCGTCTGATGGTGTGATGTCACTTTAGCCGTACAGACTCATGCGCATGCGGCAAGCATGAATCAGGCTTTATGATACTGTGGCAGGCAGCGCTGTTTGTGAGACTAGAAGCAACTATGTGCAATATAAACCCTCCATCATTCAACACTGTGTGCTGCAATCCATCGCTAGTCGGAAGAAGGTTAAATAACGCTCCAAAAAGGTCCCTTGACCTCTGACCTCCAGAAATGTGAATGAAAATGGGTTCTATGGGTACCCACGAGTCTCCCCTTTACAGACATGCCCACTTTATGATAATCACATGCTGTTTGGGTCAAGTCATAGTCAAGTCAGCACACTGACACACTGACAGCTGTTGTTGCCTGTTGGGCTGCAGTTTGTCATGTTATGATTTGAGCATATTTTCTATGCTAAATGCAGTACCTGTGAGGGTTTCTGGACAATATTTGTCATTGTTTTGTGTTGTTAATTGATTTACAATAATAAATATATACATACATTTGCATAAAGCATCATATTTATCCACTCCCATGTAGATAAGAGTATTAAATACTTGACAAATCTCCCTTTAAGGTACATTTGGAACAGATAAAAAATGTGTGACTAAGCGTGATTAAATGTTTTAATTGATTAACAGCCCTACTTTAAACACAAGACTTTTACACAGTTTCCTGTGAACAGCTGCAGATGGATCAAGTCATTTCTATTCATGATGTAAATAATAATGTTTTTAATAACTCATGAAACAGCCCATCTATCCTTCTCTACAGTACACACACACATGAATACTGAATAAACAGGACGTGCATCATATGAACTCTTCTGATTTTAAACTGATATTTGATTCTAATAAATACATTTTCACAATAAATGAAAATATAATAACCCGTATGTGATCTGTGGTTAATAAAAGGTTTCCTCTCAGCAGGTGGCTCTGTTTTATTCTAACCAGGATCTCAGTAAACTGGTCTGGGATCAGTTAAACTCTGGTTGTAATGCTGCTGGTGTCCAGGAGGTGTCTCTGTGTCTGTGTTGTGTTGCTCACCTTCTCAACGGGCCACCTGGGAGCCTCCAGCGAGTTCACACCTGCAGACAACAGAGGATTATTATGGTCTGGAGATAAACAGTGGGATCACACAGTAATATGCTAATCAATAGTTATCAATCGATTACATCAGCAGATGTTTTTTTAGATTTCTGGCTTTTGAAAAAACAAAAATGTAAAAAGAACTCAAAGAGAGAGAACTTTAACTCTTATTATCAGGTGACCTACTGATTCATTTTCAGTTAATCCAGATTAGTGGGTTAGTCTGTAAAATGTCCAAAGTGACGTCTTTAAATGCCTCGTTCTGTCCCACCAACAGATTTAAAAGAACAAAAAAACAGAAACACTGAAGGTTGAATTAACAAATATTTGATCAACAATATGACTGAAACGAATCAATCAGCAGAATATATGCAGACTTTTATTCTGAGATTAGAAGTTATGCATATTTATCCTCCTCTAATCAGACAGATGAAGGTGCAGTTAGCTCTAAGCTAACAGCCACCCGGTCCTGAGAGGAGGACTGTCAGGCAGCAGATGAGCAAGGCACTGTGAGACGCTGGTGTGAATGTCAAGGTTTTTTTTCTGCTGAGCGTCGTCTTGCAGGTTTCTGCAGTGGAGCTGAACTGAAGGCAGCAGGAGAGACGGTGCTGCTCACAGAGGAACGTCTGGTACTGGATGTTACTGGATGTTACTGGGTGTTACTGGGTATAACTGGGTGTTACTGGATGTTACTGGATGTTACAGTCTGTTACTGGGTGTTACTGGACGTTACTGGATGTTACTGTCTGTAACACGCCTCCCGAAATCAGAAAATTATAGTTATTGCAGCGAGCTGGTGTAAATTTGGCATAAGGTCACGTGAAGTGAAAGAAACCTCTTCCTGTTATGTGAGTGAGTTTCTGTGAACAGACGAAGCTGAACACACTGTTGACAAGACTCAACAGGAGGCAAACGATGCTCTAAATAACCCTGGCATCACTGAGTCTTAACTACACACACACACACGCTGTAACACACTCAGCTCCAGATGGCCTCTCAGCAGCTTCCTGACTCTGAAGGTTAGCAGTGTCCTGCTCCTCCTGGTTATTTATTACCCAGACTGCACCTCACCGTGTGCACAACACAATGCAACGCAACTCAAACATGTAACTGATCCTGAGTCTGTCAGCTCTCCGAGCTGCTGAAGAAAACACCACTGACTCCACCAAGACATTGATAGGGCTGATCAATATCACCATTGATTACTTTAATTAAGTGTGGGGTAACATGCTGCACAACAGAGCCATGAGCACAGTAAACAGTGCAGGATATAGACCCTTCTAGTGTTGACGTCATGATGACATCACAGTATTAGCTGGAGGCTAAACAAAGGAAAGACTGGAGGCTAACACTAGCAGTGGGCTAAAGTTACACATCTAAAATGACATCTTGCTGTGTTGTTGGGTGCCAGAATCCAGATATCACACATTTGAGATGACAAACTGTGATTCGAGGTTCTAGCGAGCTACAATATCGGAGAAACGTTTCAGAGATGAAGAGTAAACAACCCTTTCTCTCCATTTCTGAAACGCTCCGCCGATATTGTACAACTCTCTTTTTGACTGACTTTACTGAAGGATAGTTAACTATAGGCATCCAAAGATTTAAACGCCCTCAATTTATCTTTACAGCGCTGCCGTTGGCCACCAGCCCGCTGGTCGGACGGCTGTTTACCTAGCTAGCTTAGCTTGCTAATTCCACCATGCTGTCATGCAACACAGAAAATGAGGTGAACAAAGTTGTCACTCATCTGGCGATAGCACTGTGCTTTCCTACGCTGTGACAAGAGTGTGTGGATGAAGCATTAAGTTGTTAAATTTTACTCATTTAGCGACTGGCTAGTTGACTAGCTACCTTGCTAATTCCACCGTGCTACGGAAAATGAGCACATATTTAATATTTCTTTATGATGTTTATGAGAATGTATATTTTGAGAGCTTGCTACGTGTTTACTGTTCATGTGATATGTTAGTCTTGTTTTTTTACTCATTTCTTACACATATAAAATAAATCAAATAAATAAATGAGTTAATGTTTGGATATTTGTGTCTGTTCAGATGGTCACGTTCAGGGCGGAGGGAGGGGGAGGTGGATGTGTCATCAAACACAAGACTTTCAACCAGGAGACCGCTGTTCACGGCGTTGCCGTGCAGGACGCCCTATTTCTATTTATTCCTGTCGCTCGCGTTGAAAGCGCCAGCCGCAGTGGACGAAGAACAGCTGATTGGAACAGGAACAGTTTATTCGGAACAGCTGTAGCAGTGCTGTAATATCTGATGAAGCTGTTTGATCATCACATTCATTCCTCCTCCTGCTAACAGCAAGTGAGTCTGTACAGGTGTGTTTACTGACCTCTGACCCTGCCAGCTCCCTCCGGACTCTAATTAATTACCCAGCATGCCTCAGAAATGCCGAGCTCAGCACCTGCTACTGCAGCACAGCTGAGGCAGCGGTGACCTGGGACTGTAGCGCGCTAATGATAGCGCCATCATCACTGTCACATTGGGACCTTGTATCTCCAAGGCGAGTTCACACAGATGATCTCTGTGATCATAAACCTATGATGCCTTCAGGCTCCACTCAGTAAAAATTTGTATCGTCAGTAATGAAAGTACTGAGAGTACAGAGAATACTGGAAGTACGGAGAGTAGTACGAGTACTGAGAGTACTGCATGTCTCATATAGATCCTCTTCTCTAATTAGAGGACATTATTGAGAGATTCACACATCTGGAGGAACATCATAAAGAAGAAAAAGAAGAAGAAGAACAAGAAGAAGAAGAAGAAGAATAGGAGGAGGAGGATAGCGTTACAGCCCCAGCGCAGCAGTGAGGTAAGCCTCTAAAAATACACCTGGATTTATCACCTGGTTCCCATGAGGCTTTGCAAACATGAGGTCATATTAACAGATATAGATAGAACGAGACAATAAAAGCTGCAGGAAGCTGTTTATTGAGCCGACGGCAGCAGGAGAGGATGTACTAATACTGAGAATTACTGACCTGAGATCAGTTGGAAACACATCATCTCAACACACTGTGTGTATATCTATTAATAATAGCTCTATAGAAACAGCCAGTCTTCTCTCTGATGGAGGTTACACAGAGGCGTTAAGTCATTGTGAATATGAACCAGAACTAAAGTGGATCAGGGTTTTTCTGTCTCTGATAGTTTAATAGTTTGTTATATTGTGTTATATTGTAGCTCGCTAGAGCCTCGAATCACAGTTTGTCATCTCAAATGTATGTGATATCTGGATTCTGGCACCCAACAACACAGCGAGATGACATTTTTAGCCTCCAGCTAACACGGTGACGTCATCATGGTGGCAAAACTAAAAGGGTGTATAGAATCATTGTTTTACTGAGTGTCGCACCACATTCCAGAGTAACTCCCAACATATTATATCAAATGTGAATGATCAAACTCAAACTTATCTAAGAAAACACCTCATTCATTCATTATTTTAGAGACTAAAATAGGGCTGCAACTAACCATTATTTATATTATTGATAGCTGAATAATAGTTTTGTCTATGAAATGTCAGAAAACAGTGAAAATGCAGATAAAGTTCAATGTTACGTCTTCATGTGTCAAAAACACAAAACTCTTCAGTTCACTGTGAAATAAAAGAGAGAAAATCCTCATTAAGAGTTTGACATCAATAACAGAAATAATCTGTAGTTTAATCTCTCAAATGAGTGAAATCAGTGAAGTTGCTGATCATTGCTCTGAGTGACTCTCCGCTGAGTGGGTGATGATGATGATGAAGATGATGATGAAGATAATGTGGACTGACTGAGGACACACTGACTCGTATTGTCCACACAGTTAGTTAGCATGCAGCTCAGAGCAGGAAGTGGGAGTCAGCAGCAGCAGAAGAAGAAGTGCTGTGAGTGTATGTGTGTATGTGTGTGTGTGTGTGTGTGTGTGTGTGTGTGAGGGGGGTTGGTTCTACACACACAAAGGTAACAGTGTGTGATCAGTCACACAATAACATGATGTCAGCATCCCTTAATATGAATATTGTATTATGAGATGACCAACGAGCTGCTGGAGGACACAGAGGGTCTGACTGTAGTTTAATTCACTACAATGACCTGCTAGCTGTACATTATCACATAGCAACGGTCTGTTATACGTAGCAACGGTTTGTTATACTGTACATAGCATACTGTATATATATATGTACTAATAAAATCTGAATATTTTGGGGTTTTGGACAAACAAGATATATGAAGACGTCCTCTTTTCACAGTTTCTGATGTTTTATCGACCAAACTTCTAATCGATGAATTGACAGATAGAAGAAGAAGAAGAAGAAGGAGAAAAAGGAGAAAAAGGAGAAGAAGGAGAAGAAGGAGAAAAAGAAGAAGAAGAGTTTGCAGCTGTGATATCTCCGTCATCATTATTAAACATCAGAAAGATGATGATGGCTCCAGTGGAAATCAAACTCAACTCTAATTATTTCTTATGAAAATAGAGACAATGTTAAAAGATTACTTCTTATATTTAATTTCCTCTTCATCATCTCAGCTGCAGATCATCTCTATTACACTGCGACACATTGTTTACACATCTGTCTCCAGATGTTGATGTGTGAAAGCACACACCACCTGCTCCAGTAAAGAGAATGCAAAGATATAAACTGCTCTACATATATTCAAATAAAGAGTAATAAAGATAACTGCTGTGTTAGGGTCTCATCTCTGGATTCTCTGTTCTGAAACTCTTTGGACTCGTGTATTAATGTCATTGTGCTGTTTTAGAGCTTCTTTTCCTTCAACGTGAATTCATAGTTGCCATGGTTACCTTTTTAGCTGTTCAGATCTGTGCTGTATAATTCAGACACGTGAACACACTCAGATTTCCTCTATTACCAACTGATCACATGAATGAAGCTCAAGTTAACAAAATGTTTTAACGTCATGTTCTCTTAACGTTTATACACGAGTCACAACACCACCCAACGCAGCGCAAGGCAACGCAAGGCAACGCGAGGCAACGCAACGCAAGGCAACGCAACGCAACGCAACGCAACGCAACGCAACGCAACGCAACGCAACGCAACGCAACGCAACGCACATGACTTCTGTCATTTTAGTCTAACAGTACGAGGTAATGGTAGTGTACTGCTATACCGTTCATGGTACTGTGATAAAGTGTTTACTACATCATGACAGTAGAGTACAAAAAGACCCAAAACAACCACAAAGACAAAAATTGGCTGCAAACAGACAGAAATTGACCACAAGGATGCAAAATAACCACAAAGAGACACAAAGGGAAAAAGAGACATAAAAGGGCTAAGAGACTCAAAAGAGACGCAACACGACTGCAAAGAAGCGCAAAAGAACCGAAGAGACAGAAAAGGACTGCAGAGACGTAACACGACCGCAAAGAGACACAAAACCACCACAAAGATGCAAAATGACTACAAAGAGATTAATTAATACAAAACCCATTTGTGCAGTATTTACAGTCACTTCGTTACATATTGTTAAAGCAGAACCCCCCCACCCAGGAGAACCTTAATTAAAGTGCACTGTTGAAGTGCGGCGCCGGCGTGCTGTGACATGTTGTTGTTTGGACTGAAATAGGCCGAACATCACACATGTCATCACTCCGCAGCCAAACTTTCACATGACATTAAGTCACTGAAGGGAGGAAATATATATATATACATATATATATATATATATACAATGTATATATATAATCTGGAGCTCAGAGAGGAGCTCACAGAGGATTTAATGAGCAGACACACTGCTGCTCCTCAGCTCAACTAAATAGATTTACATATGATGTTCTCTGAGGCAACACTGGCAACACATTTAAACTAGAAATACAACACTGAATACATTGAAGAATAATAATATATAATCTATAATAATACATGGACACAGACTCAGTGGTGTTTTCAGTCCAAAATGGCGGCAGATGTAGCGGCTGTTATCAGAAAAGCAGCAGAGTTTCACCTCTTTACTTCTAAACTCTTTGGTTTTGTTTTAACAGTAACAGAAGTGTCAGAGAACAGAAATACTGTGTGAGCTGCTGCTGGTTTAGTTACGACGGTGTTCATCGTCTCTGATCGGTTCATTATCTGATCAATACTTCAGGATCACCGTCTCTCTCCTCCACAGTGACACCTTAATGAAGTCTGAGGCAGTGTGGGTCCGCTGGCTGATCAGAGTATCGATCGGTCTCTGGACCTTCTCATCACTGTCGTCCTCCTGCAGCTGATCACATGATGTTTCAGGTGCAGCGTCGACTCAGCATCCAGACCAAACGACTGAATAAACTAATGAATAATGAAATAAATATCTGACATCAAAAAGCAGGATAAATATCTAATGTTTCCTATTTATAGGTTTTATCTGAGCGGTCTGCAGAAACATGTTGGGTTTGTGTCATCATTAGTTCTGGATATCAAACCAGAATCTGTCTGCAGACTGAAACATCTCAACAACTATTGGAGGAAATGTGCTTCATCATTCAAGATGAACTGAACTCTGGATGTCCTTCAACATGTTAATGTGTCCAACACTTTGCATTTATGACCAGACATTCATCAGCCTCAGCTGGACTCTGTGTTTACTGATGGTTTGCTAATGTTTGCATGTAGGGGATGTTAAGAATTAACCGTTAACCAAAATCAAGAATCTTAACCGATTAATTCTATCAGTTAAAAGAACTATTAAAAAATAGCAAAAAAAGCTGAGCAAAACTCAGAGGAGTGGCTCGTCACTTTGAGGAGAACAGCTGGTCCACCTTAACAGCCCACCTTAAGAGAGTTGAGCCGGTGTTACAGATACAGGAAGTTGGCTCGGTCTTGACAAGCCCCCAGGAAGTGCGCCGGTCATCGATCCCGACTTTCGTAGTAGCCAAACGGCGGTACTGCAACTTCCGTGTCCGTCACGTGATACATTGGGCCCAAAAAGGCTTTTTCCCATAAACTTACATTGGGAAAGAGGTTAATCAACTTCCCAGTACGAACACTCTAATAGTCCTTATTTAAAAAAATTAAGTTTTTAAAGTTGTAAAACGCATTAATAGCTGAATCTAGAGTTATTTCCCTTCCTCCGTTCATGTGAGTGAGACCCAGACCGAGGCTGGAGCACAAGCCGTGACGACGGCGTGACATTAAGACCCCGTGACCAAGTCATGTGACCGAGCGGACGCTACTGCGCCAATCATCTCGGACGCTACTCCGCCAAGATACGGGTACTTTTCCAGACGGAAGTCGAGCCATTTAGGCTTCATGCTCCAATGACCAACTCTCATAGGAATGACCGGGGCCCCGCCTCCAACGCTGGATCCAGTTCTTTTAATACATCCATGGGTCTTGAGCGGAGGAGTTGTACCCTCGTAGCATTTATCCTACAACAAATAAACTGTACACACACTGTCTGCTACAGCTACGTTCACAGCTATGACGCCAGCGACAACCCCACACACACATGGTCTGTTGGACACTCGCTAACGTTACGAACAAATGCTGTTTCAGCTGTTTCAGCATTAAATCAAACTGGTTTAAGCTCGTACACCGGACCAGAGCAGGCCGGACCGGCAAAACTGGAAATCCAGCCAACTCTAGTTGATGCACTTCCTTTGTGCCATATGCCGAGAGATTAAAAATATATAAATACAAAGGCCTTATAAGGAATGTCACGATACCATAACCTTAGTGGTCGATTCAATACCCCGGTAAAACATCAAAGTAAAACAATAAATTTCATGTACTCCAACATCCATTCCTTTATTACTGTTAGCAAATTGTTTTTTGTTAGGAAGTTAAACAGCTCCTAATTCCCTCTCTAATATCTATTTTATATGATATATAGAGCCTGAACACATCACAATGTAACTCAGTGACACCTCCGATAGAACCAGGATGATTCTGTTGTCTCTGATTTCTAAGTGGCTTTATGGACATTTATTGTGGATGGACTCCACAGATAATGATATCCTGGGGAAGAGGAAGTCAGAATTAATGATATCAACATGTGTTTCACGTTTCAGTGATGAAGTTATGAAGAAGAGTGATCACAGCCTGAGTGTAGAACTGATCACCAGTTACACAACACTGAATGAGAGAGGACAAAACTGAGACAATCACACAAGAAAGAAAGACCGATAAATGAAAAGGGCTGTAGGAGGATGTTTGTGAGTCGTGGTGTGACATGTAGACTGTTAGTAAACCTTGTTGAACCAGCTGATCTGAGAGAGACACAGAACACTGACCTGGGTTCTGTTGCAGGACCATCTCGGTCAGGTCCTGGAGGTGGACCAGCAGCAGCAGAGATCCGGCTCCCAGCAGCATGAGGAACCACAGGGGGCGGTACAGAGGGCAGACCAGCTTCATGACCACAGACAGCAGAGTCCTGCAGCCTAGAGTCCACCAGGCTGGTCCCAGATCAGCCACCGCTGCACAGCCTGAGGACACAGAGGTGGGGCAGGTCAGACCTGGTCCACATTAAGACAAGTCCTTCAGACTGGACACATGGACGTTATGCACTGTTACACTGACAGCTGTCACATTCAGGTTCACCACCAACATCTGTTAGCATCTAAAGGTTCCCACTGTGTGAAGGGAGATGAGACCACCACAGACCAACTGTCACAGAGACCAGTATCTGTATCTGACCTGTGATCAGCAGGATCACATCATCTGTCTGTTACTGGTTAAAAACATTCATTATAAACATACCGGTTCATACATGAACTGTGACCTCTGACATCACACTGAAGTCTCTCTCCCTCTGTGTGTGTGTGTGTGTGTTGGAAACACAGCTTCTCTGTGCATGTTAGTGCATGTGAGCGTGCCCCACTAGTCAGCTCACGGCTGCCGCTCTGCACTGCTCTCATACGGCGGTTACAGCTGATAACGCCGTCCTGATAACAGCGCCGTCATGGAAACGTAGCGCCCACCCTTCGGTTCCCCCAGGTCAACACTGTTAGCTGTGAGCCGTCGCCATGTTGAGAGCCCTGTGGATGCAATCTGTGATTTAGCAGCTGTAAAGCCTCCCATGTGCTCCCGACCAGTCAGATCTACTCCTCCACTAGAGGGCGCCGTCACTGTGTGTGTGTGTGTGTGTGTGTGTGTGTGTGTGTGTGTGTGTGTGTGTATGTGTATGTGTGTGCGCGCGCCTGTGTTTACTGTTCAACAATCTGCTGACTGAACACTTCCTGTTTCCCATGAGGCCGAGCAGGAACATCTGTTTCTCTGGAGTCAAACAGCTTCCCTCAGCAGGTGTGTCTCTACAGTCGCTATAGAGATAACCTACACACACACACACACACACACTGCAGGCTGAACTAGTGAAGCAGCAGCTCAGAGGAGTGATGAAGACTCTGGAAGAAGCCATCATGAGAACAAACACAACAAACAAAGGCTGTACTCTAAACCTCATACTATACTAGTAGTACAACCTCATACTATACTAGTAGTACTACCTCATACTATACTATTAGTACAACCTCATACTATACTAGTAGTACTACCTCATACTATACTATTAGTACAACCTCATACTATACTAGTAGTACTACCTCATACTATACTAGTATTACAACCTCATACTATACTAGTAGTACTACCTCATACTATACTATTAGTACAACCTCATACTATACTAGTAGTACTACCTCATACTATACTAGTATTACAACCTCATACTATACTAGTATTACAAGTAGCATGAATGTAATCTGTAAATGGGATGAGTTGATAAGCACAATAAAGGCTCCGTAGTCTCTCCACCGTGGCCTCAGTCCACTAATCCTTCATTCAGAGGATCAAATGAAAACTCCACGTCTCTCTGGGTTTATTACTATCATCATCAGGTCGGTTGCTGAGGTCAACACAGGTTGAATATGCTGGTCCAGAGCAGCTCAATCTAGTCTGACTCTTGCTGATGGTTTATTATTATTATTATTATTATTATTACAACTATTATTATTATTATTATTATTATTATTATTATTATTATTATTATTAGGGCCCGAGCATGAACGTGTCAGGAGCTCAACAAAGTGTGAGGAAACCTACTGTTTAGGGAAAGATTATTATTATTATTATGATTATGATGGAGGAGGTGGAGGATGAGTGAGGTGGAGGATGGATGATGGAGTGGTGATGAGGGAGGTGGAGGAGGAGGGATGTGGAGGATGGAGCAGTGATGGATGCTGTTTGTCTGCAGGTTATCAGGCGACACATATTGATCTCTCTTGAGGTCTCCATCTGTCATGTTAATCCGCCGCCGCCGGACTCTGAGCCTCCATCAGATCAGAGTCCTCCACCCAGCTGAGACCCTGACAAATCAAAGGTCAACAGGAAATAGGTTTGACCCGGTGAGATCCTGATCCTGCTGCTCACTGTGAATGAAGGTGCTCCGGAGGATCTCAGAGGAGAACCAGAGTCAGAGGAGGTGCATGCAGGTGTTGTATCAAGAACAGGAAGTTAGTTATTGTGAGGCTGCAGCACAGACACACTGATCATGGAACTGATTAATAATGTCCATCACAGTAAACGTCCATAAATCACTAGAGCTGGTTGATACATCTATCTCCTTATCAATACTATCACCATACTTTGGAGCTGATTCCATATATGTATTGTGATTTTTAAGTATTGCTATTCGATATTCAGATTTATTGTGATTTTTGTTAACTTTTTTAACACTAAGAATAAAGACATTTCCCTCACAAATTAGTGGTATTTTCTTTTTAATTTATAAGGGACATGTAATGTTTTATACTTCTGGTGAATATAATCCAATCAATCTTATTTCCATATATGTATTTTGTATATACAGTTCCCTTTGTTAACACCTTATTTTGAAAACAGTCCCAAGTGTATAATTCCTCTAACTTCTCCAAGGTGGTCTCTAGCTCTCCCGTCAGCTCCGTTCTCTTTATACATCCATGGTCAGCTCCATCGGGGCCGTTTGAATGCATTTAACATAAATGTCAGTATATGGGCTCATTTGACCACGGATATGATTCAGAGTCAGACAACTTTATTGATCCCAAGAAGGGCAATTCAATTTACAGCTAACCCCACAAACACACACAGACAACATCCAGACAACCATTCAAAATGTTATGTCAATCACAGACCAGTAGAACTGACAAACAGAGGTCGGTAAAGGACAGCAGATAAGTTAATCAAATATAATAGCAATAAAATAGATAAGAGAAAACAAATAGATAATACGTAGACATTGTTACATGATTTATCATGTAAGGGAACTGTCAATAAAAATCTCACATGAAATGACTACTGTCTGAGTTTAATAACCTGATAGCAGAAGGAATAAAAGGGTTGGAGTAAATGGTTAGTTCTCCTCAGAGGTGCCTGATAACGGCGTCCCGAAGGCATCAATGAGAATTCAGGAGACAGAACATGAAGAGGTTGGCTGATAATATTTTTAGCCTTCTTTACCACCTGATCCTCCCAGAGGGAACACAAGTCTCTTTGTTGGACTCCAGTAATCTTGGCCAAACCTTAACAATGCTATACAGGCTGTTCTTGTCCTTAATGGTTATCCACTGAACCAACAAATAAAAGAAAAGGTTAATTTAGACTTCCGATAAAAGATCCTCTCGCTGACATTAAAAGAGTTCAGCTTCCTCAATAAATAGATTCTCTGTAGTGTTTACCTCGTTTGACGATAGACTCTGTATTAATATGAAACTTAAGTTTACAATCCAACACAGTTCCAAGATAATTATATGACTCCACAATCTGAACATCTTCGCCGTGTATGACACTAGCTTTGTTTTCAGTCTTGTGTCTGAAGTCAATGATCATTGAGAAATCATTATCATCGCACCATCTAACAAACTCAAGTAATGCTGGACCATGATCAGACTCTGAGCCTTGAAGTAAAGATAACAGGACAGTGTCATCAGAAAACTTAACAAGAAGCCTGTTCTCTTGAGAAGACCTGCAGCTGTCGATGTACATGATAAATAGGAGGGGTGACAACACACAACCCTGAGGGGAACCTGTGTTTGATTCGGATATCTTGGATATTTGTCCATTCACTAAAACCTGCTGGACCCTCACAGTAACAAAATTTAAAATCAGCATGAGAAGCTGGTCTGGGAGGTTAAAATGAGAGGCAAGTCTCTCAATCAGGATGAGAGTGACGGCCGGCTTGACTGCGCGTTACTGCAATACGATAACGTTTCCTGTCCATCACAGAGTTAGCATGCAGCTTTAGCCATGATGTTTAGCTCTGCTTTTCCTGCAATGTGTGAAACCCAAAGTGTTTCCATACTTTACTGGATGTGTAGTGTTTACCACTTTGGTTTTTAAAAGGGGGGGAGGTGCAGGTCGTATCCATGCAGACACTCCAACGTTTTCTACTTTCTAGTTTCGGCTCGCTGCGGTTTGTTTTGGTTTCATAACTAATGTCCGTCTTTCACATCTTCTTCTGTATTTATGGTCTGGATGTGCTTTAGTAAGAAAGACAATATATTTCCCTATGTGATCCGTTAAAAACTAAGAAAACAGAAAAGCTATAAAACATCTCTTTAACTCTCTTTATTCCATGTTGTCTCTATTATATATTATTTTGAATAATTGTCGTGCCATGATTATTGTTGTCATTTTAATGGGAGGCTACTGTGTGGAAGCTCGGCTCCATTAGCATAACACTAAAAGATGCATGTTGGTCCCTGGAGTGTGGTTAGTGTGGAGATGGAGGAAGCCATTACAAACATCCATCTGTAACCGGAGCATTCACACCAGGCAGACAGAAAGGTCTTCTTCTCTTCTTTTTAATGTATTATTAATGCGTCCCGTCCCAGAAATAACTGGCCTCTGTAGATTATTGGACATGGATGCTGGTGTGTGAATGGAGGATCGTGTTTCCTCTGGATGTTCACATTAAAGGTGATTCTGGTGATTTAATCCTGATAGTGGTTCAGTTCAAAGAGAACAGAGCTCCATGTACAGTATATGTTTACCTCCTCCTCCTCAATACCAATCACATGTGAGGGATAATGTACAGCTAGAGGGTCATTGTTGTGAAATAAACCCCTTCAGGTCCATCGTCCTGAAGGGGTTTATTTCACTACAATGACCTGCTAGCTGTACATTATCCCGCTTATGTCACGGCTACTTACTGAAGAAATCTATAATTTGACACAAAAATACGGTCCTCCAGAGTCTGACATCAGAACTGTGTCCATAGCAACGGTCTGTTATACGTAGCAACTGTCTGTTATACGTAGCAACTGTCTGTTATACGTAGCAACGGTCTGTTATACGTAGCATCGGTCTGTTATACGTAACAACGGTCTGTTATACGTAGCAACTGTCTGTTATACGTAGCAACGGTCTGTTATACGTAGCAACTGTCTGTTATACGTAGCATCGGTCTGTTATACGTAGCAATGGTCTGTTATACGTAGCAACGGTCTGTTATACGTAGCAACTGTCTGTTATACGTAGCATCGGTCTGTTATACGTAGCAATGGTCTGTTATACGTAGCAACGGTCTGTTATACGTAGCAACTGTCTGTTATACGTAGCAACGGTCTGTTATACGTAGCATCGGTCTGTTATACGTAGCATCGGTCTTTTATACGTAAAAGCGGTCTGTTATACGTAGCAACTGTCTGCTATACGTAGCAACGGTCTGTTATACGTAGTAGCGGTCTGTTATACGTAACAACGGTCTGTTAAACGTAGCAACGGTCTGTTATACGTAGCAACGGTCTGCTATACATAGCAACGGTCTGCTCTAAAGAAATAATAGACCTTAGAACACCGTGATAGACCAATCAAAATCGAGTATTCAACAAAGCCGTGTAATAATAAATCATAAACAACCATCTCAATGTGGACGTACCAGGTCAGCTAACAAGAACCTTAACGTGGTTTAAATGACACCTTCATCACTACACTTTAATTTAATACAACATTCAAACGAGCCAGGACCTCATTCACACCTGGATCTGGATTCAATCATCAGCTGGATATTTTTCTCTGCTGTCTGACGTTTCATAGACTAAACAATCAATCAGAAAAATAATTAAAAGAAAATAACGGTTAATTTCAACCCTGCGAATGAACAAGAAGAGTCTGAATAAAGAGCTGCTAGTTCAGATCTACCAACGCTGCTGCGTTCACACTACGAGCGACAGGCCAACAGGCTACAAGACAGGAAGCCACAAACTACGTTGCTGCGTGACGGGCGTGACTTGCTGCTCAATGCCGCAGGAACGTTTGGGCATCATGTGACTTCATAAGTAGAAAATGTTCCATTTATGAGATGTTTAAAAATATCACTGCCCATGTGATTGATTTCACTTTACAATCATTAACTATTCTAATCCCACATAGGCCCCGCCCCCTCAGAGTCCATTGGTCCACTAAGATTTCTGTTGTCATTTTTATGCTTTTTTCATGCTGAATCACTAATTTCTAATAAACTTGTGAGCTCATCCCTGGTAAACACCAGATTTAAGGTGATTGTTTGGGGAGAAACTCAGTTTTACAGATGTTGTTGATTAAATCAACTCATCGATTAGTCGACTAACTCGTACGAGAAGGTTGAGGACAGATCAGGAGCTGGTTTCAGGGTGAGGACCTAGGTTTTATGTCATTGAGGGTCCTCACAAGTATAGAAGTACAATCTGTGTGTGTGTGTGGGGTGTATTTTTAGCAGCGAGGAGAGAAATAATTCAGTATGATCACAGAGCAGCTCGATCACCTCCTCTCTGACAGAGGAGACCCACCAGCAGATGATGATCCTCCTCCTCCTCCTCCTTCTCCTCTTCTTTCTCTCCCTCTTCCTCCTCCTCCTCCTCTTCCTCCTCCTCCTCGTCCTCGTCCTCGTCCTCGTCCTCGTCCTCCTCTGCTATCTGTCTGATCTTCGCAGATATTAGCTGATGAGCTGTTAAAATGCAGCATAGCTCCTCTCTGACTACCTTCTGCCTGTTCTTCTTCTGGTAGTGATCAGATCATTCAGAGCATCACTGGAGGCTTCTGGAGATAAACTAAGTATTTAAACACTAATAATAATAATAATAATAATAATAATAATAATAATAATAATAATAATCACCAGACGTATCAATAAAGATAATACCTGCTGGTTCAACACTGGTCCTGTTGAAATAAAGATGTGCCCTGTCTCATTTTCATGAAAACATATTCACACAGCATCACACACTCAGCCAGGTGAAAACAACAGCAGCGTCTCTACCTGTGAGGTATTTACATCATCATGACATCATCCATCTTTCTGTCAACTCAGTCTGATGACAAGTAGAGTTGAACTCGTCCCATCAGGCAGTCAACACCAGTCAGACCAGGGTTGGAGGTTAACCACGGCCTGATGGCCCGCCGCCACTAGCAGTGACTCTGTGGCCACTATAGTGACTCTGTGGCCAATAGCAGTGACTCTGTGGCCACTATAGTGACTCTGTGGCCAATAGCAGTGACTCTGTGGCCACTAGCAGTGACTCTGTGGCCACTATAGTGACTCTGTGGCCAATAGCAGTGACTCTGTGGCCACCAGGTCTCCCAGTAGGTGGTTTTATCAGGTCTCAGTCAGATCACGGTGTCCTAACTGAACGTGACGCTAGCGAGCGTCAGCAACAAAATCAGTTTTTAATTGTTTTTTATTGAAATGTTCTAACTGTCAGCGAGCGACGCAGCATCACTTTTAAAAATAAAACATCCACAGAGCTTTTAGAAAGGTGCAAAATAAAGGTATGAATTTTATTATGATTGTGAATAAATCATTTTAAAAATGTTTATGGGTCTAAAACAAATGTTTTGTTTATCTCTGTGGATGATATCTGACAGATGGGGCCGGTGAGCCAACAGTATAACGTTGCTGGTATCAGGTGGTATCAGGTGGTATCAGCTGGTATCAGGTGTGAGTGATTGACAGCTGCTCAGAGACGGCAGACTCCAGATCAGCTCTGATTGGATGTTTTCCTCCAGTCTGTGAATTCTAGTAGATGGAGGACGGCGGAGGACGGCGGAGGACGACGGAGGACAGCGAGGAACATGATTTTTTTTCAGATTACCTGTCTCATCCACTACTGTCAGGATATAGAGACCGTTTTATAAAAAATAACTTTTTTAATCATATTTGCTCCATTTTTACCCACTGCAGCTTTAAATATCTTTTTCTGTATTGTTTTTACATACGTTTTCATTTGGGTCATTAAAAATTTACTTTGGCCACCAAATTTAGGGACTTGGTGGCCCATGGGGCCGGTTCTTAAAAATATAGAGATATAAAGAAATATAAATATAGAGAAATAAAGTCATATAAAGAGAACTATAAATATAGAGCTATAAAGACATGTAAATATAGAGATATAAAGACATTTAAAGAGAACTATAAATGTAAAGAAAGAAAGAAATATAAAGAGAACTATAAATATAAAGATATAAAGAAATATAAAGAGAACTATAAATATAGAGATATAAAGAAATATAAAGAGAATTATAAATATAGAGATATAAAGAGAACTATAAATATAGAGAAATAAAGAAATATAAAGAGAACTATAAATATAGAGATATAAAGAGAACTATAAATATAAAGATAAAAAGAAATATAAAGAGAATTATAAATATAGAGATATAAAGACATATAATAAAGAAATTATAAGAGAACTATAAATATAGAGATATAAAGAAATATAAAGAGAATTATAAATATAGAGAACTATAAATATAGAGACGTAAAGAGAGCTATATAACGTTGGAGGTATAAATGTATATAAATATAAAAAGCAGCAGTGAGATGTTACCGGAGAGTAAAGTGAAGATAAAGAGAGAAAAGAGCACCAGCTGGTTCCTCACCTGTGTGGAGTCCAGCCGACCAGCATGGAGTCTGCCGGTAGAGTTCACCGGTCCGTCTGAAAGTCTTCTTCTCCGGTTCCGTTGACCTCCGTCTCTCCGACAACAACACAGATAACGGAGACTAAACACGCGCTCTGAAACCGTTAATGTCCCGTTGTTTCCGGTGAACTGTCCGGTGACTGATGAGGGCGGAGAACCGAGAGGGAAAACGCCCCAACTTGCGGAGGACGGAGAGGAGAGGAGTGTGTTCCCGGTGGACCGGACGGGCGAGGCGGGATGAAAAGATGGCGTCAAGTTACCGGCAGAGAAGCAGGAAGAACCCGGAAGTTCAGCTGCTAGACCTTCACAATAAAACCTCCACAAGAGATCTCATGTTTTAATCAGCAGAGATTACACATAATTACTATGTGGAGCATTTAGGAATATTTATACTTACTGAGTTTATCATTCCAGCATTCAAATGTGATTTTAATTAATCAATTCCCAGCCAACGTTTGTATGTGGGGCCCATGTGGGTAGTAAATGGGCTGAAAAATGGGCCCTATATGGGATCGTCCATGGGTTCCATAATGGCCCAGTGTCAATTGCCCTTGTGGGTTTCATGCAGGAGTACACTGGGTGTTATATGGGCCCAATCTGGGCAACATAAACCAAAACCCATCTCGGCCCCAGGTTTAAGTTCTATGTGGGAACTACATGGGGACTACGTGGCCTGAAATATGGGTTGTAAGTGGGTTTGTCCACAGTTTCCATGTTGGGCCAATACACTTATATCCCAGTAGTAACCGAACTAGGACCACACGGGTAGCCCACATGGGGAGCCCATGTGGGACCTACTTAGTTGATCCAAGTGGGCCCCAGATAAGATGCCCATTTTGGGCCCATACCCACTTGATACCCAGGTACCCCCAGCATAACCCATGTGGGGCCCACATAACCATGTTGGTTGGGTTTATATCTTTTCAAAATCTAGATTATTTTTGATTTTATCTATTTCAAACATTTTTTAATTTTTTTTATTTGTACATATATAAAACTGCACAAAATCCAGTCAATGAAAAAAAACAAGAAATGTGTCAGGAGAGGTCAAGAAGCCACAGGCTTATACAAAGGACCTCCCCCCAACCCCAGGAGCAAAAAAAACAATAACAAAAAAGGAAGAAAGATCTAAACTATGTGGAGCGTTTAGGAATATTTATACTTACTGAGTTTATCATTCCAGCATTCAAATGGGATTTTAATTAATCAATTTATATCTTTTTAAAAATACAGATTATTTTTGATCTTATCTATTTCTTTTTTTTAATCATATTTTTATTGACACTTTGCAACAAACATACACAACATAATTTACAGACCCTGTATACATACAGCACCCAACCATGTCTGTCTAAAGTGCCATATTTTAAGATTTGTTATACACATAAAAACAAACACTGAAAACAACAGTATGAACAAATAGGGAGTGATCTTTTCATTGTCATACAATCATAGATTGGTAAAAATAAAATCTGGTCTGTGGGGTGTTACACAGTTGACACAAATAATTCCAGTTTATGGTTAACATATGCTGTTATCCTCTCCATTTTGTAAATGTCCATTGTGATGTTCATCCTTGTATTCAGAGTTGGGCTCTCCTGTGATAACCACTTCCTCGTAAGAGCCTTTTTACCAGCTACCAGCAATAAATTTAATAAATATTTGTCTCTTTTCAACCATTCTTGAGGCATAAGTCCAAAAAATAAAGTCTTGCATTACATGGGAACAAACATTAGGACCATTGTTATTATTGTTTGTTTTTTTGTTTTGTGTGTTTTTTGTTTGTTTGTTTTTTTCAACTTTATTCTTTCTTTTTATCATTATTATTATTATTATTATTATTATTATTATTATTATTATTATTATTATTATTTCTTTCTCAATTTTGAATGTTGAAGTTGTTTTCTCTTGTGTACTTAATGAGTTTGTCTATAAGCTCAACTACTTAAAAATTGGTTTATAAACTATTGTAATTACGAACTATAAAATTGCATATATGAAAACAACCTCGAAAAAAGGGAAAAAAGTTGTTTGTTAAATATTTTCTGTATTAATTATTAATTACATCTAAAATCATTCACTATAGAGGGGGACTTTTATTTTTTGCCTCACCGGAAACAGTAACTCTTATTGTGGTGACTTGACCCTACGCATGAAGCAGCAGCGGTGCTGGTGTGTGTGTGTGTGTATGTGTTTACCTGGAGATGGGGGGGGGGGGTTCCCCGGGGAACTCTGTGCAGCCGACACCGCCTCCTTCTCCAGGCAGCCGAGAGGAGAGCTCCAGAGAGCCGAGAGGAGAGCTCCAGAGAGCCGGGGAGGAGAGCTCCAGAGAGCCGAGAGGAGAGCTCCAGAGAGCCGAGAGGAGAGCTCCAGAGAGCCGAGAGGAGAGCTCCAGAGAGCCGGAGAGGAGAGCTCCAGAGAGCCGAGAGGAGAGCTCCAGAGAGCCGGAGAGGAGAGCTCCAGAGAGCCGGAGAGGAGAGCTCCAGAGAGCCGGAGAGGAGAGCTCCAGAGAGCCGGGGAGGAGAGCTCCAGAGAGCCGGGGAGGAGAGCTCCAGAGAGCCGGGAGGAGAGCTCCAGAGAGCCGGGGAGGAGAGCAGGCTGGCGGGCAGGAGTCAGATGTGTTCAGTGGAGAGAATAATATCCACAACATGAAAGAAATACTTCAATATGGTTCATTCATTAACATATATATTCTATAGTACTAACACTGCTGGAAGAAGTACACATAGGCTACTTCTAAATAATACTTCATTACCAGATAGATAGATAGATAGATAGATAGATAGATAGATAAATAGTAACTTTATTGATCCCGAGGGAAATTCAAGTTTCCAGCATCACAGTTCCATAGTGCAAAACATGTTAGTAAAAAGGCAGCAAAAAAGTCAGTAGTGCAAAGTACAAAATATACCAGATATAAAAATACAAGGAGATGAAGAAAAATTGTTAAAACTGAATATAGTGCAGGGTAACAGCTGTGATACACGACTATTAAAAAAGTGAATATAGTGCAGAAGAGACTGTTAAAAGTGAATATAGTGCATTATTATCTGTCCTATTATTACCAGTAAATGTAATGATAAAAAAGTACAGCAGTATTATCAGTAGACTATCATAATACAGTATCAGCTAATGTAGGCCTATCAAAAGTAAAAGTATGTAAAGTAACTAAAAAGAAACTGAGCACATTTGTTCCAGTAAGTGCAATTTTAAGTTACTTTTATACTTTGTCAATTCAACTGCACTCTACAGGAAAGGCCAGAGCAGACTCTACCTGCTCAGGAGACTGAGGTCTTCAGGAGTGCAGGGTACACTCCTGAAGACCTTTTATGACACTTTGGTGGCATCAGACATTTTTTATGGAGTTGTCTGCTGGGGCAGCAGCATCTCGGCTGCGGACAGGAAGAGACTAGACAGAGTGATCAGGAAGGCCAGCTCTGTCCCGGGATGCCCCCTCGACACAGTGGAGGTGGTGGGAGAGAGGAGGATGATGGCTAAGCTGTCATCCATGATGGAGGATGACTCCCACCCCATGCAGGACACCATCTCAGCACTGGAGAGCTCCTTCAGCGACAGGCTGCTCCACCCAAAGTGTGTGAAGGAGTGCTATCGCAGGTCCTTCCTTCCTGCAGCTGTCAGACTCCACAACCAGCACTGCTCCCAGTAGACCACTTACACACCAAAATACTGACAATAACTGCCCTTTACTGTACACCAACTGTCTATCAGTACTACTCAGGTGTAATTCACACTGTGCAATATCATTTTCCACTTGTGCAATTTTGTTAATAGTCTGTTTATTGTCAATACTGTATATACTGCTCCTATTTTTATACTTCCTTCTATTTAAATGGTTCATATTTTGTTACACTTTGTTTAGCTCTTTTGTGTACTGTGTTATCTGATGTATCTTGTTTTTTTGCTCTATCCCCTTTGCTGCTGTACACTGCAAATTTCCCCACTGCGGGACTAATAAAGGAATATCTTATCTTATCTTATCTTATCTTGTAAAGACTGGAAACAGTCAATGTGCAATAATGTGCTGCACGTTTGAACAGATTTAAGTTTGTAAAGTGAGGTTGGGCTTCACAGATGGAGGCTGATCCAGAGTCTGCTGAATGAACTAATGCAGCGTTGACTTCAGGACCAATTCCAAGATGAAGTCCTGCTCAGTGGATCTGTTCAGACCTGCAGACGGCTGCTCAGGAACTATAAACACGGAGGTGTCGAGTTACTACACTGCTCATAAACTACTTTATATATGGCCTAAAGTATGTGGACGCTCTGTCTCTGTACTCCTGTGTTGGATCTGTGTTTCTAGGTTTGGACCTCTTAGTTCCACTGAGGAGATATTTAACAGTTTCCTGTTTCAACATGACAACAATAAAGTTTCATCGAAATTTACTTCAAATTTTAACTGAATTTCCAGAAAATCATCAAAGTAAAACCTGAAGTGAATATCAGTAGAACGTGTATATATACATATATATATATATATATATATGAATATATATATATATATATATATGTTTATAGATCTGATCTGATATATATATATCAGATCTGGTCCCAGTCTGCCCTGGGCCTCCGCCCGCTGGTATTTGTCCAGTATGAGACAGATCTGGTCCCAGTCTGTCCTGGGCCTCCGCCCGCTGGTATTTGTCCAGTATGAGACAGATCTGGTCCCAGTCTGTCCTGGGCCTCCGCCCGCTGGTGTCTGTCCAGTATGAGACAGATCTGGTCCCAGTCTGTCCTGGGCCTCCCCTTGCTGGTCTCTGTCCAGTATGGGACAGATCTGGTCCAAGTCTGTCCTGGGCCTCCCCCCGCTGGTGTCTATCCAGTATGAGACAGATCTGGTCCCAGTCTGTCCTGGGCCTCCCCCCGCTGGTGTCTATCCAGTATGGGACAGATCTGGTACCAGTCTGTCCTGGGCCTCCCCTTGCTGGTGTCTGTCCAGTATGGGACAGATCTGGTCCCAGTCTGTCCTGGGCTTCCCCCTGCTGGTGCAGTGTGGTACTGGTCTGTGAGGAGCCAGGTTCATTAAGGCGTCTGCTGTCCTCAGGGCTCAGATAACAGATAGTGTTCTCCTCCACGCTGGCACTTATTGATCCCAGTCAGCGGCTAAGATCAGCTCTTCTTCTTCTGTGGTGGTTGGCTGCGGGGAGAATGCAGACATTATTGGATGCTCGTCTTTCACTGAGTGTAATGAAGTACTGCTGACATGATACACAGCTCTGTTCACAGACCCTCTATCACAACAATGGACTCAATTAATCCATCGGGGGTTCACTCAGCTCTTTGTTTGTCTCAAGCCTGCGTCCTCACTGAGGCCTTTATTCTACAGTCAGCCCATTCTGCGTCCTCCTCCGTTTCAGCTCATTTCAACAGTTTTATACATTATTTTGACAACAGCCGCTGCCGCCATTTTGGACTGAAAACGCTTATTATATTTATAATATTTTATTGTTCAACACAGGACCTTTCAGTAGAGACATTAAATATGACAATATAATATAAATAATTTAGTTTTACTTTTGTACGTCGCTTTATAGGCGGACGTTTTACTGACGTCTGGTAGGCGCTTTCAGTCCAAAATGGTGGAAGCTTAACTCTGCTGCTGGGAGCTGATGTAGACATGGAACCAACTATTGACTTTCACTTCTTAGCAATGTACAGTACGTTGTTTTTCCTCTAGTCCTCGCTAGCTTGTCCGGAAACTGACAAGCTAGCTAGCTAATGCGTTGCTAGGCAACAGCTTGGGTCCATGTTTACTTCCTGTCAGCTGATGTCATTCCCCGTATCCCTGCAACAGGAAATAAACTGGATCATATTTAGCATGTTTACGTTTAAAACTGTGCAACGGTCTAAATGTTGTAGATTTGTGACATCACAAAGTTACATAAATGCTGACGGCTGATTTAAAGGGTCAGTGTGTGAATACGTTCTGTGTGTATTTCTCTGTGATTGATGTCTTGATACTTTCACTTAATTATAATATAAAAGACATGAAAATCTCCCTTTTTCTCTGTCTGGGACCTTTAATAAATCCTGGAGGTTTTATAGAGCTGACAATATGGAATGTTTTTATTTGTGTTCTTTCGAAATTAAATCTGTGAAAAACAAGCAATTACATTTGTACTGAGAAGCATCAAAACATGGAGAAGGTAAGTAAATGTTATGATTATTTCATCTCCTAATAATGAATGTGTAAAGTTGTGTCGCAGTGTGTGATAACAAGTATTATCTCACACTGTGTTAGTGTGTATGTGTCTGTGTTTGGACCATCGGTTCAATTAACTAACTGCACTCTGCTGTTTAAAGTTAGTAATCTGAAGTTGTCAGAGGACGACTCTATATATCTGAATGGTGTTGTAGAGAGTCCTCTTTACTAATACATGTTATTTAGTTTAGGTTTCACATATTTTACTAATATGTTTTGGAAAATATTTACTATTTTTTCACATATTTTACTGATCATTTTCCTACATCTTTTTTTGGATATTTTTCTCTAATAATTTTCGGGCATTTTTTGAATAGTATTCACAGATTTCTGAATGTTTTTTCATGCTTTTAGTTTGTAGAACGTCTTCTTTAGAAAGAGATGTTATTTAGTTTAGTTTTCACATATTTATTAATATTTTTCACATATTTTACGAATAATTTTGGGATATTTTTCACATACGTCTGAAAGGTCTTTGATACTTTCAGCTTGTAGAGAGTCCTCTTTACTAATAGAGGTTATTTAGTTTAGCTTTCACACATTTTACTTATATGTTTTGGATATCTTTGACTATTTTTCACATATTTTACCAATAATTTTCCTACATTTTTTGGATATTTTTCCCTAATAATTTTCGGGCATTTTTTGAAAAGTTTTCACAGATTTCAGATTTCTGAATGTTTTTTCGTGCTTTTAGTTTGTAGAACGTCCTCCTTAGAAAGAGATGTTATTTAGTTTAGTTTTCACATATTTTACTAATCATTTTTGGAAATTTTTCACATATGTCTGAAAGGTCTTTGATACTTTCAGCTTGTAGAAAGTCCTCTTTACAAATAGAGGTTATTTAGTTTTGTTTTCACACATTTTACTAATAGTTTTCAGATATTTTTGACTATTTTTTCACATACTTTACTAATATTTTTCAGAAATTTTTCCCATAATGTTTGGGATATTTTCACAAGCTGCAGATTTAAACAGGAACAGCTTCCTGTTTCAGCAACATCACAATAATGCAGCCTGTCACATAAATGTAGTGGAGTAACAAGTATAAAGTAAATAGTACTTCAGTACTTCAGAGTAAATGGAGCAGGAGGTTCTGTGTCTCTTGGCTTCACGTTGTCCCATGTGTGTCCCTTTGAACAGGAAGTGATTTCAGATTGTGGCGACAGCAGCGTTAAAGATCAGCAGCAGATTAAAGAGAAGAAGAAGAAGAAGAAGACGCAGCTGTTGGATGAGAGGACATCAGCTGATGAGCAGCAGCCCGTCCTGATCCACGGTCTGAGCGTAGAGCGGTACCGAGAGATCTACCATTCAGTTCTACCGCCGTCTGTCCTCGCCGGTCTGTCAACAGCTAAAGCTGCTGTAAGACCTTTCACTCACCCCAACACCTCTTATTAATGTTACTCATGTTATTATAACTGTTATTATACTGTTTTTATACCTGTTATACCTGCACCAGTCTCCTCCCTCACCAACACCTGTTATTAATGTCATTATTACAAATGTTTTTATTATTACAAATATTATCCTTATTATTATGATTATTATGATTATTATTATGCAGCAGTAACAGTGTTAATATGCGACACCATTATTTACAGTGATGTGTTGTCGTTTTAAAGGACTACGTGTCTCAGGTGCTGGAGCTGAAGCAGCGTCTGTGGGTGGAGCTTAGTCGACCTCAGCTACAGGAGACAGTCGGGGAGGACGGACGAGTGGAGGTCAAAGAAATATTTGACCTGACTTAAAATGGAGACTGTGTTATTCATGTAGAAACTCATAAATAAATAAGAGGAGTGGTTGCTGTCGACTGCAGCGCGGTCTGAAAGGTGATGCTCACTTTGATTTTGACAGCACGTTGATTTGCATGTGTGGTTACTGAGCGTCAACAGCGTAAAACTACCAGCCAGCTCTCTGTTCCTCCTGACGTCGGATACTGAGTTGGACCGCCGATATCATTTGTGTTCATTTGCCGGAGAGAAGGAGGAGCTTGTCTCCATGGATACCAACAACTTTTCTTTCCTCCATTTCCTCCATCAACCATGGAAGAAATAACCACTGTTGCTGCCTTGTACATGTTGTGGAAGTCCCAGATATGTCAGAAAACCAAACGCTGTCGTGTCTGGGTTTATAACATCACAATCACATACAGTGCCATTACACTGACTGTATCTAGCAGCCACACGTCACTACTGCGGTATGAACCAAAAATAAACAGATTGTGCAGTGATTTAATATCAATAAACAGATCAAAATGATGCTGAAATAACTACATAATGATGCTGATTAGTAAAAAGTCTGAATTCATGCTTTGTCAGGTCTGTTACCAAGTCGACAAGCAAACAACTCTTCAAATGCTTGTTTTCTGAATGGAGTTTGGATGTATCAGTGCCAGGCTATGCAGCTGCTCCATCAACACTCAACATAAAGTCATCTAGGCATAAATACGGCAGCGACGTTATTGTTTCTACCATAGACAGTCTGTGGTTTCTACACAGAGTTTGGTCCGGTCTCTGTACAGATATGATGTACTACCGTAGCTCTGGGTGACCACAGACACACACAAGATTTATTTCCTCCATTTCTGATGTCAGGACGTCAGTGACGACAGGAGGACAGGAGGACAATCTCAACACTGAGAGGATTTCATCAAACAGCGCCACACCAATTTATCACTAAATACGCAATGCGAAATTTGCAAAAATCACGTCATTCTCACCATTCGTGTCGTCAGGCGCAAATTCTTGTCACTTTGCACTGACTTTCTATGTAATTAGTTCACGTGAAAAGTTTGCTTCACTCCTGTTGTGAACACACCATTACTTTTGCAGAAGAAGAAGGAGACACAACGACATGACGTAATTACACACCTCTACATTTTATTCCATTTCTGATGTTTCCACTAAATAAAAACACAGATGATAATAAGAATAATAATCTTTAGCTTGGTATTGAAACACATCTCTGTCTGGAACCTTCATGTCTTTGAGGTCCAGAGATCTTCTACTCTGCCTGGGTTCTGGAGTTTGGGTTCTGCTGGTCTTTGGTCCAGCAGGCCACCTGTCTGAACCGGGTCAGGTAGAACATGGGACCGATGAACAGGCCGAAGTTTGGGAAGAGCAGCAGGACCTGCAGGACGCTGCACTGAGCCGAGCTGATGGTCTCGGAGGGCCTGGATACGATCACAGACATGTAGGGGACCAGAGCCACCACAGGAGAGTACGCCACCACCGACGGTACCATCACCGCCACGATGTTCTTCAGAGCTCTCCTCTTCAGCGGCACACTGGAGCCTGAGGCGTGGCCCGGCCCGCTCTGACACAACACCCACACGATGGCCAGCAGACACAGCAGCATGACCACGAAGAGCAGCGAGATGGTGATGGACAGAGACAGAGCCATTGTGAACATCTGGACGAAATACCCCAGCAGGGCCACGGTCAGGGTGAGGAGCCAGGCGCCGGCACACAGCGCCACCCGGTACTCCCGCCTCCCCAGCCTGATGTAGGCGACGGGCCGGGCCGCCGCCACGTAGCGCTCCAAACACATGAAGGTCAACAGCAGCGGACAGCCAAAGATGTTGAGAGCGAAGAGGGCTTCGCGGACGGAGCGGGTCACCTGAGAGGTCTCGTGTAGGGTGGAGTAGATGTCCAGAGGCAGACAGAGGCAGTACAGGACATCCATGACGGACACGTTGAGTCCCAACACCTCAGATGGCGTCATGGCGCTCCTCCTCTTCAGCAGCAGCCACATCAAGCCTGCGTTAGCTGGAAGTGCCGTCACCAATACGAAGACCTTCACCGCCAACCAGCTCACTTTACCAGTTTCCACGTGACACTTGTTCATCATCTCCATGTAACTGTCCATGGACATGAGGAAGGACCAGAAGGACCAGGGGGACTCGAACGGATCGTGTCCGCTGAGAGACCCGTTGGTACTGATGTTGCTTCCACTGACGGACAATGCGCTGCTGTTCCCCATCCCCAGTTGTTTAAGACCAACTGTTTTATCGTTATCAATAATAATCTGTAATAAATCATATTTGTTATGAACACATGAACACATTATCATAAAGTAAACTCAACTGATTCATCTTGTTCTGTACTATACGGTAATATAGTAGTGAAATAGTACTATACGGTAATATAGTAGTGATATAGTACTATATGGTAACATAGTAGTGATATAGTACTATACGGTAGTACTATATTATGAACGTACCTTCAGGAGGAAGATGATGATGATGAAGATGATGAAGTGTGCTCAGTGATGAGTCTCTGCTCCTCTTTCTCCTTTATAAGGAGGCAGCAGACACTCCCTCAGGTTGTTTGCATACAGACATGGTGGTCCATGTGTTTGTTTCCATCATGCAAATGTGTGAAGACACGCTCCAGCTGACCTTCATCACCATTTACATCCTGTTTACCTGAAGCTCCAGCTGACCTTCATAACCATCATCAGACGTTGAAGGGCTTGACGAACCGTCGATATCAGAAGCGGAGGGGTGTAACGAAGCGACGGTATCATGGTACGTTTTTATCGCAAGGACACGCGCCGCTTCCCAGCATCAGATGCTTGGTGGGTTTCCACTAGACACAACACACTCGGCACCTGATTGGATGAACGCTTTCAAAAAAACGGAAACAATATGGAAGCTCATTTGGAAACTTTCTTCTCTTATTTCCCGAAAATAGTTCCACAAAATGTGTTTCTGAAAACATTTGAGGCGAGAAATAATCCATGCAGTTGCTGAATCTGTCTTTATTTTGGATCGATAAACATTTATTTTAAAGATACTTGGGAGTTTCGAGAGGCGGTGAGTCATGTCGGACGCCCGTGATTTGCATAACGTAGACTAGACCTCAACTTTATGCAAATGAGGAATGGCCATCGTGACGCTCTGTCTCTCAAATCGTGCCACCAAGCTACCATAATGCATCGCACGACTGTTTACATAGACAGTGAATGTGAAGCCTGGAAAGGACGGATCCTGTGGACACGTACCATCAGAGCAAGGAGCGTGGCTAAGTGTTGATATCAGTCGCCGAGGGGCATGACGAAGCGTCGGTATCAGACACCTAGGATCGTGACGAAGCGTCGGTATCAGACGCTGAGGGGCGTGACGAAGTGTCCGTATCTGACGCCCTGGGAATGAGAGCGTGCTGGTACACTGGAGAGGGTGAACAGCCTCCATCTTAAATTTGCTGGTGAAATGTGGAGAAGCACAAACCACCAATCATCAGTTTCAGGGTTAAATACACATTTATGTTATTTTATTCCAGTTACAAAGAAACTGACTTTCAAATTATTCTTTTTAAAAAAACGACACAAAACTGAAGCAACATGACGAAGATCTGCTCAAGTGTCTCTTTCCTGAGTCTTAAAGAGTAACTAAACCCCAAACCACCGTTTCAGCTGTAAACCAACGTATATGGGTATTTAGTCGTGTTACTGCTGGATTCACCTCCAAATGTTGACCCTTTAGTGCAAAGTGAAAAACCAAACCAACATCGCCAACGTCTCCTGACCCTGCAGACTATGGAGAGAGTAGTGAAGAGTAGATGTTACCCTTTCAGTTAGCCTGTGAATCTCTTATCCTAATCACTAGCATACACATACCACTAATGCTAGGGAATAGGAATGTGACAAGTCGGCCATTTTTGGAGGCTAATAAGAGCGCCATCTGCTGGCTGTTTCCTGTAAGTGTCAAAAAAGAACACAAAACACTGCACAGTGAATAAGATTCAAAAGCTGAATTATAGCATATGTAGAATACAGTCAGACACAAAGGTAGGCTCCAAAGATTTACATATTTTGAACTGCTGACAGATGTTAACTAATCTCAACTTCACTAACGCCAAAACACATCAGCTACTGTAACGGGCGGCGAGCTGTCAAAAACTGAACTAGGAACGATATCATTAACTAACTTCAGTTTTGTAATATATGGCCCCTTTGTCTCCATCAGCTTCTCTTTATATGGACATTTGTCTTCTTTATTTAATAGACCGGTGACAGATAATGACAGTCTACCGTAGCTCCGTAACACTACCCTCCAAAAATGGCAGCGATTCTCCGCAATTTCCATTCCCTATGGCTAGCATATCCCAGCCTTGCATGTAAACTCAAATTCACAAATGTTTGTAAGAGTTTATAGGCTACTGTGTTTTGTCACCATAACAGACTATTTACAGCACTCTTACCTAACCATAATCATAACAATAGTCAAAATGCTAGGGATTCACGTTAGTGATTAGCATGAACTAATTGAAAGGGTAACAGCTATCATGAACGGTAATTTCAAAATGGTAAAGTCCGGCTAAATGTTAAAGTAAGCCCAGCAGTTGATGTGGTGCTTTTTATGTTCTGTAACTGTAGCATGAAAGCATGTTGGAATTAGCTAGCTAGCTATTCACCTGCTAAATGCCTGTTCACCAGATAATCATTAACACTGATTCACCAGATTCTGTAATGTGCTGATGGCTTCATTTACAGTCCACAGAATAGAGAGGAAAGGCTTGTGCTGTGATTATGATGCTCATATAGACACACATAGATGCTGCATTGGACGCTGCAGCCCGTTGCAGGGATAGGTCAACGTGGGCGCCATATTGGACCTGGCAAGCCTGGCCTGTAACCCTATACAAGTGAACGGGGGAGCTGCTGTTTTTCTGGATAAAAAGCACTATAACGTCTACGTTTCTCAACCGATTTCAACGAGTCGATATTATATTAAAGGGTTTATGATGTACGTGGAGTAGAAAAATAAAGTTTAGTCTCCAGTTACTTTGAATCTGGATAGTTGAGCTATAATCGCTGCTAGACGCTCAGGAGACGAGTGTGTACCGTAGGCAGAGATGAACTGAATTACTGACCTGATAGAAAATAAAGTTCATTTATCATAAGGAATCTTTAAAACTCACGTTTGTCAAGTATGGCTTTGGCTTATTTTCCTTGTTTAAGGCTAATACTTGTAAGGAGGGCCCTGTATAATATAATATAATATTATATTATATAATATTATATAATACAATATAATATAATGTCTTCCTCCGTTTCAGTGATCATGCTTTCAGTCTATAGGCTACCGCTACCGCTAACACTGATGCTGATATTACTATTATGTACTTTCTAATAAGAGCAATCAGAATAACAGGCAAATAGTAGTACATAAATAAATAATGGTAACAATAAATATTAGTATAATAATATTAGTTATGATCTGAATTTATTGAAATAATGGTGATAATACAGCAATTATTCAAAAACAAAATAATCTAATAGTGTTATTGTTAACCAAGACATGCCATCAGTTTTATTGTTTGCAATATTAGACACATATTGTTTTTAATACGTATCGTACATTTCATGTTTTAAACACGATATCATGTTATAAATGAACATCAATAAGCTAACATTAGTTTATATCGATTAGCTAACAATAACAAACGTTAGCTTGCTCTTATCTGATGTTACAGAAGCAAGATTTGTAAAGATGTAACGTTAACTTGAACAGTTGATAATGTGAAATATGCTTAAAGGAAAATGTGATATGATAGTACTAGTTTTTAATAATGACCTAATAATTGATTGAATCCCACCATATTAAAGGACAGACCACTGATCCATGAACCGGAAGCGGTGATGTTAACGTATTTAACGTATTTAACGTATAGGTTTTCAACAAAATCTTTGGGAAAAGATAAAAAATCATAACGTTACTCTTTCTAGATCATAAACCCTTTAATATAATAACGACTCGTTGAAATTGGTGGAGAAATGTAGACGTTATAGTGCTTTTTATCCAGAAAAACGGCAGCTCCCCCGTTCACTTCTATAGGGTTACAGGCCAGTCTGGCCAGGTCCAATATGGCGCCCACGTTGACGTACGATCCAGGAGTCAATGCAGCATCTATGTATATATGTCTATGTATATATGTCTATGCTACACTGGTTACTAAAATGAGCTGATGACGATAGACACGACCTTGGCGTGTCTTAGCTCCTCCCACCTCACATATTGAGACTTTCTAGAGGATTTTCTGAATTATCAGGGAGGAAGAAACTTCAGCCAAAACTCTGGGGTTTAGTTACACTTTAAAATCACTCTGATAAATCAACCTTTATAAAGTTAAACATTTATTATAAACATTTATAACTCCATTATTACCTAAAAAAAAAAAGGATTTACAACAGCAGCTTTTCACAACCTGGCAACCCAAAAGTAACTGCTCATAAACTGATCTCTAAAGCATCAGTTAACGATGTTATGAAGCATTAATAAAGCTTTTACTAACAGCTTATAACCCCTTTATAACAGGTGACACCTTCATTAGACAGCGATACCTTCATGTTCTATGTATTAAATCTTATTTACACGTTTAGTGTTACAGGTAGCTCAGACACATGAACACAGGTGTGTTGTTTTAAACCAATCAGAGCTCAAAGACATGAACACAGGTGTGTTGTTTTAAACCAATCAGAGCTCAGAGACATGAACACAGGTGTGTTGTTTTAAACCAATCAGAGCTCAAATACATGAACACAGGTGTGTTGTTTTAAACCAATCAGAGCTCAGAGACATGAACACAGGTGTGTTGTTTTAAACCAATCAGAGCTCAGAGACATGAACACAGCAGTGTTGTTTTAAACAAATCAGAGCTCAGAGACATGAACACAGGTGTGTTGTTTTAAACCAATCAGAGCTCAAAGACATGAACACAGGTGTGTTGTTTTAAACCAATCAGAGCTCAGAGACATGAACACAGGTGTGTTGTTTTAAACCAATCAGAGCTCAGAGGTGACTCAGGTGTGTTGTTTTAAACCAATCAGAGCTCAAAGACATGAACACAGGTGTGTTGTTTTAAACCAATCAGAGCTCAGAGACATGAACACAGCAGTGTTGTTTTAAACAAATCAGAGCTCAGAGACATTAACACAGGTGTGTTGTTTTAAACCAATCAGAGCTCAAAGACATGAACACAGGTGTGTTGTTTTAAACCAATCAGAGCTCAGAGACATGAACACAGGTGTGTTGTTTTAAACCAATCAGAGCTCAGAGGTGACTCAGGTGTGTTGTTTTAAACCAATCAGAGCTCAAAGACATGAACACAGGTGTGTTGTTTTAAACCAATCAGAGCTCAGTTGGTAACTAAGGTGTGTTGTTTTAAACCAATCAGAGCTCAGAGGTGACTCGGGTGTGGCGTGTCAGATGCCCATGTAGGTGTTCATCTTCCCCAGAGCGTCACACACGGTGGTGAGGTCGCTGCGCAGGTCCTGCACCACGTTCTCGATGCCGCGGGTGTCTTTGAGCAGGTCGACGCTCTGAGTGTACGGGTTGTAGTACACCGAGAACGGCCTCTTTATCGTCTTAGCAAACTCCCTGTAAGAGAGGAGACACCATCAACAGGTCACGTGACACATCATGTGATAGGGGAGACCGGGGTTGGTTGGTTTTCTGGTCCTTTGAAGGTCACAGATACAAAAACATCAACATGTTGGTTTTCTTGTGTCAGAGAGGGAAACATTTCAGTTTCAGAGTAACACAAGTCAAAAAGTGCTCTGTGGACTAAATGTATTATAAAACTGTGTTAGACAGAGATATTGGAGATGTGTTACTTCTAGTCTATAGACCTCTTTTCTGTAAGTACCCCTACGCCGCAGAGATCAGAGTGAGTGTTTGCGTGTCGGTTGTTCACCTCATCTTCTCTTTGGCCTCCTCGAAGCTCTCGGACACAAAGTAGACGTCCTGGAAGGTGGTGATGAGACACTCCTGGTTGCAGGTGGTCCTCGGGTCGAACATCCTCACACAGGCCTGATCTGACAGGGCATGCTGGGAACCAAACAGCACCAACATCTTCGTTGGGTGGCTTCATTTTATTTTATTACATTTTGTGTATTTTATATAATTTCTTTCTCTGTTATTTTATTTGCTGGGTTTTATTTTATTATGATGTTTTAATCATACGTTTCCATGTAAACCATTTAATAATGTTGTGCTGTATTAATAAAGTTTCAGATTTTTATTATTGTTTCAGACATTTTTCAATCATAAATGTTTCAGATTCACAACTGTGAAGATTTGTTGCATTTAAATAGACATAGACAAAACTTTGGATTCGGGGAAATAATGATATATAATATTATGAATTTATAAGAAAATAACAGATAAATCAATAAAATGTGTGTGTGTGTGTGTGTGTGTGTGTGTTACCCTCAGCTCTCCTATAGACGACAGTAAACCGGCTCCGTAAGCTCTCAGCTGACCATCCTGTTTACAGAGTCCGAACTCGATGGTGAAGAAATAACACTGTTCACAACACAGTGAGTAGAATATAGAGTAGAGTAGAGCAGAGTAGAGTAGAGTAGAGTAGAGTAGAGTAGAGTAGAGTAGAGTAGAGTAGAGTAAAGTATTACTTCATTTATTCTTTAATTCTTTAATGTTAAATTTAACAGATGTCATAACATGATACCTTCCCGTATGTGTCATGTATGTTTCATGTATGTTTCACGTATGTTTCATGTTTGCGTCATTTATGCGTCACGTATGCGGCATGTATGTGTCACATACGTGTCATGTTTTTGTCATGTTTGTGTCACGCATGTGTCATGTATGTGTCATGTATGCGTCATGTTTGTCATGTATGCGTCACGTATGCGTCACGTATGCATCACGTATGCGTCACGTATGCGTCACGTATGTGCCTTGTATGTGTCACATATGTGTCACGTATGTGTCAGGTACGTGTTATGTATGTGTCAGGTACGTGTTATGTATGTGTCAGGTACGTGTCACGTATGTGTCATGGATGTGTCATGTATGTTGTGTCTTTTACACCCTTGGCTGTGAATAATAAAAGGAGTCCCTTGTATAATGGGGAGTAGTGACCAGTGTGTCCTCTAGACGACACTAGTGGAGCGGAGAGTCACATCAACAGGAAGTAAGCTGTGACTCACTGTGGCCAGTTTCTGAACGTCCTCATCAGACGCTCCCAGAGAAGCCAGGCCGATCTCCTGAGAGAACTGAGCAAACTTTGGATCTGCCAGCAGAGGAACATGACCCAGCAGCTCATGACACGTATCCCTGTAACCACAACATGAGCAGAGACAAGATCAGTAAAATACAGGAACATGTGATCCATGAAGGAGTCTAAGACAAAGAGAAGAAGCTCTTATTGTGATAATATGTATTAAGGTGGTAGTAGGCTGACTTTGGCTGTTGACATTCAGGTCTGAGTACATGACTCTCAGGATTTCTGGCTCGGTCTGAGCTTTTTAACATTGCTGACTGAAGCTGAGCGCTGACTTTTAATCGCTCCTCCTCGGCTCCATCTCAACTACCTCAGTTTTGTCTTTGTTCAGTTGAAGAAAATTCTGGCACATCTAATCGTTGATTTGTTCAATGCCCTTTCTCAGTGCTTGTATTGGACCATCGTCCCCTGGTGATATGGTTATGTACATGTGTGTGTCATCTGCATAATTATGGTAACTTATTTTGTTGTTTTCCATAATCTGAGCCAGTGGAAGCATGAAGATGTTAAAGAGAAAAGGACCCAGAATGGAGCCGAGGGGAACTCCGTATGTCATATGTGTAATGACCTGTAGACACAAAGAAGTCCCTGTCCTTTAAGTAGGATTCAAACCAGTAATATGTAATATGTTGTGGTCGACCGCGTCGAATGTAGATAAGACTTGATAAAAGTGTTGATGGTATACCTTCACACACTGTCCTGTCTGCCAGGTATAATTCATATGTTTTAAACCTGGAGAGCTGAGCTATGAGGACGTTAAGGTTAACAGGCTTTCCCTAGATCCAGAAATACAGCTCCAACAACACCACCCTCATCACTGATTTACATGTTTTCTAATGTTGTTAGAAATGTGATGTTTTCAATCAAACAGCACCTGCCAATATAACAAGAAGAAGAAGAAGAAGAAGAAGAAGAAGAAGAAGAAGAAGAAGAAGAGGAAGAGGAAGAGGAAGAGGAAGAGGAAGAGGAAAAAGAAGAAGTGTGTCTGTGTGTGTGTGTGTAGGTGTACTCACGGCTCAGGTGTGTATAGCGGGTCGGTGCTGTGACGAACATACTGAGTGCAGTTAAACACTCTGTAGGCCAAACCAGCCAGGAAGTCTCTGGGAGACAGATAACCTGCTACTGGTCGCACTGTGAAACCAGACCGCTCTGAAACACACAAGGACATGCATCACGTATTACTATTGATTATTGATCATGTATTCTTCACTTCTCTAATGATCTTTCTGAGAGCAGTGGCTTTCCTGCACACATAAAACTGCATTGTGTCGTCTTCAGATTCCTGTTCAGATGAAACTCTTATGGAATAAAACATGTCAACGGTCGTAGAAACAGACCTCTGAGAAACTGGGACACGTCCTCCAGCTGGGGGATGTTGTCGTTGCGGTAACCACAGTGTTTGCTGAGCAGCGGCAGGTTCTTCAGGTATTCTCTGCAGGCGTGAGTCGGGTACAGCTTGGTCAGCTCTCTAAAGACCACCCCCCACGTCCTGACCTCCTCCGGGGTGTACTGGACATGAGGGATGGGCTGGCCGCTGGGGAGGAGACGCATCCATAACTGAACACTACATGGACTACAACTACAGTCTCATCACAGACTACAACTACAGTCTCATCACAGACTACAACTACAGTCTCATCACAGACTGCAACCACAGTCTCATCAGACATAGTCTCTTCAGAAAACTGATGATACTTACAATTTATAATTCATGGCCACTTCCACAAAGTATTTCCTCCTCTGACGGTAAACATCATCCTTAAAGCCCTGACAGGAAGGAAGAGGTCAGAGGTCAGAGGTCAGCTGGAGAAATAAAACATTCAAATATATAAACTTTTTTTGTCCGATCCAAATACATTATCCCTTACTTATATTCTATCTGTTATCTGTTATGTAGATGTTGTATGTGAACTTATAGAGAAGGGAAGTGTAACTCACAGGGTGGTCGGCGTCCAGCTCGGTTCCGTACATCAGCACTCTGTGAGAACACTGATCCAACTCAGAGATCTTCATGGGGAACCAGGGAACGTCGTTTCCCTCTGATTCATACAGAAATATTACTGCACTTCATGTCAGAAACAACAAACTGATCAGTTCCATATAAATACACTTTCTGATTATTATAAAAGGCATTTTCTCCTCATTTACTTTGGTCCACAATGATAAGAGATAATATATAAAATACACTAAAAACAATAGAAGCCTCTAATCATTCAACACGTTTTATTCTCATCAGCTCATCAGTATATTCAGAGAATCTCTGCACTCATGTCAGTAGGGAAGATTTTCTCATACCATTATTTGGGGGAGTGCGCTGTGTGCAGGATCCTGGGAGTGTGTGAGGTTTATATGTTTTTTTATGAGACGTGTATGACCATATAAATTTCCCCTTGCGGGATAATAAAGTTGACCTTTGACCTTTGACCTTTAGAAGGTTGAAGCTTTGAATAAAGTGATGATAATACCTGGTCATCTCACATCTCCAGCCTGCTGAACAAAGCTCAGAAACGGCGTATTTCTGAAGGAAACTTGAGAAAGCTAAATTCCCTCCTCGCCCTTCCCTTTTACAACATCCTGACTGGGACCATTACAAACTGGACCAGGACTGGAGGGACCAGGATCTGACCAGCCCCCATCTGTTACATGGTACACAAAGGTAGGTAGACTACACAGGTAGAAGTGTACTGTAACAGCTCAGGTGTTCTTACCTGCCTCAGCAGACCACACGTGTGCAGGTGTGTTGAAGGAGATGACGTTAACGTGATCTTTGAGGTGCTCCAGCAGCTCGTTGAACTCTTTCTTACTGCAGCTGCAGTCGGCAAAGATCTCCACCTCGTTCAGGACTCGCTTCGACATCCGAGACTCGATGTGGCTCAGGTTCACTCGCTTCTCCTGCGATGAGGGGGGGGGGGGGTAAAGTAAAGATATGACGTCTCTATAATCGACAATCAATAATGAGTGGAAACAGGAAACAGAGTCTCACCTGGAAGAGTCTTAGGGCTTTGACCAGACATCCCACCTCGTTCTTCAGAGAAAACACCACCGCTGTCTTCTCACAATCCTCAGCGCTCTCTGTATCCGGCACCTCGTTGATGGGACAGAAGGACGGGCGCCTCGACTGGACCATAACAGCAACATCAGCAACATCAACAACAACATCCACAACAGCAACAACATCCACAACCACAACAACAACAACCACAACAACAACAACAACCACAACAACCACCACAACAACAACAACTGACCAAACTAGTACCAACTCAACAGTGTGGAAATAATTTTTCTAATAGTTACAAGTTCCAAAAGTATCAGCATCCAAATATACTTAAAGTACCAAAAGTAAAAGTACTCATTCTGCAGAATAATATATATTATATTATAATGTTCTAATGATTGATGCATTAATGTGTTCATCACTTTAATGTTGCAGCTGGTAAAGGTGGAGCTACTTTTAATGACTTTATATATAATCTATTATAATACATCATAATTTATTATTATTATACTAATGGTAGTTTAATCTATAATAATACATAATTTATTATTATATACTGCTGGTAGTTTAATCTATTATAATACATAATTTATTATTATATACCGCTGGTAGTTTAATCTATAATAATACATCATCCTTTATTATTATATACTGCTGCTAGTTTAATAGAAGTAGAGTAGAAGTAGAAGTACATCAAAACTGTACTGAAGTAAAAGTACTTTCCAGAAAGAAAGAAAAAATTTGAGAAACTCAAACTTGTTAAAACTTCAACTTCAAGAAAACCTGCAGAGGAGGATGAAGATGAAGAGGAGGAGGAAGAGGATGAAGATGAGGAGGGTGAAGATGTGGAGGAAGATGCGGAGGAGGAGGATGAAGATGAGGAAGATGAGGAGGAGGAGGATGAAGAGGAGGAGGAAGATGAGGAGGATGATGAGGAGGATGAAAATGAGGAGGAAGATGAGGAGGAGGAGGATGAAGATGAGGAAGATGAAGATGAGGAGGAAGATGATGAGGAGGAGGATGAAGAGGAGGAGGAGGAGGAGGAGGAGGAGGATGAAGATGAAGAGGAAGATGAGGAGGATGAAAATGAGGATGAAGATGAGGAGGAGGATGAAGAAGAGGAGGAGGAAGATGAAGATGAAGAGGAAGATGAGGAGGATGAAAATCAGGAGGAAGATGAGGAGGAGGAGGAGGATGAAGAGCAGTACTTGTCCTCACCATCTGCCCCCCGGTGTGGCGCTGCTGCTGCTGGTGGAACATGGCTGAGTCCAGAGACAGACCCCTCCTGGACCAGTACTTACTGGAGAACATCATCATGGCCGGCTGCATGCGGGGAACTGGCTCCGGGCCGGGCTTCATCACATGGGACGAAGCCATGGGGAACCAGTGGGTGTAGGAGTACCAGGGCTCCAGCCTGACGTCTCTGCTGTTCCTCCGCACACTGACACGGTCCCACAGCAGCACCTCCTCTATATACTGAGCCAGGGAGGGGGAGGAGACCAGCACCTCCTCTATATACTGAGCCAGGGAAGGGGAGGAGGCCACACCTCCTCTATATACTGACCCAGGGAGGCCACGCCTCCTGTATATACTGACCCAGGGAGGCCACGCCTCCTCTACAAACTCAAGTCCTATGGAAAGGAGGCTGGGTCACAGGCGGTCATGGCTCTTGGGGTATGGGGTATGACACATGCGCAGTGTAACTGAAGCTGCGGTCGTGCATTGCGATTGGCTCAATTTTGGCGAGTGCTGACCAGATTTTACTGCGCATGTGTTATACGCCCAAAGATATGACGCGTTCATGACGCGTGACCCAGCTTCCTTTCTATAGGCCTTGTATATACTGACCCAGGGAGGCCACGCCTGTTGGCTGCTGTTGGTGCTCCTCCCCTAAATAACTTTACATTTTACACCTTTTTTTCTGGAAATAAATACATAAGTGGAAACATGTGAACAAACATCAGTGTGATCAGAACCTAAAATGACAGAAAGCATCTTATTTGATGTGTACTTTGACTTGAACATGGAGGGGGGGGCTTAGGACGTGTACTGTGGCCAGCCACCAGGGGGCGAACCAGATGTTTTGGCTTCACTATTGGGGATGCCATGTCATGTCGTCCATCTTTATTTAAAGCCTATGGTTTAGAGTGATACCACTCTCTCTCATGTCTCTACGCTAAATATGAAGCTACAGCCAGCAGCTGGCTAGCTTAGCTTAGCACAAAGACTTGAAAGGTAAAGCTCCTCTAAAGCTGTTTAACATGTTATATATCAGGTCTGACTTTTGTTTACAGCTAAAACCAGTTTTATAAACGACTGGTCCGGACGCTATAGGCCAGAGTGTTTGCAGCAGGTAAACAGGTCTGAGCTGGCTGTGAGCAGGTGGAACTGACTGACAGTCAGTCCACACAAAGCAACCTCCACCTCAATAAAAGCCAGAGAGATGGAGGCTCGATAAGTCGCCGCTATCGGCCGCCTGCTCACACAATTTCCTGCCAAACAGGAAATGAAAGAGCGGTGAGATGGCTGGAGACGCATCGGCTGCTTTGTTCTCGCTCTGATGAAGCTTTATGAGCAGATTGCAGGTGATACCTTCCTCCGCCTTCAACGCCAAATGTCTCCCATCAAAGGATGAGGAGGAGGAAGAGGAGGAGGAGGAGGCAGACTCATCCATCACACACATGAAAGCAGCTGAAGTGACATTTGGAGACAAGCAGCTCTTCAGTCAATCTGACATTTCTGCAGGAGAAGAATTTAAATGAAATGTGTCTGATGTTAAAGTCGTTTATTTCACTGTTGAATGTGAATATTTACGACCACCGTTTACTAATTCATTCCCTCGGTTTCATTACATTCATTTGTGGGCACGAATTAAATCACTAAATAATTCTGGTAGAGATTCACTCCAGCCGCCGGCTGCTGAAGGAACTTTACTTTATCAAGACATGTTGAGAAACATTGGCCTCCATTTATGTGGTTTTCTCTCTATGGCTGCGTAAATATTCATCATTTCAAACACTGTTGATGTTTTAGGTCATATGTATATTTAAAGGGACTGTTTGTAACTTCTTACTCGTATAAATCATTGCGGGTCGTTGTCCCATGCACGCTCACGTGTGGCTACGCTGTTCAGACTCAGACTCCACCATTAACTACACGGAAGCACCAAAACCGCCAAGTTCTATCTAGTGAGGCCCGTCTGTTAAACAGTGTTGGCCATGGTCGGAGGATACGGGGGAGACCGTAGCTTTGGTCTCCAGGGCCGGAGTCTCTGCTGTACTCTGCTCCTCTGCCTGCTTGCCTTCAATCACACACTGTGCTCGTTCCCCTCGCTCTTTCGATCCACTCTCATGTGCATGTGCGCACAGTACACACTGCAGACAAGTTAGTTTAACTCTGAGAATATCTAGTGAATGTAGAGTGGACGTTTGTGCAGAAATAAATGCTGCAGCTCCTCCAGACCAACAGAGGTTTTCTGTGTCTTGTGAAGTGACGGGGCTCCGCAGCGAGAAACGTTATCGTCTCCGACCAAAACTCCGGTGTCTCCCGTTCCCTCCGACCGCGGTCGGGAGGCTGAAGCAGGAAAAGCCAACACTAGGATCAGCAGTGATTCATGGAGAGACCTTCGTCTGGTCAGCTAACATTACTGCCAAGCAGGTGAAATATAGAGTGATATTGTGGTTTTAGCTGATGTGTGTCGCCTCACTGTTTTGAGCAATGCTCGTTCATGTCTATGTAGAGCGAGCACAAGCGTGAGCGCGAGCAACAGGACGCTGACTTTCGTTGACTTAACGGCCACAGGTGTCGCTGTTAACAAGTAATTTCTGATTCTTACAGAGTCCCTTTAATGTTTCACATCAAGTAGTGTTAGGTTTAACAAAACATAATGGTTTGGCTCAAATTAAGTATGTTTGTTTTTAACGCAATTTTTAGGAGACCACCTGGTCAATAAATGGACCTCTGTCAAGTTTAAAGTGTTTAACAGAAGTGTAAAGAGTTTAAGTCAGGGATAATGCCCACCGAGATGTCAATTATCACAAATTAATGGACGACGGAGAGGCCAGAATTAATTCCTGATTATGGACACCTCGTCGGGCATTATCCCGCTTATACCACGGTCACTTGCCAAAGACCAAAAAAAAAAAAAGACCATGATTTTATTTTTTCATACGTTTTGCAACCAAAAGTTTTTCACTCTGTTTCCCTGGTACCCCTGAGGGTACCTGGAACAATCGTTACCATCCCATAATGTTCTCATGCAATGGAAACGTTGTTCACTGCTCCAGTAAATAGGACGGACCTTAGATACGACATCTAGTCCGCTCAGCTCATAGAACCCTTTGACTCAGCTACGAACGAGCCAGAAAGCTAACATTATGTTAGCATAAAGCTAACGTCATGCTAGCAAGATTAAATGTCAATAACAAACCGTAAATATAATTTGACAGTATGTTTAACAACAAGACTAGCTAGCTATCAGATATGTCACTTTCCCCAAATTAATATCAAGATATCGCAAAATCTTGATGGCAAGCAATGCTAACAAGATTCAGACAATAACATTGCATACGGTTGAAAAATTAAAATAAAGAATTAAAATAAGTTTAAAGAGTTTAAAGAAAAGATTTATTTCCATGTCATCTATAATAAAAGTGTCGGCTGTCTTTTAAAGATAACTTTATTAATAACCAGATTTATTGGATGTTGTAATGGGACTGTGATTGCTGTCAGAATGAAACAGGAACAGCAGAGGTCTGATTGTGTTGCTGTTAAAGGAACATTTTCACATTTTGTCACTGTGTGCACTACAAACTGAGTATCTGCTGTTGACTAAACCTCACCTGCTGTTACCATGGCAACCACAGGTGTGACTGAGGCCCTGCAGGTAGTCACAGTTTGTATCTGTAGCTCCACCAGCTGTTAACTCTGGAGACGTTAAAGCCTTTTCAAAAACAGCATGATTTCCTGGAAATCCAGTTAATATTTGCACATCTGGATGAAACTTGTAAAAAGTTTATATATGGTGTCATCAGGAGTGACAGAAGTGAATAATCCTTTAATAAATCATCTAGAACGTATTATTTGTGTATATATATATATATGTAATCCTCTCATTTAACTCCCAACAACAAACCAGGTTTAGTTCCAAAATGTGGCAGTGTTTCTTTAAGAGTCAATAAAAGGACCCTCACCGTATAAAAACACAAATCAAAAATTGTCATCACATCAGGGGAAACTGCTCGTCCACGTTAACATCTTATTTTATTCCATTTTAGACGATATTAATGAATACTGAGGGAGGTTAATGAGCGTTAGAGTAGTTTGATCTGTTTGTCTTCATCATGTTGGACATGATGAGTTCACTGTGAGGAGATAAAACACCTCTAAAGCTCCATTCAGACCTCCTCCTCCTCCTCCTCCTCCGCCTCCTCCTACAGCCACCTCCTGTCAGTTAAAGGATCGTTCTGGTGTTCTCAGTGTATTACTACTGTAGAATCAGACAGTGTAGAGGCAGGTAGATCAGGCAGCAGATCAATGTCCTGCAATGGACAAGGGCATTAGCTAAACGCATTTTACACACCTAAAAACATCTATATCAGTTTAAGTGAACGCTATATTTAGAATATTTTCACCTCTTATAGAAGTTTTTAGGTGTCTGAAACGCGTTTTCCTGCTGCTCCCGTCTACAGCTGCTTTAATCACCAGACTTCATTGAAAAAAAAACCCCATAATTTTACCTCTCAGAACAGGGGAGTTGCTGGTCTACCGCTACATCCGTCGGTTAGTCAAACAAGGTATAATTACTGTTTTTTTCAATGGAGTCTGGTTGCTCTCGGAGCATAGATAACGGCATCAGTTCCCGGTCTGAAACAGACTATACAGCGGTCTCACGGCGAGGTAAAGCAGCGAAATATATATTCTAAATATAGCGTCCACTTAAACTGATATAGATGTTTTTAGGTGTGTAAAATGCGTTTAGCTGCTGCCCCCTTCCACAGCAGGACATTGATCTGCTACCTGCTGGTTCTCCTGTCTGATTCCACTGTAGTAACACACTGACAATCATACAACCACACTGAAAAACACCTGAACTACCCCTTTAACCTCCATCTACTGTAGTAATACACTGAGTTATGAAGAACAGACTCCCTATGGTCTATAACAGACCATAATAACCTGTGGTCATATCTCTAGTTAACTGACTGTCTGAATGGAGCTTTAGAGGACATGGACAGAGGGAATGACTGATCTGAATGAAAGAGACAATAATGGTACAAGAAATTACAAAAATAAGATTCTGAATAATCTTAAATCCTTTTTACATTCTCCCGCTCTTCTTCCTGTGTGTTGCCGTGGCGATGTGGCGTCCTCCTGCTGACACACTGAGTCAGTCTCTGCTGTTCACTACGATATGAAGGCCACTTTGCAGCCGTTGCTGTGAGAGCTGCTTCCTCTCAAGAGTCCGTTAGAGCAGGCGTCGGCTCGCTGGGTCGGCCGGAGAGCCGGAGACGGTCCAGAGTCACAGACCTGGTCCAGGCCCAGGATAATGCTGATGGAGTGAGGCACGTCCTGAGCAACAGGGACCACATGGTACACATCATCATACAGGTCACGATACATATACAACGTACATCACAAGTCTGAAGATGCAGCGTCTCTACACACACAATGTTTAATGTTATTTTATATCATTCATATGAACCATTCAGAAAGTTACCTGAAGGTCACACAGACGGCTTCTTGTTTCATATCATCTTCCTCAATAATACACATTTAAATCATGAATATTATGGATTTAATCCTGCTAGAAATTCTTGTGCCGATGTGTGGTGAAAGCCTCTCAGCGTTGAGATTGTCCTCCTGTCCTCACTGACATCCTGACGTTGTTGAATCAGAAATGGAGGAAATAAATCTTGTATGTGACTGTGGTCACCCAGAGCTACGATAGTACGTCATAACTGTACTGAGACCGGACCAAACTCTGTGTAGAAACCACAGACTGTCTATGGTAGAAACAACAACGTTGCTGCTGTATTTATGCCTAGATGATTTTATGTTGAGTGTTGATGGAGCAGCTGCATAGCCTGGCACTGATCCATCCAAACTCCATTCAGAAAACAAGCATTTTATAAGTCGTTTGCTTGTCGTCTTGGTAACAGACCTGACAAAGCATGAGTTCAGACTTTTTACTAATCAGCATCATTATGTAGTTATTTCAGCATCATTTTGATCTGTTTATTGATATTAAATCACTGCACAATCTGTTTATTTTGGGTTCATACCTCAGTAGCAACGTGTGGCTGCTAGAAACAGTCAGTGTGATGACACTGTATGTGAATACAGCTCGCCGCCGGGTGATGTTATGAACCCAGACACGATGTCATTTGGTTTTCTGACATATAGGATAATAAGAAGGATGGTGAAGGTGCATCTCTGTGTCTGTCCACAGCTAATCTCTCATACTGCTGCACCAAACTGCATCATATTTAACGAGCTGTTGTGGTTGCAGTGACTCACGTTGTCAGAACCCCTTTTACTGCCCGTTTGGTCCCAACACAGACTGACTGCTAGTGATCCCACAGCTGAGAGACACAGCGGGGTGGAACACTTATCTCAGCTGTCTTTGGATCCTCTTGGTTTTTCTGGAACTTTCAGCCACATGTCATGGCCTTCAGGTGTGATCATGTGACCTCAGTGTGGGTGGAGTGACATGTTGGCTGAATGCTGACGTACCTTACAGCTGTGAATCTGCTGACTGATGCCTTCTGCTTTCTGGAGGATCTCCTCTACGTCCAGCTTCATGGAGAGCTCATTAATGTGCTGCAACACAAACAGCAAAATTAAAGAATAAAGACATTTCCCTCACAAACATCTATTTCAAAATCATAAAAAAAAATCATGATACTGTAGGTCAATCAAATTTTTTTCCACCCCTAATAAATACACATACATACTGTATATATGTCTTTAGTGTCTATGTAGTGACAGTGTATATACACATACATATATACGTCTCTAGTGTCTATATAGTGAGAGTGTCGTCACCTTGAGGATTTCGTTGAAGCCGTAGTTCTCCTCCATGATCTTGTGTTTCTCTGAGTCCAGGATGGCGCAGCAGACCAGCAGGTGGAAGTTCTGACAGGGCAGACCAGTCCACATCACCTGGGAGGGTGGGGGGGGCACACACAGGTACAGACAGCTGCTATCTGCTCTATAGACATCACTGATGACTTCACTGTGACAGAGATCCAGACCCACCACAGAAGAAGAAGAAACTCACCTCCCAGAGTCGCAGAACGTCCTGGAAGTTGAGCTCTCTCTTGAATCGGATCAGCAACCAGCGGAAACAGAAATACAGGTAACCTGAATCCTGAGACTCTGCAAACAAAGAGCCACAGACATGGATGTTAACGCCGTCACACCAACTACTATCCAACTACGACGTTTACGAGAAAACAACCCTGAAAATAGTGTTTTTTTTGTTGTGTTTGTTTCTACACATCTTTTATACTAGATGCTTTTATTGTGAAGGGCTCTGTAACGTTGGTTTGAAGGCGCTACATGAATGAATCTGGTTATATGTGATATTAAATACAAACAGATCATTAATGGACAGAGACAAGAGCAGATGATGATGGTGATGGTGATGATGGTATGTTTATCATGTTTAAATATCTGCCACACTGTAGTTCATCATACAGAGTACTATATGTAGTAGAGTTGATGTACCGAGGTAGTTCCAGAAGGCCAAGTCCAGCAGTCTGAGCAGCGTACTGAGCTGGATCAGCTGGGTCTTCATACCCTGCATCTGCTCCTCAAAGTTCTGGTGCTGCAAAACAACAACAGGAACATATCTAAAGTTCTAAAGTTCTAAAGTTCTAAAGTTCTAAAGATCTAAAGTTCTAAAGATCTACAGTTCTAAAGTTCTAAAGTTCTAACAATCTAAAGTTCTATGGATCTAAAGTTCTAAAGTTCTAAAGATCTAAAATTCTAAAGTTCAAAAGATCTAAAGTTCTAAAAGTTCTAAAGATCTAAAGTTCTAAAGATCTAAAGTTGTAAAGTTCTGAAGTTCTAAAGATCTAAAGTTCTAAAGATCTAAAGTTCTAAAGATCCAAAGTTCTAAGGATCTAAAGTTCTAAGGATCTAAAGTTCTAAAGATCTAAAATTCTAAAGTTCTAAAATTCTAAAGATCTAAAGTTCTAAAGTTCTAAAGTTCTGAAAATCTAAAGTTCTAAATATCCAAAGTTCTAAAGATCTAAAGTTCTAACAATCTAAAGTTCTAAGGATCTAAGGATCTAAAGTTCTAAAGTTCTAAAGATCTAAAGTTCTAAAGTTCTAAAGATTTAAAGTTCTAAAGATCTAAAGATCTAAAGATCTACAGTTCTAAAGTTCTAAAGTTCTAACAATCTAAAGTTCTATGGATCTAAAGTTGTAAAGATCTAAAGATTTAAAGTTCTAAAGATCTAAAGATCTAAAGATCTAAAGATCTAAAGATCTAAAGTTCTAAAGTTCTAAAGATCTAAATACAAACATGGTTTTTCACTGTATATACTGTATATATATACATACAGTTTATACATAGATATATGTATACATACATACATAAATATACATATGTATATATACTGTATATATATGTATATACTGTAGGTATATATATACACATACACAGTATACATACATATATATATACGTATATGTATGTTTAATATAATTTATATATATATATATATAAGTGTTTAACTCACCATCTGGTCCATGAAGGAGACAAAACACCAGAAGGCGTCCACCTCGTTCTCCATCACGTAGAGGATGGGAGACAGCAGGTCGCTCATCCCCTGGACGTAACCTGAAGACACACCAACACCTCAGTCTCCGTCTCCGAGGAACATCACACTCGGATTGGTCCAAACTTTATCACAACAGAAGTGGTTCTATTGGACTCACCCAGGTCAAAGTCGTACATGCAGTAGGTCATCAGGATGTCGTGGAGGAGGACCAGACCCGGGTTATCGATACCCTCGTAGAACCTGTTGGTTCTGTCTGTTCTGTTCACATCTTTCTCTGAAGACAGGAAGACAGCAGACGGTGGATGTGTGAAACACCTTTATTATATTATATATATATTTATATATTTATTTTTCATTTTTATGTTGCACATAAAAATGAAAAATAAAGGAATCTTGAATCTTGAAGGACGGAGACGTCACCTATCAGACTCTTGTAGTCCCTCAGCTTTGAGTTCCTCCTCTCCTGTTCCTCACTGACGGACTTCCACTGCAGCTTCATCCTAAAGTACTCATCACTGTCACAACACAGAGGACACAGGGGACAGGTCAACATCAACCAGCAGGGGTTCCTAATAAAGTTGACACTGAGTGTCTCTGTCCATATTAAAGAAGAGTCCTACGTTTTGGCTCTCTGCAGGACTTTCCTCTCTTCCAGCGTGCTGTCCCAGGGGACATAACCCAGCAGGAACTTCCAGGCCTCTTTCCTCAAAGAGTGACAGAGTCCCTGTGGAGACAGACATAATGACACAGAGTCCGTGTAGAGACAGACATGATGAGACAGAGTCCCTGTAGAGACAGACATGATGAGACAGAGTCCCTGTAGAGACAGACATAATGACACAGAGTCCCTGTAGGGACAGACATGATCACACAGAGTCCCTGTTCAGACAGACATGATGAGACAGGGTCCCTACAGAGACAGACATGATGAGACAGAGTCCCTGTAGAGACAGACATGATGAGACAGAGTCCCTGTAGAGACAGACATGATGAGACAGAGTCCCTGTACAGACATACATGATGAGACAGAGTCCCTGTAGAGACAGACATAATGACACAGAGTCCGTGTAGAGACAGACATGATGAGACAGAGTCCCTGTAGAGACAGACATGATGAGACAGAGTCCCTGTAGAGACAGACATAATGACACAGAGTCCCTGTAGGGACAGACATGATCACACAGAGTCCCTGTTCAGACAGACATGATGAGACAGGGTCCCTACAGAGACAGACATGATGAGACAGAGTCCCTGTAGAGACAGACATTATAAGACAGAGTCCCTGTACAAACAGACATGATGAGACAGAGTCCCTACAGAGACAGACATGATGAGACAGAGTCCCTGATGAGTCAACTCACTCCTTTGAAGATGTCTTGTTTGAGCCGTGGGATGTTGATCATCCTCCCCTCTGGATCCTGGTGTCTGGTCCAGTCCTCCGCTGACAGAGGCTCCCTCCTCATCACCTCAGGCCTCGTCCCCAGGTCGATCTGAGGGGACAAAGGTGAGACAGAGAGACTGAGTAATATTATTTATAATAATAATAATAATAATGATAATAATCATCATCATCATAATAATAATAAACTGAATAATAACAACAATAATAATGACAATAATAATAATAATGATAATGATAATGATAATGATAATAATTAAAGTGTGATGTGATGTTGTTCCAGCAGAAGCAGTAGTGAACAGTGTGACTGGTAGCCTGGTCTCACCCTGGTGATGACCTCAAAGCCGGGCTCTTCCTGCTGGTTGATCTCCAGTCCCGGGATGACCTCCCCCAGCAGGTCGGCCACCTCCTCCGGGGGGCGCTGGTGCTGCTCCTCTGTCCCCCGGAAGGCATCGAAGATGTAGTTGGTGACTTTAGAGAAGCCCCCCAGTGTGGTGACGTACGGATCCTTCCTGAACTTCTGCTGGAAATAAACGGTCTTATTAGCATCTAGCTCATCATACCCATTTTTATTATTTAACATTTATCCGGCGTACCGCATAAATGACATGAAACTGTGAAATAGTCGTGTGCCAATATTTCACATAAAAACTCTTCACACTTCATCAGCTCAATAAGAGATGTGAATAGATTGGACCAGCTACCAGGATCCTGTTGACCCAGAGCAGCATCCAGCATGGGGGAATATTTGAGTCAGTATATCGAGGGACACTTTATTCACCGTGTGAAAGATCATTAAAATCAACCTTACTCTGATAAAAATGTTGCCTTCTCGCTGCATAATATTCCCATTCTGTGAGAAAGAATGTGTTGACTCTGAGGTTTTAGAGTGATTTAGTTTCTTACATTAACAAGGCCAAAGTTGTTGTCGTCCAGCAGGTTCTCAAAGGACTGAGACAGAGCTCTGTTAGGAGAGCTGACCAACAGACAGGTGTCATCCTCTGGAGCCCTGCAAACACACACACACAACACACTGATTTACACACAACACACACTGATATACACACTGATTTACACACACACAACACACTGATTCACATTCATTCATTCATTCATTCGCACGCACGCACGCGCGCGCGCGCGCACACACACACACACACACACACACACACACACACACACACACACACACACACACACACACAGAGATTTACACGCACAACACACTGAGTTACACACACAACACACTGATTTACACACTGATTTACACACAAACTGACTTTAATCAATAAAACTCTATTTAGAAAGAAGCAACAGAGACAATCAGTCGGACAACATGAGGTCTGAATCATCGACATGTGAACTAGAGCTGCAACCATTAGTCAACTGAAAGAACATTAATCTGATTTATTACACGGTTTTGTTGAATAGTCGATTCTGATTGGTCAATCACAGAGCTCTAACGTCTGTTATTTCTTTATAACAGACCGTTGCTACGTATAACAGACTGCTGCTACGTATAACAGACCGTTGTTATGTAAAGCAGACCATTGCTACGTATAGCAGACCGAAAATGTAACTATAAATAACGTGTGATTGAAACCTAAAGGAAAAAAAGAAAATTAAGCTTACTTTTATCTTTTAATAGTCTATTAAAAATGTATAACTTCTTAAAGAGGACCTCTTAACAAAAAAGCCTTTCTTAAAACTTTCACTTCCTTATTATTTGTTATGTGATTCTCTGTAAAACTCAACAGTGACTCAGCGGTCTGGAAGCAGGTTACTTCAAAGTAACATCCAGTCAACCTTTTTGTTTTTTCATTGATCTCTGCAGCCAATCAGGAGACAGACAGTCAGCAGGACGTCAGACTGGTGCTGCAGGTGTTTCTGATGCTGACAGTTTCATAATGAAAGGCTTGGATAAGAACTTTAATAACAGCTATCTGCAGTGAGATCTGTGTCCTTAGGAGAATAATGTGACATGATATCTGGTTCACAGAGGACGACGTGTCCTGACTGGCTGACGTCCACGGAGTCACGTAACATAGAAACCAGCAGAGAAACGATGTGGAACCATTACTATTTATCATTGTTGTTGTTTCATGGTTCATCTTATTTTCATCTATCAAACTGCAGTGTTTCTCACAGGACTCGACCCTCATTTTAAAAGGTAAATGCATCAATCTGACAGTCTGTTATTTCTTTGCTACGTATAACAGACCATTGCTAAATAAATACAATTTTATGCTCTTTATTTAATCATAAACTCATTGGTTGTATAGACAATATCTATCTCCAAAAATGAAGCCAAAATATCTGGATCACCGGCCCCAAAACCTTTGAGAACCCCTGGTATACACAGTGTAGTGTACTCACTCGGTGAGCAGAGCGAACGTCCTCAGGGTGTCCAGGAACTCTCTGCTGCCGCCCTGGTGGAAGTGCAGAGCAGGCGGGGAGGCGCAGGACTCCTTCAGTTTGAGGAGCAGGAAGGTCCAACCTTCTTCCTTCACTGTGATGGACCGGAGGTCACCGACACTGAAGCTGAACGCACCCCGGCTCCTCTCATGGCTGTGGTTCAGAGAGCCTGACGGACCAGAGACAGGAATCAGAACACCCACTCATTTATAGACGTATATATATCCACTCCACATATATAGATCCACTCTGTAACACCACTGTACAATCAGAGTGTTTCTGTAGTTCCAACACCTCCAACAGAGTGAGACAGCTTCTCTAGAGATGACCTGTCACTTAAAAAGTCACATTCATATCAGATGTATAATTTAAACTAATCAACTTTATAGTTTAGAATCAGGAGCTTCAGAATTTGGACGTGAAGCTCATGAAAGATATTAAATTAAATTAAATCTAATTAAATTAAATTAAATTGAAACTAGTTCCATCATGTTACCAGCAGATAGTAAATGTTTGCGGTGTTTCTCTGGTGACTGGAGTTAATGTAGGTTAAAGACACTCACCCTCTCCGTTTGTGCAGGTTCTCTTCTTGAAGGACACGGCGTTGACCATGTCCCACTCTGTCTCGTAGCTGTGCTGGCTTTCTAACAGCTGGTGGGACTTCCCACCTGAACACTGGTCCCACTCCATGACTGAACTGGAGTCCTGATAAAACACACAGCGACATTTTATCTATTAGCTGAAATGGACTCAACTTTTCTCAGATATCTGGATGCTTCTGGTTTCTACACTAGAAAGAGATGATGAACCAGTTCAAAGTGGAATGCTGCTGCCCCCTGGTGGTCTGGGGGGGGCTAAGGTGCTGATCATAAACCACAATGTTCCCAGTTAGTCTGTCAGCAAACCTTTTGGTCCATGTTATTGTTTCCTGTCATCTTTCAACCCTCGGCTGTCAATAAAGACCCAAAAATACTTTAAATGTTCTATGTATATGTAGTAGGAATGTTAATAATTAACGTTTAACCGTTAACCAACATTAATAATTTTAACCGCTCAGCTTTTTAAATTAATTAAAAAGTTGAGCAAAACTCAGAGGAGCGGCTCGTCACTTAAAGGAAAATAGCTGGTCCACCTTAACAGCCCACCTTAAGAGAGTCTGAGCTGGCGTTGCAGATACAGGAAGTTGCGGGCAGACAGAGTAATGTCACTGCATGAGACGCACTAATCTTGATGGTTAACAAGGGTCGGTTATCGGTTTTTAAAAAAATGTGAAATAGCATCCCTAATATGTAGTTGTATATGTAATTGTATATGTGTAGTGGGTCTGTAGTTCTATATGCAGTTCTCTATGTAGTTCTATGAAGTGAAGAAGACACAGTGTTACCTTTCCAGCACACAGCATGTTTGATGGGTCGACTGTGTCTTCCAGAGGTCTGTACTCCACCAGGACTTCAGCATCCTGACATGGAGAGAGAGACAACATGTCATCAGGATATTTACCATCCAACCAGGAACCACCACACCATCTCATCACCCACGTAGAGCTGAAAAAATCTGTCCATTAATCGCAGAAAATGAACAGGTAATGATTCTCAGAATCAATTAAAGATGCAGCGTGTCAGATGTGGCCAGAATGAAATAAATGAACCAAAATTATCAGCAGAGAGTGAAGAGGTCAAAGTGTTGACGTCTATGTGTTGTGTTGTGTTGCAGAGGTATCTACAGATATGAATATGCTAACCACGATGTCTAGTTCTGCTTTTCCTGCAATGTGTGAAACCCAAAGTGTTTCCATACTTTACTGTATGTGTAGTGTTTACCACTTTGGATTTAAAATGGGAGGGTGCAGGTTGTATTCATGCAGACCCTTAAACGTTTTATACTTTCTTGTTTCGGCTGGCTGCGGTTTGTTTTGGTTGACGGATACAGAATGGATATAACGTCACGTTACTCAGACTACAACAATAAAAGCGGTAACTTCCTTCTACCTCCACATAGACTCAAATTAAGCAAATATATCGATTCTGGCATTAAAACATCTATTTATAAATATAAATAAAAAAATCGATACACAGGTGAATCAATTGTTTTCCCACCCCTACAATCTACCGGTTTCAGCTTCTCATATGTTAACTGATGTCTTTGGGTTTTTGATTGTTGGTCAGATAGAAAACGAGACATTTGAAGACGTCACTCTGGACTCTGGGAACTTTCTGAATTTATAGACACGACTAGAAAATAATCTGTACGTGAATTAATAATGAAAAATAGTCTGTAGTTGCAGCCCATGTGTGATCTATGAATAGTTTTACCTTGTCAACAATCCGCAGGGAGCCTGATATGAGTAAATCCTGCTCGAGGCCGTCTTCATCACTGCTCGGATGGATGAAGACTCCTTCATGTTCAAATATGACCTGTGTGACAGACGTTACGTTAAAGTCAACAAATTACATCATGTAACAAGAAAAATATGAACACATCATTTTGAGTTACGCTTTCATTATTGGTATGAAATCAGCTCTTCTTACTTCCTGTACACAAATATAACAATTATGTACAGGAAGTACATAATTGTTATATTTGACTTTCACAGTGTTCTATAGTGTGTTTGACAGGTTACTTGCTCTCAGCTGGTCTCAGTCACACTGTTGTGGAGTTCAGCTCATCTTACTGTTGTTTTGATACTAAAACAGTGTGTTTGCCATAATAGAGGCAGTTTCCCCAGCAGGTCCGTGTGGTTCTTTTTTTTTCCAGAATGAACGCTTCTTGCACAATCTTTTCAAGGTCCTGATACTTATTAAATGTGGTGCTGGCGTGTCAAAAGATGAAGTATTTGGTTATTTGTGAAACCTAAACTAAAGTATAACTTCACAAGATGCTCCACGTTCCTCATTTTCACACTATTTCCCCACTAAAATAACACCTAAAATTACTGCTTTATAATATTATGACTTTATTCTCATAAAACTACCACTTTTTTATCTTAAACTTCTGACTTTATTCTCCCAAGGATGTTAATGGATATTTAGGTGGTGATAAACTCAAAGGACAAAACAGGTGTTTGAATGTAATGTACTTAATTGATATTCAGTCAACTAATATGATATTGATAGATGATATATACAGCTGGTCTCAGTCACACTGTGTGGAGTTCAGCTCATCTTACTGTTGTTTTGATAGTAAAACAGGTGTTTGAATGTAATGTACTTAATTGATATTCAGTCAACTAATATGATATTGATAGATGATATATACATATATTTTACATTATAACAGTGGACTCTGTGGTGTATTTTCAGCTGGTTTTAGTCACACTGTGTGAAATCAGCTCTCCTTACTTCCTGTACATTATTGTTATATTTGACTTTCACAGTGTTCTATAGTGTGTTTGAGAGGTTTCTTGGTTTCAGCTGGTCTCAGTCACACTGTTGTGGAAGTTCAGCTCGTCTTACTGTTGTTTTGATAGTAAAACAGGTGTTTGCTACCCTGCTAGGTAGGTGTTTGTCTCACTAAACGTTAGCTAACTAACAGTGTGGAGCTAGGAACACAGTAACAACCATCTGAGGTGTGTTTTTTCTTTACTGGTGTAGAAACTAGCTGAACTAGTGACCGGTTCTGGGACTTCTCTCAGGGGGCCCAGTCTGTAAACAACCAGCTAGCTCTGTTAGCAGCATGCTAATGTTAACACAACTTCTAGCCTGGTGGTGTAGGAGCCTCTGGGAGTCTATAAAGAAGTGAACCTCCAGACGGGTGGTGGTGGTGGTGTTGTTGTCTACAGGGTGTAGTTCACAGCAGTGCTCTCGTGGCAGTCTGAGACTCTGATGATGATGTCGTTACAATACAGCTAGCTAGCATAGCAGCTAACACTAGCTAACCTGCTCTAACTGCTCAGCCCTGCTACTGAAGCACTCATAGCTATGTAATATATATGGAGAGACTATATATGTACTATACTAGTGTGTTATTTGATCATGATAACAGCTGTAACAGAGTGTTTTTACCTTTAGAGGAGACTCCGTCGCCATGTCGCTGCTTTCTGTCTGCTGGTGACGTCAGCAGCTCACGTGCCTGTCAACTTCCAAAACAAAATTGACAAGTCAGTTTCCGGTTGGAAGAGCTGTGGTACGCATGCGCACTGCGTCATCACTTTTTCAGTGTATTATTTTTTTGTTTAGTTTAGGAAAATATAGACATAGTATACGTATTTCAGTATTTTCAGTTATGTATTATTATTACTATTATATGTTATATGTTGTTATATCATACGACGGATTATTAGGGCCACATTGAGGGGAGGAAAAAAATCAGAGATTTCGAGAATAAAGTCATAATATTATGAGAAAAAAAAGTTGTAATATTACGAGAATAAAGTCATAACTTTACGAGAAAAAAAGTTGTAATATAACGAGAATAAAGTCATAACTTTACAAGAAAAAAAGTTGTAGTATAACGAGAAAAAAAAGTTGTAATTTTATGAGAATAAAATTATAACTTTATGAGAATTTTTTTGTAATATTACGAGAATAAAGTTATAACTTTATGATAAAAAAGTCTTAATATTACGAGAATAAAGTCATAACTTTACAAGAAAAAAAAGTTGTAATATTTCGAGAATAAAGTTATAACTTTACGAGAAAAAAAGTTGTAATATTACGAGAATAAAGTCATAACTTTACGAGAAAAAAAAGTTGTAATATTTCGAGAATAAAGTTATAACTTTACGAGAAAAAAAGTTGTAATATTAAGAGAATAAAGTTCTAACTTTACGAGAAAAAAAGTTGTAATATTAAGAGAATAAAGTTCTAACTTTACGAGAAAAAAAGTTGTAATATTAAGAGAATAAAGTTATAACTTTACGAGAAAAAAGTTGTAATATTTTTTTATACTGTAATAATTTGCAGAATTTTTTGCAATTGAAAATCTGAACATGTTTATGTAACTACTGTATTGAACTTTTTAAATAAAGCCATTTAAAAAAAAGACTGTATATGACGTATACAGGAACCCTTATATGGACAGCTTCCTGTCTCTCAGTCTCGTTTTGTATCATGAGTTGGATGCGAGCAGCAGAAAAGAAGGTCTCTGGGCTGCGGACGAATAGTCCTGTTTGACCCGAGGGACAGGAAGTGATGTAAACTTGGAGGTCAGCGACAGTAATAATTACAGTATTACACAGATATTACACAGATGTAATAAATACAGCAATACACAGATGTAATAATTAAAGTAAAACACAGATGTAATAATTATAGTATTACACAGATGTAATAATAACAGTATTACACAGATATTACACAGATGTAATAATTATAGTATTACACAGATGTAATAATAACAGTATTACACAGATATTACACAGATGTAATAATTACAGTAATACACAGAAGTAATGTTTCGTGGTACAGGAAGGAACAGGAGAGATGAGACATTCATATCAAGACTTAGATTTGGACACACTGTACTAAACAGCACACTATTTAAACTAGGTAAACATGACACAGGTAGATGTAATTATTGTGAACAAGAAGAAACGGTGGAGCTTGTAATATTGCATTGTGAGAGATATGAGGAAGAAAGAAGGCATTTGATTCAAGGCCTCAAAGAGATTAAAGTACACTTTGATTTAATAGACGTTCTACAAAATAACTCACTAAATGAGGGTTATAGTATGACAGAGTATTAGGGCTACATTGAGGGAAAAAAAAATCAGGATTTTTATTACAAGAATAAAGTCATTACTTTACGAGAAAAAAAATCGTAATATTATGAGAAAAAGTCGTAATTTTACGAGAAAAAAAGTCGTAATATTACGAGAATGAAGTCATAAATTTAGGAGAAAAAAAGTAATATTACGAGAATAAAGTCATAACTTTACGAGAAAAAAGTCATAATATTAGGAAAACATATTACCAGCAACCAACAAAATGGGCGAGAGGACATAGCAGCCTGAGCCTGCTTCTGGACGGGTAGCAGCTGTTTGTCTCGGTTTATTTCTTCAGAATAAATGCAGTTTCTTGCACAATCTTTTCAAGGTCCTGATACTGATGATAATGTGGTGCTGACGTACCAAAAGATTAAGTATTTCCTTATTTGTGAAAACTTTACTAAGTATAACTTCACAAGATGCTTCACGTTCCTCATTTTCACACAGGCGGCCCGCTGCTCTATTTCCCCTCTAAAATAACATGTAAAACTTATGACTTTATTCTCATAATATTACGACTTGTTTTCTCGTAAAATTCCGACTTTATTCTCGTAATATTACTACTTTTTTTCTCATAAAATTACGACTTCATTCTCGTAATATTAAAATTTTTTTTCACGTAAAATTACAACTTTATTCTTGTAAAATTACGACTTTATTCTCGTGATATTACGACTTTTTTATCGTAAAATTACGACTTTATTCTCGTAATACTACAACTTTTTTCTTGTAAAATTACAACTTTATTCTCGAAATATTACGACTTTTTTCTTGTAAAATTACAACTTAATTCTCGTAATATTACGACTTTTTTTTCTCGTAAAATTATTACTTTATTCTTGTAAGATTACAACTTTTTTTCTCGTAAAATTACGACTTTATTCTCGTAATATTACGACTTTTTTCTTGTAAAATTACAACTTTATTCTCGTAATATTACGACTTTTTTTCCTCGTAAAATTACAACTTTATTCTCGTAATATTACGACTTTTTTTCTCGTAAAATTACAACTTTATTCTCGTAATATTACAACTTTTTTTCTCGTAAAATGACGACTTTATTCTCATAATATTACAACTATATTCTCGTAATATTACTACTTTTTTTTCTCGTAAAATTACGACTTTATTCTCGTTATATTACGACTTTTTTATCGTAAAATTACGACTTTATTCTCGTTATATTACGGCTTTTTTTCTTGTAAAATGACGACTTTATTCTCATAATATTACAACTATATTCTCGTAATATTACTACTTTTTTTTCTCGTAAAATTACGACTTTATTCTCGTTATATTACGACTTTTTTATCGTAAAATTACGACTTTATTCTCGTTATATTACGGCTTTTTTTCTTGTAAAATGACGACTTTATTCTCATAATATTACAACTATATTCTCGTAATATTACGACTTTTTTTCTCATAAAATTATGACTTTATTCTCGAAATCTCCGATTTTTTTTCCCTCAATGTGGCCCTAATACTCCATCGTGTATAGAATATTATTTCAGTATCTTAGACAAATTAACATGATTGGAAAAATATGATTTTTTTTTTGTTGTGAATATAGTAAATATTATCCAGACTGATCCAGACTCCAGACCAGCTGGTGGCGGTAATGCACCAAATCGTTGTTGGCCAACCGTCAATAAAATCTCACACAAGAAGAAGAAGATAAACGTGCATGCTTGTAGTGCGCGCGCCACCTACGGAGGCTGACGGAGACTCGCGTCACAGGGTGTCTCTCGCGAGCGTCAACAAAGCTGAAGCAGCAGCTAGCTGTCAGCTAACGAAGCTAATACCGGAGCTAACCGGCGGAGCGTCTGTCCGGTGGAACATGAACTATCTTCCGTCTTCAGCCCGATGAGTTTACAGCCGGCGGGCAGCGGCTCACTGAGGACTTTTAGTACCGGAACGAGATGGAGGTGAAGACGATGGGTCGATCCCCCCGAGAGGAGCTGGAGGACGGAGAGATCTGCGACGATGAGATCGAGGAGAGTGTTCCTCTGCGGCGGGGGGATGGTAGGAGGCCCGGCCGCGGCGCTCATCCACGGACACGGAAACCTCACCACAACCTGCTGCCACACAACATGAACCACCAGCCGCCGGACTTCCGTCTCCTGATGCCCTACAACCGGGGTCCTCACGGCCCGTTCCCACCGAGCCACCGGGACCGGCAGCAGCAGTGCGGGCCGAGCCTTCCTGACCGGCCTCCCAACGCCACCCCGCAGCCGCCTCCGCTGCTGCTGCCGCCGCCGGGGCTCCTCGGTCCGCACGGCGAGCCGAATCCGAGGACGAGCTTCTGGGAGCGGAGCCACGGCACTCTGGGCCGGTTCAGGCACCGGGCCATGCCGAACGGGGGACGAGGAGGGTGGAACCGGGGCTGCCGGGGCGGTGGAGGTAACACCAGAGGTCCCCCCGGTCGGTACGGGCCCGGAGAGAGTCACGGTAACAAGAAAGACTCTCCCATGAGGAAACGTATCCTTTAATCCGGTCTCTAGTGGGACTACTGATTTAATCACACCACAGGCTGTCACACGACACAACCACTAATAATAACAATAATAATAATAATATTAATAATAATAATAATAATAATAAATAATAATACTACAGGCTGTCACTGCACAACCACACATAATAATATATAATAATAATAATAACAATAATAATAATACAGGCTGTCACACGGCACAACCACTAATAATAACAATAATAATAATAATATTAATAATAATAATAGTAATAATAAATAATAATACTACAGGCTGTCACACGACACAACCACTAATAATAACAATAATAATAATAATATTAATAATAATAATAATAATAATACAGGCTGTCACACGACACAACCACTAATAATAACAATAATAATAATAATAATATTAATAATAATAATAAATAATAATACTACAGGCTGTCACTGCACAACCACACATAATAATAATAATAATAATAATAATAATAATAAATAATAATACTACAGGCTGTCACTGCACAACCACACATAATAATAATAATAATAATAATAATAATACAGGCTGTCACACGGCACAACCACTAATAATAACAATAATAATTATAATATTAATAATAATAATAATAATAATAAATAATAATACTACAGGCTGTCACACGGCACAACCACTAATAATAACAATAATAATTATAATATTAATAATAATAATAATAATAATAAATAATAAATAATAATACTACAGGCTGTCACTGCACAACCACACATAATAATATATAATAATAATAATAATAATAATAATACAGGCTGTCACACGGCACAACCACTAATAATAATAATAATAATAATAATAATAAAACTAGTTAATGTGTGGGAGTGCTGACAGCTGAAATTAATTGCTGAAAATATGGAACTGAATTGTAAAACTGTCAGAGTTGAAAGCTGAACTACATGATGAAATACGTTGGTAGAGAAGCAGGAAGCTGAACTGTCAAAGGTGAAAGTTTTGACTCGTTAGACAGAAAGTAGTTTTTGGGTGGGTAGTAGTAGTGGTAGTGCTTTGTCCATATGTCACTAAAATAAATACCAATAGATAATAACCACTAGAAAATAAATACCAGTAGATAATAACCACTAGAAATGAAATACCAGTAGATAATAACCAGTAGGGGATCAACAGATGGTAACTGCAGAGTGGAACAGCACTAAACAACCTTCAGTCAGTCGTCTTTTATAGTAAAAGGAACGGAAATAAAAATACAACCTGACCCTGAAGACGTTTAATGAAAAGGTGAAACACTGAAACTAAACCAAACCTGTGATCACTGATTATTGATTGGGAACATACGTATGTAAATTGATTGTAATGTACGATGTTGTATTATGTGATTATCGAAAAAATTATCGACGCAGTTATTTTCGAATAGTATTTTTGCTTGGAATGCTCATCCCTACAAGCTGCACATTATCCCGCTTATTACACGGCTACTTACTGAAGAAATCAATAATTTGACACAGAAACGGTCCTCCAGAGTCCGACATCTGAACTGTGTCCATAGCAATGGTCTGTTATATGAAGCAACGGTCTGTCATACGTAGCAACGGTCTGTCATACGTAGCAACGGTCTGTCATACGTAGCAACAGTCTGTTATAAAGAAGTAACAGACTGTAGAATGCCGTGATTGACCAATCAGAATAGAGTATTCAACACAGCCGTGTAATACATATATATATTATATTCAATAGGACCACGTAGAGCTGAAATGATCAGTTGATTAATCGATAAAAAATTAATCTGCAACTATTTTGATAATTGATTAATAATTTCAGTCATTTTTTAAAATCCAAAACAAACCAAGCCACCATGTTCCAGCATCTGAAATGTGAATATTTGATGTTTGTCTCTGACAGTAGAGTAATGAGGCTCCAGAGGTTTTAATATTAATAACTCATGTAGAGTATTTAATGGATTACTGGACAGGAAATGAACCAGCGATCATTCTGATTATCGATGAATCGTTTAACCTGATAAACATTAATAAACGATCAATGATTGGATTAGTAGTTTCTTTAACGTGTGGCCTCAGAGAAGCAGATGGGGAGGAACCAGACCAGGAAACCACCTCCCAGTGTTCCCAGACCAGAGACCAGTATGGACGAGTCCTTCGAGGACCTGCTGTCCAAGTATAAGCAGATTCAGCTAGAGCTGGAATGCATCCGCAAAGAGGAAACGATGGCTCTGGAGCCCACTAGAGACCACAGCCAAGACAACACCGCCAGTATTACAGAGACCAGACCAGTACCCAGACCAGTATCCGGACCAGTGCCCGGACCAGTACCAGTAGCAGCAGAAGATATGACAGAGCTGGAGAAGGCGGAGGAGAAGAAAGTGTTCCAGGCGTTCAACATCAAACCTCTCCGTCAGAGACTTCCTCCTCCCGCCAGTCTGGAGGAGCTGAAGAAGAAGAGTGGTGAGCAGGAGAGAGGAGGCGCCGACGGTGAGTAAACAGGAAAATCATACTCCATCCATCATCTTCCTCTTATGTGGGTCACTCTTATTGTTGCTGGTATGATGTCAATATACAGTCAAAAGATCACTTTCACTCTGTTGCTGCTGTGAACCGCGCGGCTAGCAGTAAAAATAGGCGAGACCTTGAATCACTAGAAGAGACGCAGCCGCCACACGCTGCTGACGTTCCCTGTATTGACACGCCGTAAGGCTGAGTCCAGCCACCCTACGAAGGAAACTCATTTCAGTCGCTTGTATCAGCGATCTCATTCTTTTAGTCACTACCCAAAGCTCCCGATAGGTGAGGGTTGGAATGTAGATGGACCGGTGTTGTCCTCCCCCAGGGTTGTCCCTGGTCACGATCCTGTTTGTGATTTTCATGGACAGGATCTCAAGGCCCAGTTGGGGGGTGGAGAGTGTCCGGTTTGGGGAACTCAGAATTGCGTCTCTGCTCTAACGGTCTGTTATACGTAGCAACGGTCTGTTATACGTAGCAAAGGTCTGTTATACAGAAATTACAGACCGCAGAACGCCATGATTAACCAATCAGAATCAAGTATTCAACAACTCTGTGTAATAATAGTTAATATTGGATTTAGTTCAGTGAGCCACTCAAATTCATGACTGGAGAGAAACACGCAGTCACATGATGACCTGACGCCGCCAGCTTTGCCATCACTCGGGGACGGTGAGGATGAAGTAACAGCAGCTCATTTGTTTCCATAGTGACGAGTCAGGAACCAGTTTAGCACCAGCCCTCGATGCCCATCCCTTCTGATGATGGATTAATCAGATCTTTAGCTTCACTAATATTTGTTTTACCGAGTAGCTTTTCACGTACATGATGTAAAGTAGAAGAAAAACTATTATATATTAATAATTATTCGTCCCCCTCTCTTATGTCTCTTCTTAATCAGTGACACACACACATTCATATAACCACCCTCAGTAACTCAGTAATATTGTTATATCTATTGTTTCTGTCTGTTCCTATGTATTATGTCACTTCCTCCGTTTTGTGTACGGCACCAATAACAAAATAATATCACCTTTTAAAAAAGTAAAGGAGGAGACAATACCACAAAAGTCAAGTGATCATAAATTTAAAATAGAAATATACAATAAAAATATATAAAAAATAAATGAAGGTGCGCTGTTGGAGCTGGTTTCACTTCCTGTGTGTTTCTCACCAGGTGATGAAGAAGAAGAAGAAGAAGAAGAAGAAACACAAGAAGCAGAAACGGAACAAACTGCTGAAGAAGAGTCGCAGGACATGAAGAAGAAGAAAAAGAAGAAGAAGAAGAAGACGACGAATCTGTGCAGCAGCGTCGAGACCCCCGAAGAAGAGAAGACTGAACAGACAGAATCATCGGCCTCCAGCGAGGAGTCGCTCGTCTCTCCTGACAAGGTGAGTGATGTGAAGGTGAGGACGTTTTCCCACCGGTTAATAAACTCGTGACAACACCGGTGTTACAGATTACACCAGACATTTTACCATAAAAGATGACGGTCAATATGTGCAGCGCGCTGACTGATCTTTAGGCCGCAGGTCATACTTGCCAACCTTGAGAGGAAGGATTTCTAAACTAAAGTGTGTGTGCGGGGGGGTTTCAGAGACTTTGTTTTCTGCATTCTGGTGACTTTAAAAGAGTGAAAATAACAAAATGATGACTTCACTGCAACAGCATTTTTATGTTAAACTTTTGATTTTACCTTTAACTCCCAGGAAAGAAAACAGAATAATTTGCCCCTCTGGTGTGAACTTGTGTGAATCTCTAACATAACAAATATTCATCCGTTTTTATTTATTTTTGCTCCTGCTTAAGTATTTCTTTCTATTCGTTCTCTCCATTTCTCTCTCCTAATAATAATAATAATAATAATATTATTATTAATCATTTTATTTGTTGGGGCCTTTCAGGACACCCAAGGACACCTTACAAAGATAAAATAATGCTGGAACAGATAAAAACAGCCAGACACGATGAAAACACCAGCAGAGCGAACATAGCAAGAGACATTTAGGCAGAGACGTATGAGAGGGAAGGACACAGAATGATGAACACCACAGTGAATCGGCCAGTAAACAAAGCAAAACAACGGTGGGGGCGGCGGGTACGTAATGTAATCAGTGTGTGCCCGACCACCGTGTAACACAGACTACCGCGACAAGGCTAGTGACCACTCCGTCCTCCGCACGCCGATTACCTCACTAACGTTATGGTTTCAGTCCCAGTGGCTGAATGCACAGTGACCTGCAGCCTCTTAAAACATAACTAATTCTAATAGTAATCATCTACCACAGAATGAATGCAGCTCTACAGTCTGTATGTGTTGCTGCATCGCCCTGAAGGGGTTTATTTCACAACAATGACCAGCTAGCTGTACATTATCCCACTTAATACACGGCTACTTACTGAAGAAATCAATAATTTGACACAAACGGTCCTCCAGAGTCCGACATCAGAACTATTACTCAGTAATTGACCAATCAGAATGGATGCTAGCTCTACAGTGTGTCTGTGTTTGCAGCCGTTGGTGAAGGTGAAGGTGGAGGAGGAGGAGCTGTCGGAGCTACAGCTGCGCCTCCTGGCACTGCAGTCGGCCAGTAAGAAGTGGCAGCAGAAGGAGCAGCAGGTGATGAAGAAGAGCAAAGACCGGATCACTAAAGCGGTCCAGGAGAAGAGCTCCGTCTCCGGAGCTACTCCACCCAGCAGGCAGAGAGTCACCACCAGGTCCGCCTCCGTCGCTGCCGCCGCCGCCGCTGCTGCAGAGAGGAACAGAATGGGGTCCAGACTTCTGGACAGGAACCGAGACAGAACCAAGACCGTGCCCAGACCAGAGGACAGAGACAGAGAGAGGCCCAAAGCCAGTCCTAAACCTGGTCCCAAAGCTCCACTGGAGAGAGGCCGAGGTCCAGGGAAAGGTCACCTGGCTAAGAAGATGATCAGCCCAGGTGAGAAGGGTCAGTACCTGGTACCACCTGCATTCATATGAGCACACCTGGTACTGTTAATAATACAGTACATCACAGGGCTTTTATTATTCTCCTAAAGATACTTTATTATCAAAATATGTATCATTAAAATAGATTATTATCAAAATATTTATTAAAATGGTTTATTACCAAAATATTTATTTTAAAAATACTTTATTATCAAAATATTTATTATTGAAATAGTTTATTATCATGAGATTTATTATACAAACAGTTTATTATCAAAGGAGTTATTATACAAATAGTTTATTATTAAAATAGATTATTATCAAAATATTACAATTTCAGCTGCTTGCTTTTTAAAGTTTCATGTTGTAACACAATAATCTTTAATCCTGCCCACAGACTGCAGCTCAGTATGGAGACTGGAAGCATTAATTGTATAATAATAATAAAAATAATGATGATGTGTGACAGGCTCGGCGGCGAAGCAGGTGTTCAGAAAGCAGCAGCTGAGGACGTGGAAGCTGCAGCAGCAGAGGGAGCAGGAGGAGAAACGGCGACAGGAAGAGGAGGAACGACGCAAACGAGAAGACGAGATCCGACGGATCCGGGATCTGTCCAATCAAGACGAGCAGTACAACCGCTTCATGAAGCTGGTGGGAGGAAAGACGAGGACGCGCAGTAACGTAAGACTCTTGTTATCAGTTCATCTAGAATAGAGCTAGAGGTTACAGCTGATAATGCCATCATCGTGGAAGCGTAGCACCCACCCTCCGGTTCTCCCCCTCCCCAGGTTAACACTGTTAGCACCATTAGCGGCAATTAGAGGCAATAAAAATGCTCCTGTTAATTATCGCCGAGAACGGGATATGAAAATTGTGTGTTATCAGCTGCTCACAACCACAAAGAAGATTGACAGGATGTGTTAGGAACACCACATAAGAAGAGTGACAGGATGTGTGTTAGGAACACCACAGAAGAAGAGTGACAGGATTTGTTGTTTGTGTTCTTCAGACCAGAGATGGAGAACACAGGAAGTCTGCAGGTAAACCTGGACTGGACGCCTCGGGGAACCTCTATCAGTATGACAACTACGACGAGGTGGACATGGACACGGACAGTGAAACCGGATCACCAGGTGAGACACCACGGAGACCCCACCTGAGCCTACACCTCTTCAACATCCTCTTCACCACTCACTTCCTCAGACGTGTCCTGACTTCCTGTTTACATAATAAGGTATAAATAAAGTTGTCCTATTTGTTTTAGTGGCGTCTTCGACACACAACCAGCTGACCGGAGACGACCCTGCAGGTTTCCCTCAGCCGTCTCCGTACGCCCCTGACTGTCCTCCATTTGGACCGGTACGCTCCTCCTCTCCATCTTTAAATGAACCAACCAATTATCAGATGGATGAAGTGATGTAACGTTGTCTCCTTTCTGTCTGTCTCAGGATGTCTCTCAGCCCTTCCTGTCCCCCATACTGTCTGGTGTCCCCCCTCCACCTCCACCTCTCCCCCCTCCACCAGAGGAGCTGGAGCCTCCTCCCAAACCTCCCTTCGCTGATGAGGCGGAGGAGGAGGAGATGCTGCTCAGGGAGACCTGTCTGATGTCTATGGCCAACAAGAGGGTGACGTCCTCAGAGGTGGGTGTTGCTGCTGGTGGGGGTACTGGTGCTGGTACTCCATCTACTGAACTGATGAAAATTAATATTCCACCAATATTCTAGTAATATTAATAATATCATGCTGTGATTAACGCCCCATGACGTATACCTCCTACCACTACGCCCTCCTCTTCCAGCAGCAGTCATTTTGCTCCGTGGTGTTCAACCCTCGCTGTCACCAAACTGAGTACTGTTACACGGTACACTGATACTAGAAAGGTATTGGTATACCCTACAATTAAAAACGGTAAAACAACCCATTTTTTTAGTACCAATACTTTAAGAATGAGCCGTGAGTTGCGTCAATGTGCGACTGAGGGGCCGTGTGTGTGCGCAGCTCTCTGCTTTAGAGGACACCATCAGGATTGGGTTTTACAAAATAAAACGCTGTTTAATAAGTGACATCAGAATCATAAATACTTTATTGATCCCTGGAGGAAAATTACAGTTGTTCCATTTTAGAATAAAAATGTATAAAAACATAGATAAGTTACAAGAACAATAGAAATAAGAATAAAGATGAAATGTAAATATGTGTTCATTATCAAAAATAAATGCAAATATAAAATCAACTATCAAAAAAATAACATAAACTGAAGTTTAGGGGACATCAGATTACTGTATACATTTCATTTTTTTTAATGAATTAATTTTTAAATTTAAACATTTTTAATAGATAAAAAAATAATGTTAAGGTCCATATTCTGTCATCTATTATTCCATTTCTTTTCCTGATAGATTTTTACCGTGGTATCGTATCAGTATCCAGATATTTAGGCAGCGTATCATATCGAAGTCAGAATTTTGGCATCGTGACGACACTAGAACTGACTTCTTCTATCTTTTATTTCTACGATGATGCACGAGAACAGACTCTGTAACCAGACAAGCCTTTAATCAGTGAGGATGTGTTCCCTCTCTCTGTCTCTGCAGGAGAAGAGCTCCAGCGGTCCTCCGTCTCCAAGCTGTCAGCCATCTGCAGGCCTTCAGCAGCCAATCAGAGGGAACCTGAGCACCGTCAGTCTGAACACTGTCACTCAGTCACGAAGCAACAAATTTACCAGAGGCCACCACCCTGCCAGAGCTCCACTGGTGGTGAGAACTAATCACGATAACATTCAGAACACTGATGATGATGGTGACTGGATAACAGCAGCTCCAGGATCAGTAGCTTCACCTCTGTGTGTGTTTCCTTCCAGCTGCCCCGACACAAATCAGTGGTGGTTTCTCTCTACGACTCTGACGACTCCGACGACAGCGACTCCAACATGGACGCCTGCAGCTCCACACAGGGGCCGTTTGGAGGGCTGGAGTTCATGATCAAAGAGGCCCGGAGGACTGTGGAGGTGAGTCCACCTCACACACCTGAGACAGACACAGACCTTAGACACACCTGACACAGTCACACACCTGACACAGACCTGAGACAGACACAGACCTGGCACCACCTGAGGCAGATACTGAGTTGTGACAGTCTATCCTGTGTGATGACTAATGGATGACCTCACTTTCCAGGCGGCGAAGCCTAAAGCAGCGTTCAGGGCCGAGAAGGAGAACAACCCGGTCCGGACTCCAGAGGCTCTACCTGAAGCCAAGAGAGCCGAGTACCGAATGCTCAAAGAGGAGATCGCCAGGTAAACACTACACAACACCACAGAGACACAGTCCCATGTTACTATGGAGACAGAGACACAGTCCCATGTTGCTATGGAGACTGTAAACCATGTGTCCTCCTGCAGCAGGGAGAAGCAGAAGATGATGAAGGATCACAGTCCTGGTCCTCGGAGCACCGTGTCTCCTGCTGTCCGAGAGACTGAAGCAGAGCAGAGACTCAACAGACACAGGTGAGACCTGCAGAGACTCAACAGACACTGGTGAGACCTGCAGGGACTCAACAGACACAAGGGGAGACCTGCAGCAGACGGTGCACAGCTGGTCCACTATAGACAGGGCCTCATTCACTGAGCATTCATCTAGATCACAAGTGGACACAGAACTAAATGTCGGAGAGCTGCTGCAGCATGGTGGTTCAGAGGACACGGTGAGTAAATGTCCCTCTGTCTCCCGATGTGCCTCAGGGAGCTGCTGCAGAGAGACGAGACCATCCTGAGACATCTGCTCCAACAGGAGCTGAAGAAGACAGAGTCTCTGAAGGCTGCTGAGGCCAAAGTGTCCAGACTGAAGGAGCAGCTGCAGGCGTCGGAGAAGATCGTCACCGCCAACAGGACATTGCTGAAGAAGCTGCAGGAGCAGGTGGGACCATCAGGACAACACTGTTTAATTTAGTTTAATACACAGCTTTGAACAGATAGACAATAATGGTCCTCCATCGTAGGAGCACCCGGGGATCAAACCACCGACCTTCTGATTGGTGGACGACCTGCTCTACCCTCTGAGCCACAGTCGCCCAAATAATAATAAAATCTATAGATAAATGTAATCTTTACTCAACAATTAACAGATGTTATCTATATATAAATCTCCTCTTCAATCCACTGGTGTCACTCAGCGCTTCATCAATCTCAACAGTCCAATCAGTGAAAGGCTTCAGTGTGTATCATAATTATCATTATTAGCATTAGCTACAGGCAGGTCTAGTTAAAACAACGTACACAAGAAACAGAGAAATACACACTGGAAATAATAACAAAAAGAAAAAGTGAAAATCAAAGACAATTTGAAAAAAATAAAGAAAATATACAAAAGGAATTTATATTTTATGTTAAATTATGATGAAATTTCCCATGACTTTTCCCAGGGTGCATTGCTCCTCCACATTGATTACCTGTCTCATATTGAAGCCATTACACATGTTAATGAGGGACATGAAGCTGTTGTCTGTTAACCCACTGTTGCTTCCTGTTCCACCTGTGCAGGTGCATCGTGTAGAACATCGGGTGTCCATAAAGAAGAGTCTGTCGGTCCAGTTGGAGCGGGAGCTGACTCAGGCTCAGCTGGCTGCAGGCAGAACATTTAAACGTAGAGCTGACTCCAACCAGACTCTGGTGAGAAAAACACTGATTTTAGTGTTGTACAGATAGTGAGGACGGAGGAGGAGAGATGAAGTCATGAACATCTGTTATGAAGTCTCAAATGTGGTGTCGTGTCCGACCAACCGTCTAAATCACAAAGAGAACAGCAACAAGAAAATCACTTTTAGAACCTGAACCACTGAGGTTTATCATAGATGAATGACTGAAACAAATAATCAGTTATCAAAATAGTTCCTGTTGATTGACTAATCAATGAATGAATAATGTTTCAGTTTTAACCCAGTTAGTAAGTATCCAGCTAATCATAATAACCGTTTGTTTTACGTCTGTAACAGTACTCTACTAGAGAACCAGTCATCATAAGTTAGGAGGCACTGCATCTACTTTCATGCATTATGTATTAATATGTATTTATATTTTTTAGCTCATAACATACATTACATGTGTTTGGTACTGTTGTCCTCTCAGCCCAGTAAGCTGCAGCGGTTGGGCGGAGCTCCTCACAGGTCGGACCGTCACTTTGCAGAGCTGATCGCTCAGAAGCAGCAGCTGCAGCAGCTGGAGTCGGAGTACGCTCTGAAGATCCAGAAGCTGAAGGAGACCCAGGCGCTGCGTAACAGAACCCCGTTAGAGCTGCCCACGGAGACCCCACTACTAGCCTCCACCCCTCCTGAGCCTCAGAGCCAGAACCTGCCTCCCTCCCCCCACTTCCCTATACCACAGCCCTCCCTGCACGACCTCACCCAGGACAAGCTCACCCTGGACAGCGAGGACCTCCCCGAGGCCGACGACCACGAATCAGAATCGGTGCCTGCGCCTGCCACAGGAGCCCGCCGGAACTCCCTCCGTCAGTCCAGCAGCTCGTTCACCAAACCCCACCTGGAGCAGCTGAGCTCCACCCCGTCTAAAGACGGCAGCACCAAACCTGCCAAGACCTCCGCCAGCTGCAAGCTTCCTGCACAGATGTTTGCAGGGCTGGACCTGGAGGCTCTGAAGCTGAGGTACCAGCAGCAGGCCCGGCTCGGAGAGCTGCTGCAGAGGGAGCTGCAGACGGTGGGGGAGCAGGTCCACAGCCCCTCCGCTGGACAGGTGACCAGCGCACCTTTTACACACTTTATCTCCTTAAAGAGTTCCTTAGATCTGGCAGAATATGAGCAGGTCTGGAAAAGTGTTAACAAGGCCTGAGAAGGTTTTAAAGGACCAGTGTGTAACATTTAGGGGGATCCATTAGAAGAAATGTAATATGTAAGATAATGCACAGCGGGTCATGTCCATCGCCTTGGCGGGGTTTATTTCACCACAATGACCCACTAGCTGTACATTATCCCACTTATTACACGGCTACTTACTGAAGAATCAATAATTTGACACAAAAAACGTCCTCCAGAGTCCGACATCAGAACCGCATCCATATCAACGGTCTGTTATACAGAGCGACGGTCTGTTATACGAAGCGACGGTCTGTTATACGTAGCGACAGCCTGTTATACAGAGCGACGGTCTGTTATACGAAGCAACGGTCTGTTATACGTAGCAACGGTCTGTTATACGTAGCGACGGTCTGTTATACGAAGCAACGGTCTGTTATACGTAGCAACGGTCTGTTATACGTAGCGACGGTCTGTTATACGTAGCGACGGTCTGTTATAAAGAAATACCAGACCGTAGAACGCTGTGGTTGACCAATCAAAATCAAGTATTCAACACGTGTAATAATAATATATAACACTCATTTTTTGAGTTCTTTTGCACTCGGCGGCTCACGTTACCTCTCTAGTCCGGTGAGGGGAGGGGTACTCAGCTGGTTGTAATCTGCAACCACACCACGAGATGTCACCAAATCCTACAGACTGTTCCTTTTAAGAAGTGGTTAAAACATAACACAGCTGATATTAGTTCAGTCAGACAGAAGGCTCCTGTTATAACACCATCAACATCAGACTGTAATTTCTATGTTTGAAACTCTTCATGTTCATGATCAACGTGTGTCATCATGATGTCACTGTCTCTGTGCAGGCGGTCTCAGTGGAGGTGGACACAGCCACAAGCCAATCGGAGAGCTCCGAGCCTAAGCCTTTTCCCTTAGAACCCTATCACAGTCCTCTGCTGGTCTTCAGGTCCTACAGGTACAGTCATTTTATTAATGCATTAGTTAACATGTACTATCTAGTTGTTCTATATGTTGACATGTTGACATGTTGTATATTGTGTGTGTGTGTGTCAGGTTCAGTCCGTATTACCGGACCAAGGAGAAGTTATCACTGAGCTCCGTCACATACAGCAACACCATCGAACCCAGAAAGACTTTCTGTCGCTTTGACCTCACAGGAACCTGCAACGATGACGACTGCAGATGGTCAGAACATCTCTTTATTATTAGTAGTAGTAGTAGTATTCCAACAATGGCATGTTTAAATCGAATTGAATCATGGATTTGGAGAATCATGACACCCCTAGTAATTATTATTAGTATTATTATTATTATTATAATAATAATATATTATTGTTGTTGTTGTTGTTATTATTATTATGATGATTATGATGTCCTTGATGGTGTGGTATGTGGTATATGTGGTCCCTCTGCACTGCAGGCAGCATATGAGGAACTGCACTCTGACTGGAAACCAGCTGTTCCAGGACATCCTGTCCTACAACCTGTCTCTGATCAGCTGCTCTGAGGTCAGCTTGGACGAGGACATCAGCGTCTCCACAGGTCGGCCTCACAGTCACATGTTACACACACACACACACACACACACACACACACACACACACACACAACAGTGTCTTCTGAACCAGTCATTCATGTATGTCTGTGTTCTTGTAGAGAAGTACATGAAGAAGCTGTTTGGCACCAACAAAGACCGGATGGGCGTCGACCAGAAGGCTGTCCTCCTCGTCAGCAAAGTGAACGAAAGCAAACGACACGGTGAGGGAACTTTTCTTTAGTATAATCATCATCATCATGAGAGAAACTGTCCTCTGACCTGTCCGTCCTCCTTCAGTCCCTCCATACACTACATGTAAAGACACGAGGACATGGAGGCCGAAGCCGTCGGCACAGAGCAGCTTCAGCCCGGAGGACGACAGCGAGGACGAGTCAGCGGGAGGAAACCTGGCGGTGGGGAGACACGGTGAGACAACGAGACGTTTACTGAATAAAGTCACACATCACTGGGGACATTTTAGGCTTTTTCATTTTTTATTCTTTGATCATTCTATCTGTGTTAATAAATATATACTAGAGGTGGGAAAAAAAATAGATTCACCTATGTGTTGCAATTTTTGATTGCAGATTTTGAAATAGATTTTTTTAATACCAGAATCGATATATTTGCTTCATCTGAGTCTATGTGGAGGTAGAAGTACTGACATTTATGTTAAATGCATTCAAACGGCCCCGATGGAGCTGACCATGGATGTATAAAGAGAGTACTTGACATACATTCTGGAAATGCTGTGAGTTTATTTTATAGTTAGTTGACCCTCAGCTATAATGAGTTTATAATAAACTGTGGAGCCAACATACACTCAGACCCTGAAGGACTAAATGTCTCATTGAAACCATTAAAACCAGCATGTTTGATCCCGTTACAGCATCAATCATTCATTCTATTATAAGGATTTAATCTGGAGTCCTGCTTCAACACTGGATTTTTACTGTTTTACACCACATTGAGTCGTTCTCTCACGTTTGGGGCAGATACCTGCTGTTCTCCTGGTGTCCTCTAGGGGGCATCACTGCATCTAAATCAATGTTGGTGCTAATCACAGACACATCCCAGACTGTTGTTCTCCTGGTAGTTATTATACAGAGAAAAAAATTCATAAGAAACAGCAGTGGCATCATGTCGACAAACGGTCATTTAAAGGGTTAAAGTTGTTAAAATAAATAAATTAAAATTTGAATATTTTTATGATCCGGACTGAAATTGGTTAAAAGACTAAAGACGAAAAATTCTGAAGTATTTACATGTTGCATGTTGATTTTGTACTCAGTTTGAGAGTCTCAGTTTCCTCATTAATTTCTGTTAATCTAATCTGATAATAGATATTATCTCCTGAACTCTGAGAGGAAAAGGTACTTTCACAGTTAGCACAGTATTTAACGTATATTTAGTGTTCTTTTGGTCTCAGAGTTGTATTCATGTACCCTGTGTTTTATGTGATGGTCTGTCTCTTTTTTCCAGACGGTGTCTCGCGGATCTGCCTGTCTGCTCTGGACGTCTGCGTCACATCGGAGGACAAACGTTATTTTATAAGTGAGACGGACGACATATCAAACCTGGAGACCAGCGTCCTGGAGAGTCCCCGAGACGCCCAACTGTGGATCAAGTTAGCCTTCAAGTACCTCAATCAGAAGGAGACGTGAGTCACAACCCATCAGCTGATTGATGCTCGGTTCTCAGTTCATGTTCCTGTCTGTAGGTCTGTTCTCTACTAGTTTAACATGAGAACCTCACGTTCCTGTCTGTACGTGTGACCTCTACTAGTTTAACATGAGAACCTCATGTTCCTGTTCCTAGGTCTATTTCTACTAGAGGAGAACATCAGGTTTATGTCTGTAGGTCTGTTCTCTACTAGTTTAACATGAGAACCTCATGTTCCTGTTGCTAGGTCTGTTCTCTACTTGTTTAAGATGAGAACCTCATGTTCATGTCTGTAGGTCTGTTCTCCACTAGTTCAAGATGAGAACCTTATGTTCCTGTCTGTAGGTCTGAGAACCTCATGTTCCTGTCTGAGAACCTCATGTTCCTGTCTGAGAACCTCATGCTCCTGTCTGAGAACCTCATGTTCCTGTCTGTAGGTCTGCAGCAGAGTGTTTGGAAGCAGCCCTGAACACGCTGTCTCGTGCTCTGGAGAGTAACTGTGAGAACCCGGAGGTGTGGAATCACTACCTGTCCCTGTTCTCCAGGCGAGGCAGCCGGGCGGAGGTCCAGGAGATGTGTGAGATGGCGGTGGAGCACGCGCCCGACTACCAAGTGTGGTGGAACGTAAGAAAGATCCTGATCCTTACATAGAACGTCCACAGGGTCCGGCTGGTTCATGATATAGTTCAGGTGTTCTACTGACGTCTGCAGCAGAACGTTTGACCTGAATATTTATTACGGCTGTCAGAGTCAACGTGATAATAACGCGTTAACATAAATTTGTTTTAACGGCTCTAATTTCTTTAACACATTAACACAAATTGTGATTTTTAGGTTGTAGCAGCTCAGTTGTAAAGCTAGAGTGAAGATACTGGTTGTTGTGAAATAAACCCATTCAGACAGATATATATATATATATATATATTTATGTGTTTTCTGTGTTTTTAGTATTTGCAGCTGGAGAGCTCGTTCGAGGGTAAAGACTACGTATGTGATCGTCTGCTGCAGTTCCTCGTCTCTGAGGCGTCTCCTGGCGTCTCTGACAGACTGTCCTTCCAGCTGATGGAGGCTCTGCTCTACAGAGTCCACCTCAACCTGTTCACCGGCCGCATGGAGAGCGCGCTGGCCATCCTACAGGTGACGCATCATATGAACCCGTGTACCTGTAGCTGGGAGTCCTCACTCTGCTCTGATGAAGCCTTCTCTGGAACAGGGCTTTAGATCTAGTCTTAGTCTTAAGACTAAAATGCTGATTAGTTTTAGTCACAGAAAAGTCATTACATTTTAGTCAAAATGTTTTTTCTCTTCATTTTGTCAGCTATTTTTATTTATTTAATCTTAGTCCTGTTTAGTCATCAGATTATATTGAACATTTCTGTCAATTTAGTCACTTGTTTCACATCAGATGTTATCTTCTCATTATCTGATGAAGAACACCGGTTGAATGATGAAGAATGCAGCTTTGAAGTTAGTCTGAGTCGTCCTGACTGACGGCGCTCATTAATGATGCGCTGGTCCGTTATGAGAGCCAATCAGCTTCTCCCAACATGTCAAAATATGCCTTACTAAACCACCAGAACCCCAAACCACATCTTAGTCTCGCTTTTTTCGTCAATGATTCTGCATGTTTGATATCGTCATCGTGTTTAATGACGTCGGCGCCGTGTCGCCATCGTCAAAAGGTGGTTGAGGAACATATGTGGTCCTAGTTTTGTTTAAATGAACGCTGGTTGTGTGTCGCTGTGATGGTCAGGACCAACATAAAGACTTTGTCTGCAGAACGCCTTGAAATCGGCCCACGACCGGAGCATCGCCGAGCACCTGACGGCCAGCGACCGGGCGCTGCTGTGGCTCTCCTTCATCCACCTGACGGAGTTCGACCGGCTGCCGGCCGGCCTGTCGGACCCGGCCGAGTCCGGTCCGTCCAGACTGGTCAGCAGGGAGTCCTTCCTGCTGCCCTGGAGGACGCCGCAGGACGTCAGCACGCCGCTCCACATCCTCATCGCACTCTTCCAAGGTACACAGAGGAACCTGATGAAGCGTGGCGTGCATCATGAATTCTGTCGGCTCTCATTGTTGATGTTGTTTCTCTCTCAGACGCCGTCCATCAGTGCAGCGATGAGTCCCTGTCTCCCAGCCAGAGGACGCTGGCCTGCCTTCCTCTGCACACCAACCTCATCTTCCTCAACCAGCTGCTGGACAGGTCAGTAATCATCATCTTTATAACAGTGTATTCATATGTTGTTCAAATGAACCAGTACCAGCGTCATGACAGATCATCCAACATCAGTTTATCAGTTATTATTATCACTTCTAACAAATACAACTACACAAACTCCTCTTTACTACCCAAAATGCAGTTTGGGAGCTATATTCAGGTAGAGTGTAAACGTGAAGTATTTTATTTTCCAGACTGTTTGTGTCAGTGATCCATGTGCTAGTATTCCAGTTACACTCAGTACACCACATCACAACCTATTAATAATAAATATTATTATTATTGTTCTCATTATTATTATTAATATTGTTTATTGTTATTATTATTACTATTATTATTATTATATATTTATTTCGGAAGCTGACTGAAGTAAACTGTGCAGCCTGTTGGATTTGTTATTATTATTAATATTATTGTTGTTATTATTATTAATATTATTATTCTTGTTGTCGTGGTGTCCCTGCAGGTTGGACGAGGGCGTGGCTCTGTGTGAGTCTCTGCTGGCGGTTTGTCCCGAGTCGTGCGTTCTGAGAGACGCTCTGGCCAACCTCCACATCAGGAAGGGGAACCCAGACCAGGCGGTCAGCATGTGGCTTCACGCTCTGGCCGAGTGTCCCAACAACGCCGAGGTCTTCTATCACTCCTGCAACTTCCTCATGGCTCAGGTGAATGATTCACACCTGTCGCTTGATTCTTGATTCTGTCAGAGGACATGAAACCTAACGGAGCTGTGTGAATGTCGTCCAACAGGAGCAGTCGAGCGCCATCACTCCCCTGTTTCGAGGGTTCGTTCTGTCGCTGTGTGAGGACGAGCAGAGTCAGAGGAAGCCGTTGGACGTCCTGCGGTGCGTTGGGTTCAGCTCAGTCTTAAACATGTTCATTAGGGTCTGTGTCCGTAAAGCCTTGTTTTCTTAGCGCCAGCGTCTTTTTTCAAGTGTTCCCAACGAGGAGAGAGCGTACGAGGAGAGAACGTACAAGGAGAGAGTGTACGAGGAGAGAGCTTACGAAGAGAGGGCATACGAGGAACAACGTGTTTGTTCTGAGCGGTGAAAATCTCTGCGCTGGTGACGTCACGTTAGAAAATGGAAGAGAAGCTTGTTGTGGCTGTCTGTCTATCCTGAGCTTTACATGTCAGACAGACGCCATCATAACAAAGATATAAAGCCTCCTCCAGTGTATTTTGACATTTCTATGATATTTCATATTTATTTGATCAGCTTCACTGTTTGACAACATTTCTTTTGACAAATAACTTAATTTTGTGCTCAAAGTTTAAAAAAAAAAAAAGAAGCTTGTTTTTAAAATGTGAATATGACACCTGGCTATAGTAGAAGCTGCAGGTCAAAGGTCATCCTCCAAGCTGCAGGTCACTCATGATCGTTTGAGTCTGAGCAGTAAACTGATAAATGTGAGGGCAGCTCGGCCAGCCGGACACTGAATGCTGTTGGTGAGTGTTGCGCTTTATTGACGTACGTGTTGTCTCCACTGGATCGTCCTCCTGTCTCTACAGCGGTCAGACTGAGCGGCGACGAGCTCAGAGTATGAGGCCACGCCTCCCCCGGTTGGTGCTCACGCTGAGAAAACAATGGCAAACAAAGAGATGATAAAAAGTAAAGGGCCAGCGGTTCGACCAGTGATGTGTTCTGCATTATTATGTTGTGTAAATGCTGGGACGCGGCGCCCTGCGGCTGACGCTCTGCAGCCGGCGCTCTGTGGACACAGGCCGTTACAGTTTATTGTCTCTCTGCAGACACGTCCTGGGTTTCCCATGCGAGGAGCTGCTCAGAGGTCCAATCATCAAGGAGCTCCAGGAGCAGCTGAGCCAGCAGATGGCCTACCTCCACCTCATCCACTGGTGGGTCTCCACCTCTCACACAACCTGATGAGGTGGAGGTTGTGTAAATACATGGTCTAGATATATAAATACATGGTCTAGATGTATAAGTACATGGTCTAGATATATAAGTACATAGTCTAGATATATAAGTACATGATCTAGATATATAAGTACATGGTCTAGATATATAAGTACATGGTCTAGATGTAGAAGTACATGGTCTAGATATATAAATACATGATCTAGATATATAAGTACATGGTCTAGATATATAAGTACATGGTCTAGATATATAAGTACATGGTCTAGATATATAAGTACATGGTCTAGATGTAGAAGTATATGGTCTAGATGTATAAATACATGGTCTAGATATATAAGTATATGGTCTAGATATATAAGTATATGGTCTAGATGTAGAAGTACATGGTCTAGATATATAAATACATGGTCTAGATGTAGAAGTATATGGTCTAGATGTATAAATGTATGTTATAAATATATAAATGCATGTTCTAGATATATAAATGCATGTTGTAGATTTATAAATACATATGCTAGATATATCAATGCATGTTCTAGATATATAAATACAAGTTGTAGAAATATATAAATACATGTTCAAGATATATATATATATATATATATATTTATTCTATATTTATTCTGATGTATTGAATCAGTGTTATTGTTGTTGCAGTCGCTGGCAGTGGCTGCACGGCTCTGTGGACGACACGGTGGACGCCTTCGAGAGAGCGCTGGGGACAACCATAAAACTGGACGAGCTCCACAAACTCTGGATGGAGTGAGTGTCCACTGTGTCTCTAGTTACCTGGTGTCCACTGTGTCTCTGTCTCTATCTCTATTTACCTGGTGTCCACTGTGTCTCTGTCTCTAGTTACCTGGTGTGCACTGTGTCTCTGTCTCTATTTACCTGGTGCCCACTGTGTCTCTGTCTCTAGTTACCTGGTGTTCAGCAGCAGTCAGCAGGCCCAACGTTCGTCCAAACGGTTCTCAGATCTGGTCCAACGCTGTCTGAGCACCGTCCCGTCTCGACTGGAGGTTCCCTTTAACCCATCAGAGTTCTGGAGCTGCTACACCTTCCACAACAAGGTGAGACCTACCTACCTGTCTGTCTGTCTGTCTCTCTTTCCGTCTGTCTCTGTCTCTGTCTGTCTGGCTGTCTGGCTGTCTCTCTGTCTGTCTCTGTCTCTCTCTGTCTGTCTCACCGGTTAAAAATGGGAATGCTTTGTGCTGATTGGCTCTGCAGGTGGTGACTCTGTACTTGAGCTGTCTGCCGCTGTCCCAGCATGCACTGGTCCTGGAGAGACTGAGATACGCCATGCCCAACAACACAGAGCTGGGCCTGAGGTACACTTACAAACCATCATCATCATCAACTAGCAGCGATGCAGGCCGACTGTTGCGTCGCCTCACGTCTCCTTCGTCTCGGCCGCCAAATTGCACTCGAACACACCTAAAAGACGACAGCCAACGGCCAGTTAGCACGAACGTTCTGAGAGGAAATAATTCTCCACGCCAGCAGGTGGCGGTAGTCTGTATTCATCATTCACAAAGGGAAACAGGAAGAGCGAGGACGGCGGATAAAAGCCGTTTTTATGATGCGTACATGAACCGTTTTCACACCACTCTCACTCACCATTTAGCTTCATTCCAGATGTTCATGTCGTGAAAATATCCGTGTGTTGAACGATCAGATGAGATGAAGATGAAACATGAGAAGAGTCTTCTGTGTGTCCTCTTGACTTCCCTTACCAAGTATGCTACTAGTATACTTCTATTAAACTTAAAATAAGAGTATACTTCCAGTTTACTCTTTATGTACTTATCAGAGATATACTTAACAAAAGTATACTTAGCTCATACTGACAAGTATTAAGTCTACGTATACTTGGCTTATACTTGTACTTGATCTTTTGATCAAGATATACTTAAGAAAAATATAATTTAGTATACTTGTAGTATAAAAACAGTAGATAACTTTTATAAACTGTAAAGTGGGCCACAAGTATAAAACCAGTAAACTATCAGTACAATACTTACACTTAAATATACTTTTATAAACTAAAAAGTGAACCTATTTAGTCCCGAGAAGTATTAAAGTAGTACACTTACAAGTATAAAACTAGTACACTATCTGTATACTTATAGTATAATTGCAAAGTTTACTATTCTTACACTTAAAGTACACTTAAAATTATACTTTTATAAACTAAAAAGTGGGCCTTTTTAGTCCCAAGAAGTATTAAAGCAGTACAAGTATACTACTAGTACATTGATATTAGTATACTTACTGCATAAAGTATACTTGGGAAATATATACTTGAATTTTACTCAAGTATACATCATAAAATAAACTTGTAAGTAAACTACTTTTTCGTGAGGGTTTACTCGTTGGCTTGCTTTCTTCGCTTCCGTTTCTCTTCTCGTGCTCTGATTGGTTGAAGCTGAACAGCCAATCAAGAGTGATTTCTCTCACTGACGAGCTCCGCCGGCGATTCAACATGCTGAATCGGCCGCAAAACCTCCGACACGGGCAGACTAGAGCCAACGGTGAGGACACACCGTAAAAACTAGACAGACGTTCACCGACGGGCCCAAACTGTCCGACGGACGACCAACGGCTTGGTGTGTCAGGACCTTTAGACCAGGATGAATCCAGCGGTGGTGCTGCTGCTGTTGTTGTTGCTGTTGTGTTTGTTGCTTCCTTAGTTGCCATGTTGCTCCACAGGTTGCTGCATCAGGAGTGGCAGGACGGAAATATTGAACACCTGAAGTTCCAGGTCCGGATGTTGAGCAGTCACGCGCCAAAGTGTCTGGTCTACTGGGAGATGTGAGTGACACAAACAGACAGAATGTACTGAACCATCAATATGTCTCTAGACCTGCTCTAGATTATATAGGACAGTCCAGACCTGCTCTAGATTATAGAGGACGGTCCGGACCTGCTCTAGATTATATAGGACGGTCTGGACCTGCTCTAGATTGTAGAGGACGGTCCAGACCTGCTCTAGATTGTAGAGGACGGTCCAGACCTGCTCTTGATTGTAGAGGACGGTCCAGACCTGCTCTCGATCGTAGAGGACGGTCCAGATCTGCTCTAGATTGTAGAGGACGGTCCAGACCTGCTCTCGATCGTAGAGGACGGTCCAGACCTGCTCTCGATCGTAGAGGACGGTCCAGACCTGCTCTAGATCGTAGAGGACGGTCCAGACCTGCTCTAGATTGTAGAGGACGGTCCGGACCTGCTCTAGATTGTAGAGGACGGTCCGGACCTGCTCTAGATTGTAGAGGACGGTCCGGACCTGCTCTAGATTGTAGAGGACGGTCCAGACCTGCTCTAGATTGTAGAGGACAGTCCTATATGAAAGCGTGTTCAGATATCTTGTGTTATGATCTGAAGTATAAACATAGACTGACTGTAGACTGACACGTGTGCGCTGTGTCTCACAGAGCTTTAGCTGTGGAGAGGGAGCTCAAGGAGCCATCTGAGGTGAGTCAGTGATGGAGGGATGTGACCTTTTCCTGTAAAAAAAAAACATTTAAAAGTGAATGGAGTTTGGTTGTGAGCGTCAGCTGTTGATGATCATGTGACTGAATCTGATTTCTTCCCTACAGGCTTCATATAAAGTGTGGCGATTGAGTGACAGTTTCTTTGTTATTGTTTGTATATTCACAACCAAACCTCTGACGTGGTTTTAGTTTTTCGGTGTGAACTGACTCAATGCTCCGGCGTTTGGTGTTTCTTTCTTTCTCTCTTCCTCTTTTATGTCGCTGTATTTCTGTTGTAGGTTCGTCTACTGTATCAGCAGGCTCTTCACAACCTTCCACTGTGTGCTGCCCTGTGGAAACATGTAATTTACCCCTTCACTCTCTGTAACACCCATCACATGCACACACAGAACCGACCGTCCCTGACCCGTGGACACTCACTCACTTCCTGTGTCTCAGGTGGATCTACGTCTGTGTTTCCTCCGCAGTCTTTACTGCTGTAACCTGAACTGAACAGGCTGCAGCTGTAAAGAGAGGAACATGTTAATATCATGGCTAACGGCAGCGCTGTAAAGATAAATTGAGGGCGTATAAATCTTTGGATTCCAATAGTTAACTATCCTTCAGTAAAGTAAGTCAAATAAAGAGTTGTACAATATCGGCGAAGCGTTTCAGAGATGGAGAGAAACGGTTGCTAATAGCAGAAGACTAAATATGAGCAACATTTACTCTCCATCTCTGAAACGTTTCTCCGATATTGTAGCTCGTTAGAGCCTCGAATCACAGTTTGTCATCTCAAATGTGTGATATCTGGATTCTGGCACCCAACAACACAGCAAGAGGACATCTTAGATGTGTAACTTTAGCCCACTGCTAGTGTTTGCCTCCAGTCTGTCCTTTGTTTAGCTTCCAGCTGACACCGTGACATCATCATGACGTCGACACTAAAAGGGTCTATTGATTTGATATATTAGTAAAGAGAGGTGAAGTCCCGCCCCTTCCGGTGGACCCCATGGTGGTCACAGGAAGGGGCGGGACAACAGGTAGCAGCACAGTCAGGACAAAGTCACACCTGAGACATAGGAAGTGGAGGAGTGGATGAGTTCTTTGTTTACACCTCACCTGTATACACGCATGTTCACCTGCTGCCCCCCCATCCTCACCTCCTCTCTTCTCTCCCCCCCTCTCTGTCTCCGCCCCCCCCTCTTCCCTCTCCCCCTCATTGATCCCCCCCCCCACCCCCGTCCCATCTCTATCTACCTGTCCCTCCCATCCCATCTACCCCTGTCTACCTGTTCCCCCCACCCCGTCTCTATCTACCCGCCCCCTGTCCCGTCTCTACCCCCACCCGTCCCATCTCTATCTACCTGTCCCCCTCACCCCCCACGTCTCTATCTACCCGTCTACCCCTGTCCTATCTTTATCTACCCACCCACCCCACATCCGTCTATCTACCCGTCCCCCCCGTCCCATCTCTATCCCCCCCGTCCCGTCTCTATCTACCCATCTCCCCCCCCTCACCCCGTCTACCTGTCCCCCCCACCCCCCCTCGTCCCGTCTCTGCAGCGCCTGCTGTTTGAAGCAGCTGAAGGAGGTGGATCGGAGCGCCTGAGGAAGCTGGTGGACAGGTGTGAGCAGGTGGGAGTGAGGCTGGTGGACAGGTGTGAGCAGGTGGGAGTGAGTCTCAGTGAGTCTCCAGAGCAGACAGACCGTCAGTGACACTCTTCATCATCATCATCATCATCATCAGTAGTAATAAACAGTAAACAGATATCAGCCGAGGTAAGACAGACAGACGGACAGATGGACGGACATCCTTCACACCTGATCCTGTCTGGAGCTGCTGATATGTCCCCATCATGTACGTAAGTATCGAGCTGCTGATTCATGTCCTCCCCAACCCCCCCACCCCCACCCCACCCCTCCTGATTTCCTCCTGTAGTGATGCTGCAACATCATCTGCACGTTGTCTTTTCTTTTATTAAGACTTTTATTTTGTTAAAGTGATAAAAGCAGACAAACTGAGTATTTTCTATTTGGTCCGGTCCGGTCCGGTCTGAGAGACTCTGAGCCCCAGAAACTGATCCAGCTGCAGGACTCGCTGACGTGCGCTCATGTTTTTTTGTCCATATAATGATTAAAGAGTATTAAAGAGGACAGTGTTGTTGTTTACATGTTGGATTCACTGTTAATAAATGATTTTATAAAGAGAAAACGAACTGTCTCAATGTGTCCATTATGTCCTTAACTTAGTACCCAAAGGGCAGGAATTGTCCAGGTGGACACCACCAGGTGACGGTCTCCACTGATAACATGAATTCTGTCTGAGTGTATACATTATAAAATGCCTCATAATAATAAACTATATATTATATAATGCCTCAATAATAAACTATATATTAAATAATGCCTCAATAATAAACTATATATATGTAATGCCTCAATAATAAACTATATATACTATATAATGCCTCATAATAATAAACTATATATATGATATAATGCCTCATAATAATAAACTATATATTATATAATGCCTCAATAATAAACTATATATTATAAAATGCCTCATAATAATAAACTATATATATTATATAATGCCTCAATAATAAACTATATTAAATAATCCCTCATAATAATAAACTATATATATTATAAAATGCCTCATAAAATTAAAACTATATATATTATATGATGCCTCATAATAATAAACTATATATATTATAAAATGCCTCAATAATAAAATATATGTATTGTATAATTCCTCATAATAAACTATATATATTATATAATGCCTCAATAATATACTATATTATATGCCTCAATAATAAACTACATATATATTATATGTCTCATAATAATAAATGATATATATTATAAAATGCCTCAATAATAAAATATATGTATTGTATAATTCCTCATAATAGTAAACTATATATATTATATAATGCCTCAATAATATACTATATTATATGCCTCAATAATAAACTACATGTATATTATATAATGTCTCATAATAATAAACTGTATATATTATATAATGCCTCAATAATAATCAACTGTATATATTATATAATGCCTCAATAATAAACTATATATATATTATATAATGCCTGATAATAATAAACTATATATATTATATAATGCCTCAATAATAAACTATATATATTATAAAATGCCTAAATAATAAACTATATATATTATATAATGCCTCATAATAATAAACTATATATATTATATAAGACCTCATAATAATAAACTAAATATATTATATATGAGCTAATAAAGATAAACTATATATATTATAAAATGCCTCAATAATAAACTCTATAATGCCTCATAATAATATACTATATATATTATATAATGCCTCAATAATAAACAATATATATATTATATAATGCCTCATAATAATAAACTGTATATATTCTATAATGCCTCAATAATAAACTATATATTATATAAGACCTCATAATTTACATGTATTATTGATTAGACTTGATCAAGTGGGGTCATGAGTCACATACAAGTCATCAGCATTTACATGAGACATGTTGCACAATCATGTCAAAGTGACAAACTTTAGTCAGGGTACTAAATATTTCTGTTGGAGGGCTGGATTTGGCCCCCGGGCCGATGTTTTGAGCCCCTGAAGAAATGTGTTGGCATCCCTGTACTAATATGTGGGAAGTAATGATTAATAGTGATTAATAGTGCACATATGTGATTAATCAGAGAGCACAAATTACAACTGATTTACTTTCAGTTTATTTGATGTGTGTGCGTGTGTGTGTGTGTGTGCGTGTGTGTGTGTGTGTGTGTGTGTGTGTGTGCGTGTGTGTGTGTGTGTGCGTGTGTACTCTGGGTTGGTCGAGGTTAACTGACTTCCTGTCGAGGGTGGAACTTCCTTCAACACTCAACAGAGGTTAAAAACACTAGTGAGGACCAGACACTCTACTAATATGGTTATAAATCCTCCAACAGCGAGCTGCATCGATGACTACTTCACCAGCTGACCTTACTGACGACGTGCAACGCTGTTAAGTGTTCCTCATGGAACACGATCCGATGTCAGTTCACTGTGACTACAGGTTCAAACATTTACTGTAAACTGCTCAAACTGAGACATTTAATTTATTCTGCTTTATTCACATACTGACGTCATCAACTCAAAGTTAATAGATTGTATTTAGGATCAGATGTCCAGTCTAGAAAACGGACATGTTCATTAAATTGTAAATTTATTTGTATTTATACATATATATACATATATATATATATATATATATATATATATATATATTATATACAACATATATTTATTATTTTTATCAGCAGCTATAACCCCATAATTTATTATATCTTCAACTGTGCAATACTGACTAAACAATAATTTAGTTCATTCCACCACAGAGAGGGAGGATGGAGGACCAGACTAGAACCGGACCGGAGTAGAACTGGAACTGGACCGGATTGGAACTGGAACTGAAACTGGACCAGACTAGAACTGGACCGGACTGGAACTGGTTCCAGTCTGATATTCTGGTTCCATGTTTTGGTGTGTTGGTTCAGTGTGAAGGCTGCAGGCAGGATGTGGAGGGTGGAGGAGATGTTCCTCCTCTTCCTCCTGACGACCAGGACAGGATGTCAGAGGAAAGGAAGGGGGGCAGGAAGAAGGAGAGGGTGACAAGTTAAAGTCTGCTGATATCACATTATATTATATATTATATATTATATATTATATAGCTTTGTTGAATACTCGATTCTGATTGATCAATCACGGCGTTCTACGATCTGTTGTTTCTTTATAGCAGACCGTTGCTACGTATAACAGGCCGTTGCTATGTATAACAGACCATTGCTATGTATAACAGACCGTTGCTACGTATAGCAGATCGTTGCTACGTATAGCAGACCGTTGCTAGGTATAGCAGACCGTTGCTATGTATATCAGACCGTTGCTACGTATAACAGGCCATTGCTACATATAACAGACCGTTGCTACGTATAACAGGCCGTTGCTACGTATAACAGGCCATTGCTACATATAACAGACCGTTGCGACATATAACAGACCGTTGCGACGTATAACAGGCCGTTGCTACGTATAACAGGCCGTTGCTACGTATAACAGACCGTTGCTAAGGGCGCAGTACTGATGTCGGACTCTGGCGGACAGTTTTTGTGTCAAATCATTGATTTCTTCAGTAAGTAGCCGTGTAATAAGCAGGATAATGTACAGCTAGCGGATAATTGTTGTGAAATAAACCCCTTCAAGGCGACACCCTGAAGGGGTTTATTTATTAAATACTATTAAATACTAAATATTTTCTTTTATTTCTGTAGCGATCTACCGACAATACGAAGAAACCCAGAAAATATGCTCAGTCATGTTTTACGTCACGTCCCGCTGTTCTCAATGTGAAATCATTCTTTACAAGGATGAATAAACATGGATTATTCATAAACAGAGAATCAATGGATCTGCGTCACTGTGTCTTATTGAATGTGGTTAAAGCTGTCTGAGTTCCCCAGACTTTAGTTGTTCAGTCAGAAGACTGAAAAACAGTTCCCGTCCACATAATAATATAAAATACAATGCCTTCTTAATAATAATAATGAACAAATGCCTCTTCGATAATGAACAAATGCCTCTATAATAACAAACAATTAAGGAAACTGAAATATTGGTTTGGCTTTTCCTTTTACCCTCCTTTAAAGTTTTCCCAAATAAAATACACTAAAAGAAATGGGTATAAAGGGTTTCATTGAAAATCAACAAATGAATAGAATACAAAAATACAGCCTGCAGGCGTTAGGCTATTGTAAGGCAAGCCAGCTGTTGCACAAATAGCACCTAATCATCCCAGTGCAGGTAACCCAATTGGTTGGCACTTAACTTGTTTCCCCAACTAGGAGTCAACACTCTCAACAAACAAAACACAAAGATCACAGAATCCCAAAAGGGCCCAAAACAGACCAGAGTTTCTGGTTTTGCTGATAACACATGTTGCATTGAGTGAAGGAGAGATCAGAATGACACTAGGTGTGCAGTTTCCCTCCTCTTTTAAGCCCTACAGAAAGGGCGTCGTTACACCCTGATTGGCCAAGAGGGGAATGCACCAAGCTGCTCTCAACTATCATTTAAGAGCCAGTCCCCACACCCTGCGCAACAGGTGAACTGAATAACCCTCTAATCACTCAGCAACTCAACCATAAAAACACCAGGGAAAAGGGAAACAACAGCAAACACCAGAGAATTGGCAGCTGCCACAGCTGAATAAAAAGGAGACATGAGCTCTTTGTGTATTATTATTATTATGGTTTTTGTCTAAAGTTGTAATAAGTGAACATGAGGTACTGTATGTGGGCTGTTTTCTTCTTCTGCAGGTTTATTAGAAGAACTGAACATGGGGGATGTACTCTGGTATTTCCTCCGACTCCTTCACCATGAAACCTGGGCAACAATAGAATAGAAGGAAGCGCTGCTGGCCAACTCTTTCCTCCCAACAACACTCACTTCCCTTCAGCTCCTCCACTCGGCTCATCTGAGGCCGGACGAGCTGCCAGCAACATGGACGCCCTGATCCTGCTCTGCTTCATCCTACTGAGAGCCAGCTGGGGCTGTAAGTACTGCTCTCATGATCATATGTTGGTGTTGGTGGTCTGGGTCTGGGTCTGGGTCTGGGTCTGGGTCTGGTCTGGGTCAGGGTCAGGATCAGGACCAGGATCAGGATTAGGATCAGGACCAGGATCAGGACCAGAGAACACAAAGACTCATATCTGTGTGATCGACTACAAATTTATTTGAAAAAGGTAGTTTAGTTCAGATTCTGTGAGAAGCTTCAGATTACAGAGTAGACGAGTAGTACTTAGTACCAAGAGAGTACTTACTGGTACAAGTGGAGAAGTACAGGAAACAACGAGACGGAGAACTGGATGACTCTGTCCGTACTTTTTAAATGATGTTGAATAAGTACAATCAGAGTACCAACAGACAACCAACGACCAGAAATCATTAAAACTGTATAAATAATAATAAAAGCTCCAATTTAAAAACTTTTTCTGTAAATAACTCATTATTCTAATAAATGATAAATACTTTCATTTTAGTATTAAGTCTGTTACTGCATCATTAGTAATAATACACAATAATAATGTACCATTGTACCCACACAAAGTATTAAATACTTAGTACAGTGTTTTTTTCTATAGTCGTTAGTTGTTAAACCTTGATACCTCTGGTCTTATTAACTTGTAAAGTAATATAATATAATATATTATAATATGATATGATATAATATAATACAATATAATAAAATATAATATAATATAATATATTATAACATAATATAATATAATATGATATGATATAATATGATATAATATGATATAATATAATATAATATGATATAATATAATATAATACATAATCATTCTGACAGTAATGATATTGATATTAATATAAATTAATGGACTGAGGTTATGTTTTATTATTAATGTAACTCAGTGATGGAAGAAGTACTATTACTTCTTTTACTCATTTACTTGAATAAAAGTACTAATACTACAGTGTAGAAATAAATAGTTATCAAATGACTTTAGTTACTGTGAAATGTAGTGAAGTAGAAGTATATAGTCGCAGAAAATGGAAAAATAAAGCACACGTAAATCAAGGTTATACTTAATAATTATAATAATAATAATAATAATAATAATGAAAATAGTAATAAAGATTATTTGTGTAGCACTGTTACAAGGTTGGAGGAATAAAATCAACAGACAGAAGATAAAAGTGTAAAATGAAATGTATGAAAACATGTTGAGCATAAAACACATTAAAGTGATTAATAGCATAGCAAGTTTTAGTAGTTTAACACTACTTTAGTAAATGTACTCAGATACTTTAGGATATTTTAGTGCATATACAGTAACTATAATCATACAGTGCTATAAACAGATTATAACATGTTATAAGTATGTTTATAAGGTGTTATGGATATGGACGTCATAGGAAGTGATGTGGAAATTTCACCAAACCTGTTAAAAGGTGTTCACTTAAAGGTTTAGTTCCCCCACATCATGATGTTCTCAGCCAGACGTAATACGATGGAGGTGAGTTCAGGTAGTTAGTTTAGTAGACAGAAGCGTCTAAAACGTCTGAAAGTAGTTGAAGTGACCCTTTAAAGAGCCGTTTTATTTCATATCACCATAGAACCTCTGTATTTAATAACCTTCGTGTTGTTGTGGACTCGTCTCTCCTCAGCTGGTTTCCTCGTCATGTTGACCCCGAGGAGGTTGTGTCTCTTCACCAAAAGTCAAGCCGTCCTCCTGGGACGCTGTGATGTCACTAACCCCGCCCAGCAGTGGACGTGGCTGGGCGGAGCCAGGCTGGTCCACACTCAGTCCTCCAGGTGTCTCTGGGCCGACCCCAGCCCTCACCTGCCGCTCCACGCACGCCTCGCCAAACTGAGCGACTGCAGCAGAGCGCCGGCATGGAGCTGCTACAACACCAACGGAGCGTTTGGATTGGCTGAGACTCACATGTACCTGAAGAAACAGGGATCCCGCGTCGTGATTGGAGAAAACCTGCAGGCTTCAGAGTGGAGTGGGTATGATGTCGACTCGGGAGGGACTCAGCTGGTGACGTCTTTATGTCCCCAAACAGGTGAGAGGAACCAGGACGCACCTGTCCTTAACTTTAACTTCACACTAGGTGTTGCACCTGTAGCCACGCCCACCAGTGATGTCATCCTCATACCTGGCCTTAACTTTAACTTGTAACAGAGTATTTTTACACTGTGGTATTAGTACTTTTACTGAAGTAAAAGATCAGAGTACTTCCATCTCTGATGAGACGACAGCAGCTTGAATATTAATAATATTGAATGATAAAGTGATAAAGAGTCATTTAAGTTCATCTTCACTTTTTATCTTTATTTTTTTTTTAAATCTTGTTCAGAGAGCGGACGTCATGACACCACTTTCTGTCCAGCTTCCATTTTTTCTTTAATTTGTCTTTGTGAAACAATGAAGTGAAGTTTACCTGACATGTTACCTGCTGAACTTCAGCGTCTCTCCACAGGAAGTGAGTCGCAGATACCGACTTCCTTCACATTGTTGCTGCTGTCTGATAGTTGAGGAAGAACGTCAGAGCTGTTCTTCCTGTCTGAGTCTCAGCCAACACATTTCTTCTCTCTCTAGGACACATTAATAATAATAATAATAATAATAACAATAACAAAGACACACAGGAGCTGAAACATGTCAACACTGAACATCTACATCACTACTGTCCACTGACACTTTATTCACTAAAAGTCGAGGCCACGCCCCCTTTAGAAGATCTCCTAGACTTCAATGTGATCTGACGTATGTTGAAAGTAATTTAGACAAGTTGGTATTCATTCATCTCTTGTTATACAAACGTTTGTTTTATACACATGTCTAATAATTATTTAGTGATCTTGCCTGAACCTGAGCTTTGGCAATACCTTCAGTCTTCCTCCGTCCAACACAGTGGAGGATATTACTGATCCAGACATCTCTACATATCTGATTGAATCCCGTCAGGCTAAGTGTTGTCTGTAAATAACCAACGTGTAAATAGCCAACTGTTTGATCTATAGGCTGAGATTTAGCTGGAGACGACAGTCTGATGCTGCTATAACGTTAATGTATGATTGTATTACTGCAGCAGCCTCACACTCAAGCTAACGTTAGCCAGCCATACTAGTCACTGTCACCAGCATCTTTTAGCCATTTAGCACACTGACAGTGAATATTCACGTATCGTATGAGCTTCAAATGTCAGTGTGAAAGCCTCGGTTGACCCGCAACACAACAGCTTTTCATCATTTCATCACCAAAAGGGAGGGCAGCCTCGGAGATGACGACATGCCGACGCTTTGAAATGGCCGTCGGTGTTCACTACCGCCACACAAGGCACCATTTAGCGCCGGTATGAAACGCACTGAGCGTTCCATTAAAGGGACTGTTTGTAAGAATCAGAAATGCTTGTTACAGCGACACCTGTGGCCGTTAAGTCAACGAAAGTCAGCCCGGATTGATTTAACGTGTAAGAAGTTACAAACAGTCCCTTTAACTACATTGTAAACCCATCCGGGGCAACAATAAACGCTCTGAGAAAGTGCGCCAGGAGTGACTGTGGTGATGTAGTTTAAAGAGCTAAAGACACACACATGGTGGGGGGTTTCATCCAGGAGACCGCTGTTCGTGTTCTGTTTATGACGTTTCACTTTCATTTAGGAGTGTAAGAAAATATCGATACACATGAGTATCGCGATATTATATTTTGCGATACTGTATTGATTCTCCAAAACGCTGCATCGATTTTTAATTAACCCCTGAAAAATCTGACGGCTGCTATTCTGTCTTTCAGAGGTTGTAGAGGGTTCAGTTTTAAAGCTACAGTGAAGATACTGGTATCATATGAAACGAGAAAAACTAATGAATCCATTGGTACCAACCATGTCATACTAATTTTGGTGAGTAAAATGGCCATTTTCAAAGGGGTCCCTTGACCTCTGACCTCCAGATATGTGAATGAAAATGGGTTCTATGGGTACCCACGAGTCTCCTCTTTACATACATGCCCTCTTTATGATAATCACATGCAGTGTTTTGAATGCAGTATAAATGTGTTATTGTATATATATATATATATATTGGTCAACGCGTTGGTCATTTAAACCAATTATTGCCATGTAAAATAAAGGCATTTTAATTTTGTTCAAACACTACTCTGTGCCTTGGATTATTTTTGAGGGAGACTTGCATTTTGTACTTTTTTGAGACCATATTCCACCCATGCAATGAGCCCTTCACAAGACTGAGTTAGCATAGGAGTCCTTTGTTATATTCAGACATGGCACTGAATTTAATGCTGATGGAATCACTTCATTAAATTTAGCTACAACACTATCAGATAGATATCTAGTGTACAAACGTTTGCCTGATGGTGTGTAGTCTAGTAACAGGGATTCAAAAGTGATTAAATAATGGTCTGATAAAAGAGGGTTCAGTGGAAAGACTATTTAATGTTGAATTTCAACGCCATATGGCAGAAGAAGGTCAAGGGTTAAAACAGTGAGTGGGTTTATTTACGTTCTGAGAGAAGCCAATTGAATCTAATGAAGAGATAAATGCAGTACTAAGGCTATCATCATCAACGTCCACATGGATATTAAAATCACCTACAATCATTACTTTATCTGTTTTCAGGATTCATATCTGAGAATGTGTTCAAGATAAAACTAAGGTTTTTATATGTTTTTATTGCCATTTCACTCAAGAACTTTTCTCCTTATTTTTCAGAAATCACTTCTGTCTCCATCTTTGATTCATCCACCCATAGACCACCGGGACTATCCAGCACCATCTACACCATCACAAGTCCTGCCATAACCGTCACTAATGAACGATTATCAGACACAGTGAAAACCCACCGCACCACCAGACAAGTCCACAGTTCAATAACTGACGGAGCTTCAGCGCATGTGAGCGACATCACCAAAACTCGAACCAGGAGGTCGGAGACTAGAGACTTCAATCCTGATGTTTCAACTTCAGTCACACAGCTGTCAGCTCTGAACGGCAGCCATATTGTCTCCTCGAGTCCGGCTGCATTCACGGCAGATCAATCCACGGATGTCTCGGAGAGTTCGTCAGCTACAAATGTTCTTCAGCTCAGGACTGAAGCTGAGACGACTGCGTCCTCCTCCTCCTCCATTAGACAGGATCCTGAGTCTGAAACTGCAGCTGTGACTCTGGTTTCCTCAGAGATGAACATGACTGATCTTCTGACCACCTCTGAAGTCATCTCTGAGATCACCTCTGAGGTCACCTCTGAGATCACCTCTGAGATCACCTCTGAGGTCACCTCTGAGATCACCTCTGAGGTCACCTCTGAGGTCACCTCTGAGGTCACCTCTGACGTCACCTCTGATGTCACCTCTGATGCTACTGTTGGTATATCTGCTGACACAGAGTCAAACCAAGATACAACTCATACAACACATTCAACTACTAACAAGAGCCGTTCACCTGCCTCCACCACCACCACACCTCCTCCTACAACTGCTTACGCACCTTCAACAGCAGATATGATGTCTACATCCATCATGGAGACAGTTCCACCATCGACACCTCAAACCCTGCTGACCATTTCCCAAACTTCACCAACAGTTACCGCAACGCTGCCAACGGTCTTTACAGTTCGTCCAAAAGTCTCAGTGAGCACCACGACTGAAGGTGCTCCACCGACGTCTCCAACAGCCGTGGCGGTGTCTCCAGGAAGGATCAACACCTCAACTCCAACAGTCCCACCTACCAGTCCGACGAACACACCTACAACCACAACTAAACCCACGACCACCCGTGTAACCACAACCAAACCCACCACCCCCCCTACAACCACAACCAATCCCATGACCACCCCTGTAACCACAACCAAACCCATGGCCATCCCTGTAACCACAACCAAACCCACCACCACCCCTGTAACCACAACCAATCCCATGACTACCCCTGTAACCACAACCAAACCCATGACCACCTCTACAACCACAACCAAACCCATGACCACCCCTGTAACCATAACCAAACCCACCACCACCCCTGTAACCACAACCAATCCCATGACTACCCCTGTAACCACAACCAAACCCATGACCACCTCTACAACCACAACCAAACCCATGACCACCCCTGTAACCATAACCAAACCCACCAACACCCCTATAACCACAACCAATCCCATGACCACCCCTGTAACCACAACCAAACCCATGACCACCCCGGTAACCACAACCAATCCCATGACCACCCCTGTAACCACAACCAATCCCATGACCACCCCTGTAACCACAACCAAACCCATGACCACCCCTGTAACCACAACCAAACCCATGACCACCCCTGTAATCACAACCAATCCCACGACCACCCCTGTAACCACAACCAAACCCACCACCACCCCTACAACCACAACCAAACCCATGACCACCCCTGTAACCACAACCAAACCCATGACCACCCCTGTAACCACAACCAAACCCACCACCACCCCTACAACCACAACCAAACCCATGACCACCCCTGTAACCACAACCAAACCCACGACCACCCCTGTAACCACAACCAAACCCACGACCACCCCTGTAACCACAACCAAACCCACCACCACCCCTGTAACCACAACCAAACCCATGACCACCCCTGTAACCACAACCAAACCCACGACCACACCTACAACCACAACCAAACCCCTGACCACCCCTGTAACCACAACCAAACCCATGACCACCCCTTCAACCACAACTAAACCCACGACCACCCCTACAACCGCAACCAAACCCATGACCACACCTACAACCACAACCAAACCCACGACCATCCGTGTAACCACACCTACATCCACTACAGCACTTCCAACCATAGAAACTGCAGCCACAACGACCACAGCCAAGCCAACAACCATCAAAACCACTCCAACCACCACCACAACCAGTGCAACACCTGCAGCTCCAACAACAAGCAGAACAACCACAACTCCTTTGACCACAACTACACCTCAGCCCACGACTTTAGGGTCAGCCACCACTACACCTGTAAGTATTCCTGTTGCTTTGAATCTCCGTTTGCTGCTATTATTTAATTATTTCATGTTTAATCTCATAGACCTCTTTTCTGTTAGTAACCATGATGAGGTATTTAGTGGGCGAGCGTTAAGTGGAGCCGGAATAATTCTCTGAACACGTTAGTTAACGCTGGCTATCAAGTATTGTTGGCTTGTTTTTTTAACAATGGTTGAAGAAAATACTAGTTTACTATTCACTGAAGTAATGGCAATAATGATATTAATTATAATAATGATGAGAGGGAGGTTGATAATAATAATGACAACAATAATGATAATAATAACAATATAACAATGATATTTCTGTTATTATTATTATTATTGTTATTAATAATAACTGTGTTGTTCCTGTAGATTTAAAGTCAACCTCATTTGACCCTGGAAGCATGTTTGATATTTTCTATAATAATATTTTAAACTTGATTCATATCCCAGATATGAATATATGAATATTTTCCCATATAATAACATAATCCCTGGAGTATTTTAATGTATTTTCCTCTCGTTTTCTGTTTTTAAAGAGGAGCTGATGTCACGTGATGTCACCGATTATCAGGCTGTCACCCCAATATTTATATTATTTATTTATTTAAATTTTATTCTTTTTTTTTATTATGATTTCATTATCTTTTATTTCATTGTATTTATTTTTAATTAATGAATTGATGAATTAATTTCTGCAGCGCCACCTCGGCTCACCTGTGGTGATGTCACTTCCTGTTGCAGGCTTCTCGCTGTTCTGTGAACTTCACAGACATCAGTTCGAGCTCCAGTTCCATCGCGGCGACGTTCAGCAGCGCCGGTCCGTCCTGTACCTTCAGCCTGGTCATCGACGACGACTGGCGGGCCGATGGCGCCGACTGTGACCCAGATGGAGAGTCCAGGATCAGCTTCACCTGTCGGATCACGGGTCTGGATCCCGGGACTTTGTACCGGTTAATGGTGATTTCCAAGGAGGACGGAGAGAGGAGCAACGCATCGGTACGTACAGGTGAGCGAGGAAATATCATCTTTATTACCATTACGAGATATTCGGTTTATTTGACATGAAATGAATTACACATTCTCTACTGTAATGATCAGGTTCACTGTCTCTGAAATGCTTCGCCGATATTGTGGGACTCTCTTTTTGACTGACTTTACTGAAGGATAGTTAATTATATTGATCCAAAGATTTACACGTACTCAATTTATCTTTACTGTACTGCCGTTGGCCACGGCTGAAAAATAACTGGCAAATTTCACTAAAAACTCTGAGAATCTCCTTCCACCAGCTTATAAATACTTCTAAGTAGTTTCACAGTCTTTGTTGTAGCTGCTCTTCCTTTTCTTTGATGCTAGTTTCCATCATATTTCTCCTAAATATGCATAGCTTGTGACTTTGCGGTGACTCGTATTTTTCCCCGTTGGGCGTAGCGTAGCAAGGACGGTGAAATGTTAACCTGCACTTGACCCATGTTTTGCTCAGTTTGACGGCAAACATGATGACAGCCTTCCCTGCTTTCTTCACAGCCGTTGGATAAAAGACAGATTTTAAAAAAAAAGCGTCTGTCCTGCAGCGGTTTGGTTTTTGAAAACTAGAGCCAATCAAAATGTGGGAAATCATCTCAATATGTGGGACGTGGAACAATGCAGTCCCTCGTAAAGTCAACCTAGACGTGTCCAGGCTGTTGACGTGGTCGAGTGTTGGAATTGGGTGTTTAGTCCTCAGGGTGTCACTGAGGAAGCAGGAAGCAGTAAAGTGTCCTCAGGGTGTCACTGAGGAAGCAGGAAGCAGTGAAGTGTCCTCAGGGACGAGGCATTATTCAGACGGGGTCACAGTTCAATGTTGGGGGGTCCTTCTCCTCGTCCGGCCCCGCCCTGACTCTGGTTTCCTGTCTCCATGAAATGCTCATTCTTGAAAACAATGTTATCGACCTTCAACCATCTACACACACACACACACATACAAACACACACGCACACACACACACACACACACACACACACACAAACATTGACTCTCCACAATGATATAACAGAAATCTGTATTAGAGCCTAACTGATATGTGTATATGCATGTATATATATACATGTATATTTATGTATATATACTGTATATATATATAGTATACTATATATAGTAGTATTTAAGTATTTACTACTCTTATCAACATGGGAGTGGACAAATATGCTGTATGTGTTTATAATATAATTTATGTATATATTTATTACTGGAAATCAATTAACAACACAAAACAAAGCCAAATATTGTCCAGAAACCCTCACAGGTGCATTTTGGTCTCCACCCATCACATTCACAAGTGCCAGATGTCAAAAATGAAATAGCACAGGAGTAATGCACACAGTGTAGGAATCTTTGGTTCGATCCTACACATGTGCAATAACTTAACACCTGTTGGTAGGGCTGCACAATCGTGATAACAATTTTGGCTTCCCACAATTAACTGAACATGATCGCCTGAGATATTGATTTTTATAATGTGCGTTCTGCTCATAGAAAACTCTTCTGCAGATCAAATGAAGCTGGTGTTTTGGCCATAGCAACGGTCTGCTATACGTAGCAACGGTCTGCTATACATAGCAACGGTCTGCTACACTTAGCAGCAGTCTGCTATACGTAGCAATGGTCTGCTATACGTAGCAACGGTCTGTTATACGTAGCAACGGTCTGCTAAACGTAGCAGCAGTCTGCTATACGTAACAACGGTCTGCTATACTTAGCAGCAGTCTGCTATACGTAGCAACGGTCTGCTATACGTAGCAACGGTCTGTTATACGTAGCAACGGTCTGTTATACGTAGCAACGGTCTGCTAAACGTAGCAGCAGTCTGCTATACGTAGCAATGGTCTGTTATACGTAGCAACGGTCTGTTATACGTAGCAACGGTCTACTATACGCAGCAAAAAAAGTCTGAAAAAAAAGTCTGAAAAAAAAGTCTGGAAAAATTTCTGAAAAAAAAGTCTGAAAAAAAAGATCTGAAAAAATGTCCTAAAAAAAAGTCTGAAAAAAAAGATCTGAAAAATGCCTGAAAAAAAAGTCTGAAAAAATGTCCAAAGCAAAAGATCTGAAAAATGTCCGAGAAAAAAGTCTGAAAAAAAAGATCTGAAAAATGTCGGACAAAAAAAGTCTGAAAAAAAAGTCTGGAAAAATTTCTGAAAAAAATTTCTGAAAAAAAAGTCTGAAAAAAAAGATCTGAAAAAATGTCCTAAAAAAAAGTCTGAAAAAAAAGATCTGAAAAATGCCCGAAAAAAAAGTCTGAAAAAATGTCCAAAGCAAAAGATCTGAAAAATGTCCGAAAAAAAAGTCTGAAACAAAAGATCTGAAAAATGTCCGAGAAAAAAGTCTGAAAAAAAAGATCTGAAAAATGTCGGACAAAAAAAGTCAGAAAAAAAAGATCTGAAAAAATGTCTGAAAAAAAAGTCTGAAAAAAAAGTCAGAAAAAAAAGATCTGAAAAAAAAGATCTGAAAAAATGTCTGAAAAAAAAGTCTGAAAAAAAAGTCCAAAAAAAAAGTCTGGAAAAAAAAAATCTGAAAAAATGTCCGAAAAAAAAGATCTGAAAAAATGTCTGAAAAAAAAGTCTGAAAAAAAAGATCTGAAAAAATGTGCGAAAAAAAGTCTGGAAAAAAAAGATCTGAAAAATGTCGGACAAAAAAAGTCAGAAAAAAAAGTCAGAAAAAAAAGTCTGAAAAAAAAGTCTGGAAAAAAAAGATCTGAAAAATGTCCGACAAAAAAGTCTGAAAAAAAAGATCTGAAAAATGCCCGAAAAAAAAGTCTGAAAAGAGGTCCAAAGCAAAAGATCTGAAAGATGTCCGAAAAAAAAGTCTGAAACAAAAGATCTGAAAAATGTCCGAGAAAAAAATCTGAAAAATGTCGGACAAAAAAAGTCAGAAAAAAAAGATCTGAAAAAATGTCTGAAAAAATGTCCGAAACAAAAGATCTGAAAAAAAAGATCTGAAAAAATGTCTGAAAAAAAAGTCTGAAAAAAAAGATCTGAAAAAAAAGTCTGAAAAAAAAGTCTGAAAAAAAAGATCTGAAAAAATGTCCGAAAAAAAGTCTGGAAAAAAAAGATCTGAAAAATGTCGGACAAAAAAGTCTGAAAAAAAAGATCTGAAAAATGTCGGACAAAAAGTCAGAAAAAAAAGTCTGAAAAAAAATTCTGAAAAAAAAGTCTGAAAAAAAAGTCTGAAAAAAAAGATCTGAAAAAAAAGTCTGAAAAAAAAGATCTGAAAAAATGTCCGAAAAAAAGTCTGGAAAAAAAAGATATGAAAAATGTCAGACAAAAAAAGTCTAAAAAAAAAAGATCTGAAAAAAAAGATCTGAAAAAAAAGTCTGAAAAAAAAGATCTTAAAAAATGTCCGAAAAAAAAGTCTGGAATAAAAGATCTGAAAAATGTCGGACAAAAAAGTCTGAAAAAACAAATCTGAAAAATATCAGAAAAAAAAGATCTTAAAAATGTCGGACAAAAAAGTCTGAAAAGAAAGATCTGAAAAATGTCGGACAAAAAAGTCTGAAAAAAAATATCTGAAAATTGTCGGACAAAAAAGTCTGAAAAAATGGCCGTAACAAAAGATCTGAAAAATGTCCAAAAAAAAAGTCTGAAAAAAAAGATCTTAAAAAATGTTCGAAAAAATGTTTTCTGAAAAAAAAGATCTTAAAAAATATTCGAAAAAAAAGTCTGAAAAAAAAGATCTGAAAAAATGTCTGAAAAAAAGTCTGAAAAGAAAGGTCTGAAAAATGTCCGAAAAAAAAAGATCTAAAAAATGCCCTAAAAAAAAGATCTGAAAAATGTCAGAAAGAAAAAGTCTGAAACAAAAGATCTGAAAAATGTCCGTAAAAAAAGTCTGAAAAAAAGATCTGAAAAAAGTCTGAAAAAAAAGTCTGAAAAATGTCCGAAACAAAAGGTCTGAAAATTGTCCGAATAAAAATATCTAAAAAATGCCCGAAAAAAAAGATATGAAAAATGTCAGAAAGGAAAAGTCTGAAACAAAAGATCTGAAAAATGTCGGACAAAAACTATACGTAGCAACGGTCTGTTATATGTAACAACGGTCTATTATACGTAGCAACGGTTTGTTATACGTAGCAACGGTCTGCTAAAAAGAAATAACAGACTGCAGAACGCCGCGATTGACCAATCATAATCGAGTATTCAACAAAGCCGTGTAATAAAGATATATAAAGATGAATCCAGATCTCTATCTAAACTCTGACGCCCCCTCTTCTGTCCTGTCTCAGACCCGGTCGGTCCGGCTTGGCTGGATGTCCAGATTGACCAGATTCAGGCTCAGTATAAAAGCCTGTCTGAGGTCGACGGTGGTTCTCCAGGTCTGCGGGTGTCCTGGTCTCGTTCTGACGGTTATGTGGACTGGTATGATCTGACCCTGGAGGACTCCAGCTCCGGATCCACCCGCAGGACCAGAATCATGAACTCTGCAGCCTCCCGGTTTGGTTTCAGCTCCCTGGTCCCCGGGACTCTGTACACCGTCAGTGTGGTGGCTACCGCCGGGAGCAAGAGTGCTCCACCTGTCCACAGGACAGCAGCTACAGGTGAGACACATCTGGCTCATCGTACTCCTGCCACACCTGGAGACTCTGACAGGTTGGTATGGGTTACCATGGTTACCATGGTTAACACGGTTAACGCGTCTCAAACCAGAAAGGAGTCTCTCAGGAAGTGGCGACGTAAATTACTGAAGTATGTTGAATGATAGGATTCATAAACCTCCAGACACGTCTATGTCTAAACATAACTGTCTCCGTCTTCCAGCTCCGTCGTCTGTCCACGGCCTCCAGGTGGCGTGCTCGTCCTCAGACAGCCTCAGTGTTTCCTGGCAGGTCGGTCCGGGCAGAACCGAGCAGATCAGGGTTCTGCTGACGGATCAGGACGAGGTTCTGTTGAAAAACGTCACTCTGCGAAACAACGTGACCTCCGCTGAGCTGGACGGCCTGCAGCCTGGGACTCTGTACACCGTCACCGTGGTAACGGAGTCTGTCGGCCTGCAGAGCTCCGCCTCCAAACAGGTGGTCACAGGTAGATATTATGGGATGTTCTACAGAGCCTTTTGGCCTCTTTTAGGTGCTAGTTTTGCTTTTACAGAACATTTCCAGTCTGGTTTAGTCCCTACCTTTACCTGTCTGGTTTAGTACCTACCTTTACCTGTCTGGTTTAGTACCTACCTTTACCTGTCTGGTTTAGTACCTACCTTCACCTGTCTGGTTTAGTCCCTACCTTCACCTGTCTGGTTTAGTCCCTACCTTTATAACAATCCCACCCCCTCCCCCCCTCAGTCCCAGGACTGGTCTCAGAACTGAGGCTGGACAACAACGGCAGCTCAGACAGTCTGCAGGCCTCCTGGGTGTCACCTGAAGGTGGTGTGGACGTCTACCTGGCGACCTTATCGGCTTTGGAGTCGATCCCCCAGGAGCACCGCCTGCCTCCCAACATCACCCGGGTAGTCTTTGTGGGTCTGACCCCCGGTCGCAGCTACCAGCTGTGTGTCAGGACCACCGCTGGAGGACAGAGCTCAGAGACCAGGACCAGCGGGAGGACAGGTAGGCCTACATGTTGCTGCTGCACATCTTTATACAGGTGTCTCAGTCTGTAGTCTTTGTTTTAATGATAGTTGCCCGTCATGTTTCAGTCTGTAGTCTTTGTTTTAATGATAGTTCCCCGTCGTGTTTCAGTCCCTCTTCCGGTGTCGTCTCTCTCCATGACGCCTCTCGCTGACGGTAAGACACTGAGGCTCAGCTGGTCGCCCCCCAGAGGAGACTGGGAGAACTACAGCGTCCTGCTGAGGAACGGCTCGGTGGTTCTGGTGAACCAGACCGTCAGTAAACTGAGCAGACAGCACGCCTTCTCCGTCCTCGGCCTCGGTCTGGTGCCGGGTCGACTTTACGGGGCAGAGGTTACGGTTCACAGCGGCATTCTGGGTAACACGGCGCTCTGCCACGGAGGACTGGGTCAGTTCACATTCATTCACCTTTATGTTGAGTGTGTGTTGGTCACAGAGTTTACTGTGTGACCTTCACACATCTAGTACAGTAAAATGTAAAATACAAACATTGAAAGTATTTGTATATTTTGTTTCTCATGATATAATATTATTGTATTTTTCGTCCCGTCAGCCCCTCGTCCTGTGCAGCAGCTGCTCGTCCGTCACGCTGATGAAACCACTCTTAGCTTCCGCTGGAGTCGGCCGGTCGGTGAATGGGACGACTTTACGTTGGTCCTCAGACAGGCGGACCCCGCCACCGTCGTGGCTCAGAGGATCCTCCCCTGGGAGGCCAGGGAGTGCACCTTTAACATCCTCACCTCAGCACGCCTCTACACCGTCACCGTGACAACCAACAGCGGCAACCTGACCAGCTCCGCCTCTGTGACCGCTCGGACCAGTACGTCTGATTTATTACATTACATGTTATGGTAGGATATGTGACAATACATGCTGTTAAAACAAAACGTTGTTTTAGCGTGTTGATCTGTGGTAAACAAAGATGGCGTCCTCTGTGCGTCCACTGTGTGTCCTCTGTGCGTCCTCTGTGCGTTCACTGTGTGTCAACTGTTTGTCCTTTGTGTGTCCTCTGTGCGTCCTCTGTGCGTCCACTGTGTGTCCTCTGTGCATCCTCTGTGTGTCAACTGTGTGTCAACTGTGTGTCCTCTGTGTGTACTCTGTGCATCCTCTGTGTGTCCTCTCAGGTCCGGCCCAGGTCACTGGTCTGCAGGTGTCCAACCTCGGCAGCACCAACAGCCTGCAGGCGCAGTGGGAACGAGCATCCGGGGACCTGGATTCGTACCGCGTCCTGCTGGTCCACGACAGCAGCGTCATCAAGAACGAGAGTGTGGAGGCCGACGCCACCGAAATCAGCTTCCACGCTCTGAGACCCGGAGCTCTCTACAGGGTGGTGTTAACCACCATCAGAGCCGGACACGTCTCCAGACAGACTGTAGCAGAGGGACGCACCGGTGAGACTGAGGGGGATCACATCTGTTTCTATGTTTATTTTAGATGTCCCCCCCCACAACCCACGCTGCATGTACACAGAGGTTACAGATGTTCCCCCCCACAACCCACGCTGCATGTACACAGAGGAAATGAGGTTGAAGGAACAACAATATGACAACATACACACTGGGTTAAACAGTGAGAGAAACACTAATACACTCAATCACACAATATATACATACATACATATACTGTAATAACATGTTCAACATATTATATAACAACATATACTGTAATAACAACATGTTCAACATATTATATAACAACACAATGTCTCCCCTCTCAGCCCCGGCTGCGGTGGGTGAGGTAACAGTCAGTAACAACGGTCGTATGGACTTCCTGAGCGTGTCGTGGCGTCCGGCTCCAGGGGAGGTGGACAATTACCTGGTGACACTGAGCGACCGCCAGAAGACACTTCACACCGTCTCTGTTTCTAAATCCAGTCCAGAGTGTGTTTTTAACTCTCTGGTGTCCGGACGTCTCTACAACATCTCCATCACCTCCCGCAGCGGCACCCACGTGAACCACACCTTCGTCCAGGAGAGAACACGTATGTACATCACTTACTAGGTCTGCAGGCAGCAGACAGACCTGCAGTCAGCAGACAGATCTGCAGTCAGTAGACTGACCTGCAGTCAGAAGACCGACCTGCAGTCAAAAGACCGATATACAGTCAGCAGACAGACCTGCAGTTAGCAGACAGACCTACAGTCAGAAGACAGACCTGCAGTCAGCAGACAGACTTGCAGTTAGCAGACAGACCTGCAATCAGCAGACAGACTTGCAGTTAGCAGACAGACCTGCAATCAGCAGACAGACCTGCAGTCAGCACACAGACTTGCAGTTAGCAGACAGACCTGCAGTCAGCAGACCGACCTGCCGTCAGCAGACCGACCTGCCGTCAGCAGACAGACCTGCCGTCAGAAGACAGACCTGCCGTCAGAAGACAGACCTGCCGTCAGCAGACCTCCCTTGGTTTATATGAACTGCTGGCTGGACGTACACATGACACAATAATAAAATTGTATTTAGTATTCAACAGTGTAATTGAACCCCTCTCCTCTCTCAGAGCCGTCGCAGGTCCAGAACCCGACAGCAACCCACGCCGCTCGGGACGACTACCTGAAGGTGTATTGGCGTCACGCCTCCGGAGACTTTGACTTCTACCAGGTGTTCATCAAACACAACAACGTGTTCCTGCAGAACAAGACAGTCCTGAAGACGCAGAACGAGTGTGTGTTTAACGGCCTGGAGCCCGGTAGACTCTACACGGTGCTGGTGAGCACCTGGAGCGGGAAGTACGAGACCACTGCCTCCACCCACGGCAGGACCTGTGAGTGACCTTCGACCCCTCTGATACACAAACACTTTACTCACCACTGGTGGGCCGAACATGTAAAGTTAAAGTTTGGCCACTTGTTGGCACAAGAGGAGACGTTACCTGATCGGAACCGCTTTACTTCAGCAGCCTCAGCTGTTTTCATGTCAGATCCCTCTTTAACATTGATTTTCTTTCAAATTGACCCTTTAAGGAGGTTCATGGACACCTGTACATGTTGATGTAAAAAATAAGAATGAAAAGCATTACAATCAAAATACTGAACAACTACCTGCAATTATCTTTAATATGGAGTCCAGTCTTTGATCAGGTTACCAGAACCAGATCAGTTGTTACTAACACATCCTCTGCTGTCTGTCCTGCAGTCCCGGCGGCGGTCCGGTTCCTGGTTCTGGCTGGACAGGGTACTGAGGATCTGCGTGTGACGTGGTCCGCTGCTCCGGGTGACATAGATCACTACGAGGTGCAGCTGCTGTTCAACGACATGAAGGTGTTTCCTCCGATCACTCTGGGCAACGGCGTGGGAGAGTGTGTACTGTCATCGCTCACACCTGGACGGCTCTACAAGATCCTGGTTTCCACCTTCAGCGGCCCTAACCAGAGGGCCCAGTTCATCGAGGGCCGCACAGGTCAGACTGAGGAGGAGATAGTTTTGGTGTGACAGGGAGACAGTGTTGAACCAGCTGCTCCTCACATCTGTCCAGTCGATAAAGACTCTACAGAGCTCTTTAATCCTGCAGGTCAGAACACTAAAGAAGTTGCTGTGGTTCTTCCCTCCTCAGTTCCGAGTAAAGTGAAGAACATCCACGTCAGTAACAGCGGAGACAGCAGCAGTCTGAAGGTGAGCTGGACTCCCGGTCAGGGCGATGTGGACGGATACTCTGTGTTTCTGTCCAGACTGAACCGACAGCTGGACGTCCGACCCGTCCTCAAGCACCACTACGAGGTGACCTTCAGCTCGCTGCAGCCGGGACAGATGTACCAAGTGACGGTCCAGTCGTTCAGCGGAGAGCTGCTCAACAACAACACGGCCACGGGACGCACAGGTACTACACAGTACTACACAGTACTACACAGTACTACTCAGTACTACACAGTACTTCTCAGTACTACTTAGTACATCCATTTATATATATATGAACAGGTCAGGAAATACAACTCATGGTTGGTCACACCGATGGTTCAGCCTTCAGGAGCAATTTAAGGAGGTTCGGTTTCTTGCTCATGGACACTTGAACATGTGGACTGGAGGAGCCCCTGGCGGCTGTACCTATGGGGGTACCTACTGTATCTACCTACTGTACCTACAGGGTACCTACTGTACCAACCTATTGTACTTACAGGGTACAGTACTTGGAAACAATACTGAGCTTTGGGAAAAATGTTGTTAACAACACTGATATTCTGCTGAACCTATAAAGGTGATAATAAGGTGATGTATTTATACTGCTGATACGTTAAATATGATCGATCCATCCATCATCTTCCTCTTATCCGGGTCTCGGGTGCAGCAGGCTCAGCAGGGAATTCCAGACTTCCCTCTCTCCAGCAACGTTTTCTAGCTCTTCCTGAGGGACCCCGAGGCGTTCCCAACCCTGACCAGATATATAATCTCTCCAGCGTGTTCTGGGTCCACCCAGGGGCCTCTTACCAGTTGGACGTGCCCAGAAAACCTCTCGTGAACAAGCCACCGAGATACTCCCTCGCTTGCAGCAGTGACTCAATCCACCTTTTTTCGGCAGAGAACCAGCAGGTTCTTAGGTTGCTTCCAGGACAGGCTCCAACGACCTTCTGACCACAACTCCTAGCAGCCGCTTCCACAATGGAGGCTTTTAACATGGCTCACCCAGATTCCATGTCCCCACCCTCCCCCGGGATGCACGGGAAATTCATCCGGAGGTGGGAGTTGAAGACCTTGCAGACAGGGGCCTCACCCAGACGTTCCCAGTTCACCCTCACTACACGTTTGGGTTTACCAGGTCTGTCCGGCAGCCTCCCCTGCCATCTGATCCAACTCACCATCTGGTGGTGATCAGTTGACAGCTCTGCTCTTCTCTTCACCCGAGTGTCCAAGACATACGGCCGTAGTTTTGAGGATACGACCACAAAGTCGATCATCGATCGTTGGCCTATAGTGTACTGGTACCAAGTACACTTATGAACCACCCTATGCTCGAACATGGTGTTTGTTATGGACAATCCATGACTAGCACAGAAATCCAACACCAAAGCACCACTCGGGTTCAGATCAGGCAGGCCGTTCCTCCCAATCACACCCCTCCAGGTTTCTCCATCGTTGCCCATGTGAGCGTTGGATCTGATTCACATAGGGTCTGTAAATTGCTCTTGGTCTGAACCCTCCCCTGGGATCACTTTGCCTTTAACTACTACATATTTTATAATCCTTTTGTACTTGTACTGCTGATACTGTAACTATTATATGATACATTTTATTTATTGTGTACCTGTGTTCAGTGCCCTCAGCGGTGACGGGTCTCCATGTGGAGGACATCCAGTCCACCTGCAGCCTTCAGGTGAACTGGCAGGAGGCTCTGGGTGTGTCTGACGGATACGTACTGCAGCTTCTGGATGACCGAGGCAGTCTGGTGACAAACTCCTCTCAGCCCTCTGGACACACCAGGTTCATGTTCGACGGCCTCACCCCAGGCAAGAAGTACCGAGTCCAAGTCCAGACCACCAGCGGGGGCGTCCACAGCCCGGGGGTCAGTGCCGAGGCTCAGACACGTAAGACTTCCTTAGCGTGCTTTTCTATGATGAGTTTTAGGGCCGCTGAACAGCAGTCTGAATATTTCAAGAGAGAAAAAGTAAAAAATGTTCATAGAATAAATGTAGTAATATTTCAAAAGTCATCTTTAAGTCAAGTCTTTTATTTTGACAAAAAAGTCAGTTTTTCAAAATAAAAACTTTTGTAGAAGTTGTAATATTTCCAGCAAGAAGACGTAATAACCTGATGAATAAGTTCTTATATGTGAGCATATAATAATACAGTAGTATTATTTCCTGTCAGGTCCTGCATCCGTCACTGATCTGTCCATTAAAGCCAACACCACCACCAGTCTGTCCTTCCACTGGTCTCCACCTGACGGAGAGTTTGATGTTTATGAGATCTTCTTGTATAAAAGTGATGACTCGCTGCAGGAGAAACGCCGCGGCCAGTCCAGAAGTCAGCAGTGCTCCTTCCAGGGTCTCAGACCTGGAGCTCCCTACAGGATGGTGGTGGTGACCCACAGCGGGGGGCAGACCAACCAGTCATTGGTCTGGGCCTGGACAGGTGATGTAACCAGTCATCAAGCACTTTGTTTCTTTTTCTTCTTCTTCTGCTTCTTCTAAAAACACAACTTTCAATGTAAAGGTGACATGTATGTAGTAAAATGGCGGTGATTAAAACCTTTGTCCTGCGTCTCATCTTCAGTCCCAGCAGCCGTGGTGTCTCTGAAGGCTCATAGTGGAAACCAGTCTGATGCTCTGTTGGTGAACTGGGATCGTGGCGGTGGTGATCTGAGCGGCTACCTGCTGTCTCTGTACCCTCTCAACCCCGCCGGCGCTCAGCGGGCGCAGCAGCAGCGGCTGGGGTCAGAGGTCACAGAGTTTGTCTTCTCAGACCTGGTACCTGGTCGACAGTACCGAGCCGAGGTGCTGAGCCTCAGCGGAGAGCTGACTAACGGAGCCAGCACACTGGGGAGGACTGGTGAGATGTTACTGATGGTCCTGGAATATAATGGGACTGTTGGAATATCATGGAAGTCTGAGACATGTAGTCAAATACAAACAGAGGAAATCATCTGGAGCAGATTCATACTCCTACCCCCCTCTGATCTGTTCTTTCTGTCCTCCTCAGCTCCCAGACCTCCAACCTCCTTCCTGTTCGGGGGAGTCACCAACACCTCCCTGGAGCTCACCTGGAGCAGCCCCGTAGACTCCGACTACGACGACTTCGACCTGCAGTGGACTCCTCGGGACCGGCTGTCCGTCTTCAACCCGTACCTCAGCCGCACCTCCGGCAGCCGCATCTTGAGAGGGATGTTCCCCGGACGACTGTACACCTTTAGCCTGCGCAGCATCAGCGGCGCCACGGAACCCGGGGCTACGCCCACCTACAGCACACCCATTGACAACAGCATCCGGACCAGTAGGTGGCAGCACTTCACTTTATAATGCTTAATAATGTCCTTATTACAGCTATCAACAAACATAAAAAATACATGAATAGATTTACTCTAGAGAACTTGAGTATGTGTGTATTAATACTACATTGTGAGTATTTGTACTTGTCTGTTGCTGTAGAGCCGGAGCGAGTCCTCAGCCTGCACTGCCGCCCTCAGAGCTCCACCTCCATCTCGTGCTCCTGGGCGCCACCGGAGGCCGACTACGACTCCTACACTGTCGAGTGTCTCCACCATGACTCCAAGGTCCTGGTCTACTCACGCCGCACCGGCAGAGACGCCACCGCCTACCTCATCACCCAGCTGGAGCCCCACAAACGCTACACCATCTCCGTGAAGGTCATTTCGGATCGGACGACCAGCGAGGCGGCACAGGACAGCGTGGTCACGATGATTGACTGTAAGGACGATGGCATGTTCTGATACGTGAAGACATAAAGGACACGTTGACTCGTTAATGTTTGACTCGTTAATGTTTGACACTCGACTCCTCCAGGTCCTCCGGTGCCCCCCCTCAGTACCCGGGTCAGTGACAGGTCCGCCGTGGTCACCAAGTCTTCCATCTTCTTCACATTTAACTGCAGCTGGTTCAGTGACGTCAACGGAGCCATCAAGTTCTTCACTGTGGTGGTGACAGAGTCTCAAGGTACTACTATATATATAAACAACCCTGCAGATGCCACAAACGTTAATATTTGAGGAGAACTAATCTTAAATATTGAAGTTATTAACAATGTTTGACCTTCACAGCGGCTTTTCTTGTAAAACGTCTGTTTGTAATGAATATTTGAAGATGTAGATGAGGAGCAGCCGGACCAGCGGCACCCTCTGCCCTCCTACCTGGACTATAAATCCAACAGCTCCATAAAGTCCTACCAGACCAGTTACTTCCCCAGTCGCTGCAGCGAGGGCCCCGACAGCAGCTCCAACAGCTTCCAGCTGAGTCTGGGGACGGGGATGGACTCACTGGGGGGCTCCTGTGATCACAGAGACCAGCAGAGCCCATCAGACCTGGATCCAGAGACAAGCAGAGACCTGAACCTGTTCTGTGACGGACCACTGAAACCCAAAACTGCCTACAGGTACTGAACATAGAAATCAAGGGTTTACTTGTGTCATCGCCCTAAAGGGGTTTATTCCACAACAATGACCGGCTTGCTGTACATTATCCCGCTTATTACACGGCTACTTACTGAAGAAATCAATAATTTGACACAAAAACGATCCTCCGGAGTCCGACATCGGAACTGTGTCCATAGCAACAGTCTGTTATACTTAGCAACAGTTTGTTATACATACAGTGGCAACGGTCTGTTATACTTAGCAAAGGTCTGTTATACTTAGCAACGGTCTGTTACACATAGCAACGGTCTGTTATACATATCAACGGTCTGTTATACGTAGCAACGGTCTGTTATACGTAGCAACGGTCTGTTATACTTAGCAACGGTCTGTTACACATAGCAGCAGTCTGCTATACATAGCAATGGTCTGTTATACTTAGCAACAGTCTGTTACACATAGCAACGGTCTGTTATACATAGCAACGGTCTGTTATACGTAGCAACGGTCTGTTATACTTAGCAACGGTCTGTTATACATAGCAACGGTCTGTCATACTTAGTAACAGTCTGTTATATGTAGCAATGGTCTGTTATACGTAGCAACGGTCTGTTATACTTAGCAACGGTCTGTTATACGTAAAAACGGTCTGCTAAAAATAGCAACGGTCTGTTATACATAGAAACGGTCTGGCGAGGACTTGTTGTGTGACCTGTTGTGTAAACTGCTCTGAAACCCCCCGTATTGTCAATCTAGCTAGGAAAGCCATCCATCCTCTGAATGCTCTAGGTCTCTAGTTTGTGGCTGTAAAGTTTCATGGGGCTGTGATTATCCTAGAGGTCACCACAGGTCGTTTTATACAGTGAGGACAATGAAATGTCTACTATGGGGACTAACATCATCACACGTGAATACAGTTGGGCTCATTGGATTCACAAGAGTCTCAGCTTTACAGTGATACCCAATTTATGTAATTCAAGACTGTTTAGGGACCCCAGTATGCAGAAATATTCAAACCTGGTAATGTGATTGTAAAGGGGAGACTCGTGGGTACCCATAGAACCTATTTTCATTCACATATCTGGAGGTCAGAGGTCAAGGGACCCCTTTGAAAATGGACATGACAGTTTTTCCTCGCTAAAATTTAGTGTAAGTTTGGAGCGTTATTTAACCTCCTTCATGACACGCTAGTATGACACGGTTGGTACCAATGGATGTCCTTATTTATATGGAGTGGTGAATGTGTCCTGGTAGAGTGGTGGAGTCACTTTGTTTGTGTTTTCAGACTCAGTGTTCGAGCGTTCACTCAGCTGTTTGATGAAGACCAATCAGACTTCAGCTCTCCTCTGTACAGCGACACCTACCTGTCTCTACCTGTGGTCACCGAGGCAGGTGAGCTTCACTCTTTCCACCATCACACATTCACACCAACATGTTCCAGATGCCTGTACTGCTTATAGATCTGCATAGTTATAAATATTCATAATGCTTTTATAACCGTAATCAGAACACATTATAAAGCATTTTATAATGACATGAAGGTCAAGTATCATAACACTTCATATTGCCGGTCACTCACTGTTTATGCATGCCCATGGTTGAAGAGTTCCTCAGCCACCATGTTAACATGTTTCTCTAGATGAGATTCTATCAGCAGACACATATTTGACTCATTAAGCTGTGACGAAGAGTCCTGACAGACCTGCTGATAAAACACCTTTATGTGACTGAATGTGTTGACGGTGTTATTTTCTCCACAGAGCCTCTGAGCGGTGTGATCGAGGGCGTCAGTGCCGCGATGTTCCTCGTCGTCATGATGGCGGGAGTCATCGCTCTGCTGGTCTGCAGACAAAAGGCCCACAAAGTGTGAGTATCCACAAACTGAAGGTTGTTCAGAGGATTATTCTGCCTCCACTTAACGCTCCAGCCTTCATCTAAAACAGTACCGTGAGTTAACTTACCTGCTTGTGCTGGTTCCTGTGTACGCTGTGGATAAAAGACATTATCAACGTTACCTGATGGTGTTTGTGCTGCATTTGGGTCCATACCACACCCGTTACACCAACACTAGCTAGCTAGCTAACTTAGCTATGTTCCACGTCATCAACACTAGCTAATAGATAACACACCTGTGTGATGCTGCTGTGTTTCAGAGTTCAAGAGAGAACGACAGTCAGGATGAATGTGAGGAGAGAGAGGAGTGCACCATCAGGAGTCCACCTGGGAGTCAGAGGGTAAAATACTGCATATACTACAACATACTGTACTGTAGTACTAACACTAACAATACTACTGTAGTACACAGATTATAATGCATATGCATGCAGCAGTACACAGCTGATAATACTGCATACTAACACTAATAATACTACTGTATACAGCTGATTATAAGATAAGATAATCCTTTATTAGTCCCACAGCGGGGGAATTTGTAGAATTACAGCAGCAAAGAGGACAGTGCAAACAAGAGGCATCAGTAAAAAACAAAAATAAGCTATAATAGTCCTCGAGGTCTTCAACTTCCACCTCCAGAAGATCTTTTGTGCATCCCGAGGGAGGCTGGAGACATGGAATCTGAGTGGGAACACTTTGAGGATCTCCTGAACCTGACCAACACGTCCTCCGTTGAGGAGGCAGAGTTTGGAGACTCGGGGGACGGCTTGTCCATATCCTTGGCAGAGGTCGCTGAGGTAGTCAAAAAGCTCCCTCAGCGGCAAGACGCCGGGGATGGATGAGATTCACCCTGAGATGCTGAAGGCTTTGGTCATTGTTGGGCTGTCTTGGCTGACGCGCCTCTTCAGTGTCGCGTTGAGGTCGGAGACAGTGCCTGTGGAATGGTAGACCGGGATGGTGGTTCCCATTTTTAAAAAGGGGGACCGGAGGGTGTTCTCACAATTATCACATTGCTAAGCCTCTCCGGGAAAATTTATTCTAGAGTGCTGGAAAGGAGGTTCTGACCGATTGAACATCAGATCCAGGAGGACCAATGCGGATTCCCTCCTGGCCGTGGAACAGTGGACCAGCTCTTTACCCTCGCAGGGCTGTTGGAGGGGTCATGGGAGTTTGCCCATCAAGTCTCCATGAGTTTTGTGGACTTGGAAAAGGCTTATGACCGTGTCCCCCAGGGAGTCCTGTGGGGAGTACTGCGGGAATATGGGGTACCGGGGTCGTTGTTACAAGCCATCCGGTCCTTGTATAACAAAAGTGAGAGCTGCTACCGTATTCTCGTTTCCGGTGGGTGTTTAGCCTCCACCAGGGTTGTCCCTTGTCACCGATCCTGTTTGTGATTTTCATGGACAGGATCTCAAGGCCCAGCCGGGGGGAGAAGAGTCTCCGGTTAAGTGACCTCAGAATTGGGTCTCTGCTCTTTGCAGATGATGTGGTTCTGTTGGCTTCATCAGACCGAGACCTTCAACAGCACTGGGGCGGTCTGCAGCCGAGTGTGAAGCGGTCGGGATGAGAGTCAGTACCTCCAAGTCTGAGCTCCTGGTTCTCTGCCGGAGAACAGTGGATTGCACGATTGGGAGCTGAGCCGGAAGGCAAAGCTCTTGATTTACCGGTCCATTTACGTTCCAGCCCTCACCTATGGTCATGAGCTTTGGGTCGTGACCGAAAGAGGCTGGGCTCAGCCTTAGAGATAGGGTGAGGAGCTCAGACATCCGGAGGGAGCTTGGACTAGAGACCCTGCTCCTTCACCTCTAAAGGGACCAGCTGAGGTTGTTCAACATCTGATCAGGATCCTCCTGGACGCCTCCGTTTGGAGGTTTTCTGGGCACGTCCAACTGGTAAGAGGCCCCGGGGTAGACCCAGAACATGCTGGAGAGATTATATATCTGGTCTGGTCTGGAAACGCCTCGGGGTCCCCCAGGAAGAGCTGGAAAACGTTGCTGAGGAGAGGGACGTCTGGAGTACCCTGCTAAGCCTGCTGCCCCCGAGACCCGGATAAGAGGAAGAACACGGATGGATGGATTAGTACTACTAATAATAACTGCCACTAAAAGCAAGATGTCATATATATAAGTAAACAACAGGAGTCAAACTGAACCAATGATCAATAGGTGATTTGGACTGATTTTGCTGACACAGCAGACATTAATAACAACAGTTAACAGCACTCCTTTCTCCCTGCGAGCTGAGTCAGTCTGTGGTTCTTTGTGTTGACTCAGAGAGTAGATCCTTTAGAGGCTGAGGTGTGTCAGGGTTTGTTTCATACTGATCATCATTATTCATCAGCATGTTGAAACACATGTTTAACCTCTGTTCCTCATTTTACTCCTCAGAAACCGTCGAGTCTCAAGGTGAGAAATCCAAACGTCTCCTCTGTTACACTCTGTGGTTTCAGCACTTTGTCTTCTTATTAAAACATTTAGTTTGTGTCCTTCAGTCCCATCAGGATCCTGAACTTTGAGTGTCACTACAATAAACTGCAGGCCGACTCCAACTACCTGCTGTCAGAGGAGTACGAGGTCAGTCAACACATATTTTATATATAATATATACACCGATCAGCCATAACATTAGGTCAGCATGGGCACCCTGACTTGTCTGCAGCTACACAGCCCCATACGCAACAAACTACAATGCACTGTGTGTTCTGACACCTTTCTATCGGAACCAGTATTAACTTTTTCAGCAATTTGAGCTACAGTAGCTCTTCTTTTGGATCGGACAACACGGGCCAGCCTTTGCTCCCGTGCATCAATGAGCCTTGGGTCTGACTCTGTCGCCGGTTCAACGGTTTTCCTTCCTTGGACCACTTTTGGTAGGTCCTGACCACTACAGACCGGGAACATCCCACAGGAGCGGCAGTTTTGGAGATGATCTGACCCAGTCGTCTAGCTATCACAATTTGGCCCTTGTCAAAGTCGCTCACTTCCTTACGCTGGCCCATTTTTTCTGCTTCCAACACAAAGTTCAAAGTTCAAAATGTTCACTTGCTGTCTGATATATCCCAACCCCATCCTGCCATTGTAACGAGATAATCAATGTTATTCACTTCACCTGTCAGTGGTCTTAATGTTATGGCTGATCGGTGTATATATACTGTATACATTATACAGTATACAGTATACAGTATGTGTGTGTGTGTGTGTGTGTGTTTAAAGAAGCACTATCAGACTTAGAGATAAAAAACACTCAACACATACAACAGAATGAGACAGATTCATTGCAGAGATGACCAGGCTTCATGTTTTATATGTTCTATTACATTGTGTTCAAATGACACTGTGGGGTTATCTGTCATAAAGACCTATCTGTCACCTACTGCAGATTACCTGATCTGAGGTCTGTGGTCAGACAGCAGGACGTTTTTATTTACAGATAATTCTCCTAAAAAGACGCTTGAGCTGATCATCAGTCAGAGATGATGCAGACAGAAAACTGTATTTAGTTTAAAGCTTCAGTGTTGTCATAGAACATAACACTATTTATCAAATAGATTATTGGTGATTATTGGGTTAGTTTTTGATTTTATAACATTATTTCGGGAAGTACAATAACCAATTAAATCCTAATGTATTATTTGCTGATATGCATTTAAATAAATGAAGAAAACATTTCACATTTATTTTACTTCTACTCTGGTCTGTGCTGTTTTCTTCAGGACCTGAAGGACGTCGGTCGTAATCAGCCGCTGGACTCGGCTCTGCTGCCAGAGAACCGCGGCAAGAACCGATACAACAACATCCTGCCCTGTGAGTCACATTAAACAACGTGTACTGATAAGAAGTAAAAGTCAATAGTTCATTCCAGCAGCAGAGCTACACGCTTCTGCCATTTTGGACTGAAAGCGACTACCAGACGCCAGTAAAACGTCCGCCTACAAAGAGCCGTACAGAAGTACTACATTAATTCTATTCTATTGTCGTATTTAATGTCTCTACTGAAATGTCCTGTGTCGAACAGTAAAAATATTATAAATATTCATACTATTATAACTATTTACTTATTTATTTAGTAAACTTTTTGCCCGGCTGCTTCGCAGAGGAGCATAAAGTGAGCGATGGACATAAATGGAAGTTATAAAAATCCAACACACAGAATTTGAGATCAATCTCAAACTTTTTCATGTCAAGGATCCAAAATGGAGTCCAATAGACCACAGACCATGGATGTAGAAGAGGTTTTGTGCTGTGCTTTTGTCCTGCCTGTTACTAAATATCCCACAACTCCATTAAATTCTGTTGATGTCATGCTACTAGCACTACTAGCTACTGGCCGATAGCCGGTTGTTTGGGAACAGAGACGTTAATACATCCACCACGGTACAGGCTTACAGCATACAGCCCATGGGTGTATTAAAAGATAATAAAAGTGATGAATTGCAGCCCATATATCCATTATTACAGCCGCTAGCAGGAAGCTGGCAGAACCGGATATGTCATATGAGCGTGCAGGGCGGTGCAGTCCCGTGGGTCTGATGCACGTTCATTATAGCGAGGAAAATAACTCTGGATTCAGCTATTAGTTCATTTAACTACTTTTAGGACATAATGATTTAAATTAGGGCTATTTAAGTGTTCCTACTGGGAAGTTGATTTACTGTATATCCTCTGATTTACAGACGTCGCTTTATACTCATTGGTGTTTTCAGTCCAAAATGGCAGCAGCGCTACCGCAGTGTCATCTAGGGGCTGTTGTCAGAAAAGCACCGGAGTTTCACCTCTTTGCTTCTAAACTGTTTGGTGACACGTTACCAGACAGAGAAGAAGAAGACAGACGTGTTAACAGACAGAGAAGAAGAAGTCCTCCTGTGTGTTTCTGACTCTGTTTCTGTGTTTAGATGACTCCACCAGGGTGAAGCTGTCCTACGTGGATGATGATCCGTGCTCCGACTACATCAACGCCAGCTACATGCCCGTAAGATGTTGTTTCTGCTTCCTGTATCACCTGAAGCTCTGAACTAAAGTTCCTCTGTATGTTTCAGTCAGTTTTAAAGTTCCTCTGCATTTCAGTTTTAAAGTTCCTCTGTGTTTCAGTCATTTTTAGAGTTCCTCAGTATGTTTCAGTCAGTTTTAAAGTCCCTCTGTGTGTTTCAGTCAGTTTTAAAGTTCCTCTGCATTTCAGTTTTAAAGTTCCTCAGTATGTTTCAGTCAGTTTTAAAGTCCCTCTGTGTGTTTCAGTCAGTTTTAAAGTTATTCTGTATGTTTCAGTCAGTTTTAAAGTTCCTGCGTGTGTTTCAGGGGAATAACTTCCGGCGGGAGTACATCGCCACTCAGGGTCCTCTGCCAGGAACTAAAGATGATTTCTGGAAGATGGTTTGGGAGCAGAACGTCCACAACATGGTGATGGTGACTCAGTGTGTGGAGAAAGGCAGGGTGAGTGTACTACTACTACTACTACTACTACCAGGTGTATTCTGTGTAAAGGTCCGGCAGTACTGAAGTGTACTCCTCTTCCTCACCTGTGTCCAGGTGAAGTGTGACCACTACTGGCCCTTCGACCAGGACCCACTGTACTACGGAGACCTGATCATCCAGATGTTGTCAGAGTCTGTTCTTCCTGAGTGGACCATACGAGAGTTCAACATCTGCAGCGTACGTTGTATTAAATCATCAGCTCATGTTTCATTATTTAAGGAGAGAGGAGAGAGGGACGTCTTCTTTACTTCCTTAGGTTTAGGCAAAAAAAAACGTTAAGTTTTGGGGAAAAACACCATGTTTTGGTTTAAAATAACTACAAACACAAAAACAACTACACATTGGTAGTTTCACACGGGATGCGAACTCCGGTCTCCTGGGTGAATATCCTGTGTTTTGTGTCCCATCCATCGTCCAACCTGCACACCTGTCTATACTACAGCACCTGACTTCCTCTTCTGCTAACTAGAGGTCGTCTTCTTTTATACCTTCTTTCGGTGATCGACCATGTTAATAGATGATAAAACCTACTAGTGGGTGTAGTAGGCCCCTACCGACCCACATCTATGGGGCTTATAGCCACTGATAACACATATTTAATAGTTTACTGGTGTGGAAGTAGTCAAATATAATTATAAAAATGGTGAAATCAGACTATAAAACAGACCGAATATAAAATATGTGTGTGTGTGTGTTAGGAGGAGCAACTGAGCGTCACTCGGCTGGTCCGTCAGTTTCACTACACCGTGTGGCCGGATCACGGCGTCCCAGAGACAACACAGTCTCTGATCCAGTTCGTCCGGACTGTCCGGGACTACGTCAACAGAAGTCCTGGATCTGGACCCACCGTGGTCCACTGCAGGTACATCACAAGGACACAAACACTGTCATGAAGGACTTCACACCAAATCCACTTAAGTAAATGACGTATTACACTATGTGATGATCCCAGTCACAGTCTGAAGTGTTCATTACAACAGAATTTATTTAAATCCACTAATTCTGTCCTCTGGACCCCAGAAACATCTGTCAGGGTCATATGAGACACTCTGCCCCCAAACATCACACATTCACCCCCCCCCCATCACCTCGCCATGTCGTGGTCCCCCTTGAGAAGCCTCTCATGAGACAGAATCCTGTTTATTATTGGTTGATTGTTAAATCCAGTGTTTTTTGACTGGAGTTTGGTGTGTGTGTGTCAGTGCCGGTGTGGGTCGTACAGGGACCTTCATCGTTCTGGATCGAGTGCTGCAGCAGCTGGAGACCAAGGACATGCTGGATATCTACGGCGCCGTCTTTGACCTGCGACTCCACCGATCACACATGGTGCAGACGGAGGTAGGACGCCGCCGGCAGCAGGGAATTATGGGTGTTTTACTCTGTGTGTTTACAGTGATTCAACTCAACGTTGTGTGACCTACAGGATCATCTCTGTGGTCCACAGACCTCCATCAGTGTTAATGTGACGTAGTTTCTCCTCCACCTCTTCAGGGTCAGTATACATACCTCCATCAGTGTGTTCGTGACGTTCTCAGAGCCAGGAAGCTCCGCAGTGAGCAGGAGAACCTCCTCCACCCCGTCTATGAAAATGTGAACTACAACTTCCAAAGAGGTGAGTGATCATCAGACTATATGTATACATATACAGTATACATATGTATTTATATATGTAAACATATGTATACTGTATATGTATAAATGTATATACATATACAGTATACATATGTATTTATATATGTATATATATGTAAACATATGTATACTGTATATGTATAAATATATATACATATACAGTATACATATGTATGTATACATAGATATGTAGATACATATACTGTATATAAATATATTGATCTTCTTCCACAGAGACGCTGTCCAGCAGACGTTAAAAATTGTATTGACTTCTGATCGATGTGATTGACTACTGATCGATGTGATTGATTACTGACTGATGTGATTGACTACTGATCGATGTAATTGAATACTGATCGATGTGATTGATTACTGATCGATGGGATTGACTATTGATCGATGTGATTGATAACTGATCGATGTGATTGATTACTCAGTGATGTGATTGACTACTGATCAATGTGATTGATTATTGATCTATCTAATTGATTACTGATCGATTTGATTGATTATTGATCTATCTAATTGATTACTGATCGATGTGATTGATTACTGATCGATGTGAGTGACTACTGATCGATGTGATTGATTACTGAACGATGTGATTGACTACTGATCGATGTGATTGATTACTGATCAATGTGATTGATTACTGATCAATGTGATTGACTACTGATCGATGTGAGCGACTACTGATCGATGTGATTGATTGCTGATCGATGTGATTGATTACTGATCGATGTAATTGATTACTGATCAATGTGATTGATTACTGATCAATTTGTTAAGCTCTAGGGGAATGAGGGAAACATGGCAATTCTATTTTTATATCAGTGTTTATATTTGAAGCATCAGATGTTTCCCAATAGAGAAAAACTTTATTTATAATATATAATATAATTTATATACACGAAGCACCAGCTCTGTAGTTTATTGTAATTTATATATAATAAGCGATTGATGATGAATGGGTGGATTACTGTATGAAGGGACTACATGTTATACAGATGTTACACAGATGTAACACAGATGTTATACAGATGTTACACAGATGTTATACAGATGTTACAGGTGTTTTCTGTTCCAAACTGATCCTACCATTAGAACATTAGAACCTTCATGATTTAGTACAGGCCTGTTGGATCAGACTCTCAGGTGTTCCTTATAAACTGGACACTGAGTTTATACACTAATATACAGAATACAGTCCCCCAGTGTATCACGTATAATCAGTATATAAACATGTAATGAATGTTTAGTAACAGACTATAATATATGTATTTTATATTATTACAGCTGTGTTTTCTCATTTATTATCTTTTTATACAGCAGACAACACTTCTGTCTGTCCACAGGAGGAGTTATAGTTGTAATAAATACATTAATAAGCACTTATTATCATCTGTTTCTGATTATACATGATAGATAGGGGACCCGTGAGCACAACGTAATAACTTGAAGATCAATTCAGTTAATTTTTATATCGTGTATAGCGTATCTTTGTGTGACAGTAAATATTGATGATGATAAACACTGAAATACGTCGGCAGGTTTTATTTATTAAGAGATGAACATGTAGAAACTGTTGTGATCACGTTTGATCTGATTCACGTTGTTGTTCACTGAAATGTGTGACATCACAACTGTAAACCAATGAGAAGAGCAGACATGTCTCATGTGACATCACATCTGTCACTCATAATAAGAAGCTTTTTTAATGTTCATTATAAACATTAATGTTTGAGTGTTAAAGGTCAGATTATTTTTTTAATCATAAATGTATGTAAGATATCATTTAAAGTGTGTATTATGTATTTTATTTTTTACCACCACATGAACTGTACTTTATTTTGTAAGAACATTTCCTGTATGTGAGAGCAGTTAATTAAACACCACAGAAGAAGAAATATTTCTCTGATTATTCATAATCGACTCATACGTGTCCCAACATGACTGAACAGTCACTTATTCCTCTAAGGAACCCTTAACTACATTTAAGGACCAGGCGGGGAATGTTAAAGACTTTTACTGAAGTACTGCACTTCAGTAGGCTACACATTCAAAGTACTTGTACTTTACTAGAATATTTCCATGTTCTACTACTAATAGGTAATAGGTAATATTGTACTTTTTACTCCACTACATTTATCTGACAGCTTTAGTTACTTTACAGATGACTAGTTTTCAGAAACATCAGATATATTAGTAAAACACTGACAGGGAACATTTTACTGACACAGCAATACTTTGACTTTAAATACATTTAGATGATAATACTGACATACTTTTACTTCAGTAAGGTTTTGAATGCAGTACTTTTACTCGTAGTGGAGTATTTTCATAGTGTGGTATTAGTATTTTTACTTGTAGTAGCCTACAGTATTTTCATAGTGTGGTATTAGTACTTTTAGTTGTAGTACAGTATATTCACAGTGTGGTATTGTATTTTACTTGTAGTGGAGTATTTTGACAGTATGCTTTTAGTACTTTTACTTGTAGTGGAGTATTTTCACAGTGTGGTATTGTAGTGGGGTATATTCACAGTGTGGTATTAGTATTTTACTTGTAGTAGACTATATTCACAGTGTGGTATTAGTACTTTTAGTTGTAATAGAGTACATTCACAGTGTGGTATTATAGTGTGGTATTTTAACAGTGTGGTATTAGTATTTTACTTGTAGTAGAGTATATTCACAGTGTGGTATTTGTATTTTACTTGTAGTAGAGTACATTCACAGTGTGGTATTTTCACAGTGTGGTATTAGTATTTTTACTTGTAGCAGAGTATTTTCACAGTGTGGTATTAGTACTTTTTGTTGTAGTGGAGTATATTCACAGTGTAGTATTGTAGTAGAGTATATTCACAATGTGGTATTAGTACTTTTACTTGTAGTAGAGTACATTCACAGTGTGGTATTAGTACTTTTACTTGTAGTAGAGTATATTCACAGTGTGGTATTAGTACTTTTACTTGTAGTAGAGTATTTTCAGTGTAGTATTAGTACTTTTTGTTGTAGTGGAGTACTTTCATAGTTTGGTATTTTAGTGGGGTATTTTCACAGTGTGGTATTAGTACTTTTACTTGTAGTAGAGTATATTCACAGTGTGGTATTAGTACTTTTAGTTGTAGTAGAGTACATTCACAGTGTGGTATTTTCACAGTGTGGTATTAGTATTTTTACTTGTAGTAGAGTAGATTCACAGAGTGGTATTAGTACTTTTTGTTGTAGTGGAGTACTTTCACAGTGTGGTATTAGTACTTTTACTTGTAGTAGAGTATATTCACAGTGTAGTAATGTAGTAGAGTATATTCACAATGTGGTATTAGTACTTTTACTTGTAGTAGAGTATATTCACAGTGTAGTATTGTAGTAGAGTATATTCACAATGTGGTATTAGTACTTTTACTTGTAGTAGAGTATATTCACAGTGTAGTATTGTAGTAGAGTATATTCACAATGTGGTATTAGTACTTTTACTTGTAGTAGAGTATATTCACAGTGTGGTATTAGTACTTTTACTTGTAGTAGAGTATATTCACAGTGTAGTATTGTAGTAGAGTATATTCACAATGTGGTATTAGTACTTTTACTTGTAGTAGAGTATATTCACAGTGTGGTATTAGTACTTCTACTTGTAGTAGAGTATATTCAAAGTGTGGTATTAGTACTTTTACTTGTAGTACATCACATTCACAGTGTGGTATTTTCACAGTGTGGTATTGTAGTGTGGTATTTCCACAGTGTGGTATTAGTACTCGTACTGCAGTAGAGGCTCTGAGGGAGTACTCCAGGTACTCGTGCTGCTGACGCATGATAAAGAGTAGTTATGTGTATTTCCAGATGACGTCACTCTCCGCTGGGAGAGGCCCGGCTGTCCCTAAAACCACACGAAGCCGCGCATGCGCAGAGCGGCGCGGAGCGGAGCGTCTTCACCACATTGAGCCGCTGAACTCTCGGAAGTTTAGCAGAGTTGCAGTGATTTAGCTCCAACAGGCTAGCGGGCAGAAAAACACCGTCACCAAACTTGTTTTTTAAGCGAGAAAGACGTGCGTTTGGACGGAAACTCAACCACCGCAGCGGACCGCGGAAGACTACCGATGGATTTAAGCGGTTTTTCACGGTTTGATCTGCTCGAACAGCAGCGGTAGAGAGAGAAGAGAGAGAAGTTGTGATTGTTGTTTTGGCGCTCTGGCAGCGCAGAGAGGAAAGATGGAGGATCTGCTGGAGTAGCAGCAGCAGCAGCGGGCTAACGAGAGCTGGAGGTCGGGTTACTGCTCGGTGAAGTCCGGGGAAAGTGTGGAGGCTGTGATTCAACTCACTGACTGTGTAAGTATGTTAAAGTATTACATCATGGCGTGTTTGAGGTTAGAGGAGAGCTAACTAGAGTTAGCCTCGGAGCTAATTAGCCAGTTAGCTGAAATCTGTGTTAGCTTATCGAGGGGTCAGGTTAGCTTTGTGCTAACTGACGCTAAGCTAGCTGCCATTACGCTTCATCAGTGCTGCGGCTAACTACCATCTCACTGCGGCTAACTACCATCTCACTGCGGCTAACTACCATCTCACTGCGGCTAACTACCATCTCACTGCGGCTAACTACCATCTCACTGCGGCTAACTACCATCTCACTGCGGCTAACTACCATCTCACTGCGGCTAACTACCATCTCACTGCGGCTAACTACCATCTCACTGCGGCTAACTACCATCTCACTGCGGCTAACTACCATCTCACTGCGGCTAACTACCATCTCACTGCGGCTGCTGCTAACGACAACTTTATACTAACTATTAGTTAGTTAGTTAGTAATCCCAGCAGCTGCTAGTGGTGTCTGTTTATTAAAACCCAGATAAACACACACACTGACTTGGTTAACTGGGAACACTGGGAATACAGACCTGGTTAACTGGGAACACTGGGAATACAGACCTGGTTAACTGGGAACACTGGGAAAACACAGACCTGGTTAACTGGGAACACTGGGAAAACACAGACCTGGCTAACTGGGAACACTGGGAAAACACAGACTTGGTTAACTGGGAATGCTGGGAATACAGACCTGGTTAACTGGGAACACTGGGAAAACACAGACCTGGTTAACTGGGAATACTGGGAAAACACAGAGCTGGTTAACTGGAAACACTGGGAAAACACCGACTTGGTTAACTGGAAACGCTGGGAATACACAGACTTGGTAAGCTGGGAACGCTGGGAAAACGCAGAGACTTGGTTAACTGGGAACGCTCGGAACAGACAGACTTGGTTGATTGGGAGCGCTGGGAACACACAGACTTGGTTAACTGGGAACACAGAGACTTGGTTAACTGGGAACGCTGGGAAAACACAGACTTGGTTAACTGGGAATACTGGGAAAGCACAGACTTGGTTAACTGGGAACACTGGGAATACACAGACTTGATTAGCTGGGAACGCTGGGAAAATACAAACTTGGTTAACTGGAAACGCTGGGAACACACAGACTTGGTTAACTAGGAGCGCTGGGAACACACCAACTTGGTTAACTGGGAACGCTGGGAACACACAGTCTTGGTTAACTGGGAACACACAGTCTTGGTTAACTGGGAATGCTCGGAACACACAGACTTGGTTAACAAGGAGCGCTGGGAACATACAGACTTGGTTAACTGGGAACACACCAACTTCGTTAACTGGGAACACACAGACTTGGTTAACTGGGAATGCTCGGCACACACAGACTTGGTTAATTAGGAGCGCTGGGAACACACAGACTTGGTTAACTGGGAACACACCGACTTGGTTAACTGGGAACGCTGGGAAAACACAGACTTGGTTAACTGGGAATGCTCGGAACACACAGACTTGGTTAACTGGGAACACACCGACTTGGTTAACTGGGAACGCTGGGAAAACACAGACTTGGTTAACTGGGAACACACAGACTTGGTTAACTGGGAACACTGGGTAAACACAGACTTGGTTAACTGGGAATGCTGGGAACACACAGACTTGGTTAACTGGGAACGCTGAACACACAGACTTGGTTAACTGGGAACACTGGACACACAGACCTGGTTAACTGGGAACACACAGTGTATGGAGCTTTAACAGAAAGTGACCATTAAACACTGTCCCATTGTGACCCACTCAAACCTAATTAACCCTGATAATCACAGGAGGCCTGTAACTACTAACTTTAACTTTTCTGTTATTAATTTAAATTAGATTCAATTTCATTGTCTTTGACCAGAGTCCAGGTACTCAGACAGTAAAATGCAGTTTGGCTAGTAGGGCTGGGACGATTCACCTGTCTCCCGATTCAATATGTATTGTGATTTTCAAGTATTGCCATTCGATATTATGATTTATTGAGATTTGTTTACTTTTTTTTAACACTAGACCATGGGAAAAAGTTGAATCATACACTTCTAGGAACCTTTACTTTGGAAAATCTCTAAATTAATCCAGTAAAAATGTTTGATTTTCAGCATGTATGTAGTCAGAGATGCCCTGAAGTCAAATATATTGGTCATTGTCAGGAATTTTTCATTAAATATTTTCTAGCAACCCAAAAATCAAAGAATAAAGACATTTCCCTCACAAATTAGTGGTATTTTCTTTTAATTTATAAGGGTCATGTAATGTTTTACACTACTGGTGAATATAATCCATCAATCTTATTTCCATATATGTATTTTGTATATACAGTTCCCTTTATTAACACCTTATTATGAAAACCGGACGTAGTCACACATGTATACTTCCTCTAACTTCTCCAAGGTCGTTGCTTGCTCTCCCGTCAGCTCACCCAAAGTGTTTCCATACTTTACTGGATGTGTGGTGTTTACCACTTTGGATTTAAAATGGGAGGGTGCAGGACGTATCCAAGCACGTATTGTTGTAGTCTGAGTAACGTGACGTCATATCCTTTCTGTATCCGTCATATCCTTTCCGTATCCGTCAACCAAAACAAACCACAGCGAGCCGAAACTAGAAAGTATTAAATGTTGGAGGGTCTGCGTGGATACGACCTGCACCCTCCAATTTTAAATCCAAAGTGGTAAACACTACACATACAATAAAGTATGGAAACACTTTGGGTTTCACACATTGCAGGAAAAGCAGAGCTAGACATCATGGCTAAAGCTGCATGCTAACTCTGTCATGGACAGGAAACGTTATCGTATCACGGTAACGTGCGGTCAAGCCGGCCGTCACTCTCATCTCCGTGGTCAAATGGGCCGACGCTACAACTGTAGAACACCTATATACTGACATTAATGTTAAATGCATTCAAACGGCCCCGATGGAGCTGACCATGGATGTATAAAGAGAACGGAGCTGACGGGAGAGCTAGAGACAGTCTTGGAGAAGTTAGAGGAAGTACACACGTGGGACTACGTCTGCTTTTCAAAATTAGGTGTTAACAAAGGGAACTGTATATATAAAATACATGTATGGAAATAAGATTGATTGAATTATATTCACCAGTAGAGGTGTAACGATTCATCTACTACATCGATGTATCGATTTATATATTTCTACGATCCAACTACATCGATAGGTACTCGGCAAGTTGTCCTTCACGGGAGACGTATGTCGATAAAAAATCGATTTGAAATGCAAAAATCGATTCTAGGGATTTGCACCTTGTATTTAAGGATGACAAACGTTATATGAAAGGGTTTTTTAGCACTTTTATTAGTAAAGAAATGTACACGTTACTCCGGTTCACTCTCCAGACATGCGCCAGCTTGCCAGCTCTGCCCTGTGCAGTTGACGAGGGCGGCTTCAACCACAGGCGCTTTCCCCGTGCGCTGTCGTTTTTTCATTCAGAGAAAATTACTTTCCTTTCCCCGTCATATCAACGTGCATCACGCAGCATCAGCCTCACGTATCCAGCAGGAAAGCAGACGGTCCACGAGGCAAATTATCACAGGAGTAAAGTAAAAAACAAAACAGAAATTCAACTAACGTTAGTCTAACATAGTTTTAAAATGTTTTTCCGTATGTTTTCATGTATGAAAAGACCCCAAATGAACACTGTAGGTGGACTACTTGATTACTATAAGCAAATTATTTAAACAGCGTTTGTATAGGAATGATTATTGTCCCAAGGTTTTTGATCACTATAAGCGGTGGATCTCTGTATTATTGCTCTACTGTTTATACTGACAATGAAGACAGAAGCAGCAGGTTAAATTATTGTTCATTTAACTTGAATAGAAGTTGGTTTATTATATTTTTTACTAAATATTGCACTGCCTTGTATCTTGAGAACTGAATCAGCAAGTCCTGCAGTTGCACTTTTTATTATTTTCAATTAAAAGGTGTATGCATTTGCCATTAATCGTTGTTTACTTGTTTATATACATAATTAATTCATCCCTTATTCCCTTACAAGAAAAACTTGACTCCTGACCTGCACTGTCCAGTCAGACTGATTGAATTTTTGGCAAAAAAAGTTACTGTATCGATTTCAAATCATTGACTCGTATCGTATCGTATCGCTCTAGATGAGCCAAATATAGTTCTTGAATCATATCGGAACCATGGAAATCGTATCGTTGTAAAAACGTATCGTTACGTATCCCATTTAAATTAAAAAGAACATAACACCAATTTCTGAGGGAAATGTCTTAATTCTTTGATTTTTGGGTTGCTGGTAAAAATGTAATAAATAATTCCTGACAATGACTGGTATATTTGACTTCAGGACATCTCTGACTACATACATGCTGAAAATCAAACATTTTTATTGGATTCATTTAGAGATTTTCCAAAATAAAAGTCTCTAGAAGTGTATGATTCAACTTTTTCCCATGGTCCAGTGTTAAAAAAGTTAACAAAAATCACAATATCGAATCGCAATACTTAAAAATCGCAATACATATCAAATCAGTTCCCAAGTATGGTGATAGTATGGAATCAGTAGATGGGTGAATCGTCCCAGCACTACTAGTTAAAAGCTGTTCCAAGCAGACTTGGAAGACTGGAAAAATTATTTAAATAATTAATGGATTTAAGATGGTTGCAGATGAATGTTGTATTGATGGACTAATCTTTTGACCTTTAGTGTGAATACACAGATCATGTCTCTGATGTTGACCTCTGATGTTTTTTGTGCAGAGCTGCTGTTCATGTTTACAGATCAACTAAAGCATGAGAGTCCCTCAGGCTCTGAGGATGGAACCAGGGCTACTGGAGGCAGGATTTAGGTGAGGACACCACAGAAGGGTCTCTTTAACATCACAGTGTTGTAGTGTCTTTATGCCGGTGTGTTTGTTGTGTCCCAGACATCAGATGGTGCTCTGAAGAAGCCATGGGTAGCTGTCTAAGCTGTCCAGAGAAAGAGTCAATTCCAGATAATCATCAAAGTAAATTCAAGGTGAGTTTGTACCTCAGCACCAACCTCAGTCAGTCAGCACACCCCCTGGATTGTTCACTATCTGAGTCTGTTGTTGTTGTTTACCTGTCCAGGTGATCAACGTGGACGACGATGGGAACGAGTTGGGATCAGGTGTGATGGAGCTGACCGATGCTGAACTCGTCCTGCACACCCATCGCCGTGATGACGTCAGGTGGCCTTACCTGTGTTTACGGCGCTATGGCTACGACTCCAACTTGTTTTCGTTTGAGAGTGGCCGCCGCTGCCAGACGGGTCAAGGTACGTGTCACCGGGGCCGCGGCTATCCATTACTTTAGTAATCAAGTATTCTACCTAGTATAAGTAAGAGTAATCGGATAAAAATACTTTGTTTTATTATGGAGCAATAGTAAATATACAAAAGAGAAAATAAGACTGGTCTCTTAGAATGAACAACACACAATAATATAAAATTAAAATTAACATAATATCTAAAATCAAATTACAATAATATTAAATTAAAATGAACACAATAATATCTCAAATTAAATTAATAATATTAAATTAAAATTAACAAAATAATATCTTAAATTAAATTACAATAATATTAAATTAAAATTAACATAAAATTAAATTACAATATTATTAAATTAAAATTAACATAATATATAAAATTAAATTACAATAATATTAAATGAAAATTAACAAAATAATATATAAAATTAAATTACAATAATATTATCAAAACTAAACTCATTTAGTGCATTTAAGTGACATATTACATTCTGGGTTTTAAATAAAACATTTTCTGAATTGCAAACAAATACATTCAAAAACATAATTTTAAATTACTTTAAAAAGGTCCACATGTGATGGACTCTTCCTATAAAGGTACTATAACTTTAACTGATCAATCCGTGATGATGTGTTTAATCAATATCAGTTTTTAATTGAAGCCCTCTGAGATTTACTCGCCATACAGAAAATCGACCTGCATGTGCCGCTTGGCGGGTGATATTTTTGGACCGTGGTGATGTGTATCAGATCAGATCAGATGATCACAGCTGGATCAGCTGTCAGTTGGCTTTAACAGCTGTTTGTGTCTGAACTGATTTAATACTAATAAAGACACACAGTTAGCAGTGTTTTCTCTCTGTAGCCTGTTACCTGTTTAACGAACATCTACACTCTGTATTTATACCGTGGACTGAGCCCTGCTTAGAGGCTCAGGAACCATTTCTACTGGAACAATGCCTTTATATTAGTTATTCATTATTAGCGTCTGTAGTTATTGATATTCTGATTGTGAATTCATTATTTAATAACCCAGAATATGATTATTGTGGCTTTTGAACACTATAAATGGTTTATTGGGCTAAATGATTGAGGGAAAATTTAAATGATGTAACTCATATCAGGAATTATCAGCTTCACATGTGACTGAATGGAAATGAGGATAAATTATGTAAAAGGTTTTTGTTGATGACAGACTCTCTCTGACTTTAACTATATCTTTAATAAAAGTTAATGGGGGAAATAACAGATCATGACAAGGAAAATCTGATAAATGAAGAAATTTGTTTGAGGTCTGTTCGTTGCCAGGTCTTATAAAGCTCTTTCAGTGACAGGCTGCTTCAGCCGCGGTGTGTGAAGGAGAGATACTGCAGCTCCTTCTGCTGCTGGAACACTTTACCATCAACACGGTCCGTTTGTTGTTCACACCTACAGTTAACAAGATGGTGAATCAGAGGACAACTAAACTATAAAACTGTTATCTGTCTTCACTCCGGTATGAAACCCAGTGATGTTGACATGTATCAGATCAGTCCGATTGACAGCAGTGTCCAATCAATAACTGATATCCAATAAGGGGGCGTGTCGGTCGGTAAAAAAACATCGGTGAAGGATACATTGGAGGATACACTGGTGTATCCTCGCTTATGGCTCCTCTGGCATGCCTCATTGCTCCTCTCTCCTCGCTCCTCGAGATGCATTTTAGGAATTGGGATGTCCTCCAAAATGTAGCGCTGAGATCGAGTTCCGGGTCACAAGCCGGAGGATCGAGGAGACGAGGAGGCAAAAAAATTGGGAAATGAGATGCAGCGCTGCTGTCTGATGGTGTTAGTTTGTCAACAGTGTTTTGTCTCATCTTTCAGGTATTTTTGCCTTCAAATGTTCTCGAGCTGAAGAGATCTTCAACATGCTGCAGGAGGTGATGCACAGTCACAGCATCAGTGTGGTGGAGGAGGCAGTCCTGGAGCCCATCCAGCAGACACCGCTCACACCTGCAGGTAAATACACTCACGGTTGAGTTGTAGAGACATAAATGAGGTTCCACTGGTTCTATCCACTGGTCTCTACATGATGTAGGAAGCTATGTTGGCATACATCAAAACTGATCAGTGTGTTTACACCGATCAATAAACTATGTTAAAGGGGTAGTTCAGATGTTTCTCAGTGTGGTTGTATGATAATCAGTGTATTACTACTACAGTAGATGGAGGTTAAAGGGGTAGTCAGTGTATTACTATAGTAGATGGAGGTTAAAGGGGTAGTCAGTGTATTACTACAGTAGATGGAGGTTAAAGGGGTAGTCAGTGTATTACTACAGTAGATGGAGGTTAAAGGGGTAGTCAGTGTATTACTACAGTAGATGGAGGTTAAAGGGGTAGTCAGTGTATTACTACAGTAGATGGAGGTTAAAGGGGTAGTCAGTGTATTACTACAATAGATGGAGGTTAAAGGGGTAGTCAGTGTATTACTACTACAGTAGATGGAGGTTAAAGGGGTAGTCAGTGTACTACTACAGTAGATGGAGGTTAAAGGAGTAGTCAGTGTATTACTACAGTAGATGGAGGTTAAAGGGGTAGTCAGTGTATTACTACAGTAGATGGAGGTTAAAGGGGTAGTCAGTGTATTCCTACAGTAGATGGAGTTTGGAGCAGATCAATATCCTGCTGTGGACGGGGGCAGCAGCTAAACACATTTTACACACCTAAAAACATTTATATCAGTTAAAGTGTATGCTATATTTAGAATATTTTCACCTCTTTGCCTCGCTGTCAGACAGCCCTTTCTGACGGGGAACTGAAGCTGTTATAATGCTCTCTACACAGACACCAGACTACATTCACAAAAACAGTCATTTTACCTCTCAGAACAGGAGCTCTCAGCTAACTTTTTTCACCGTCCCGGGATTCAACTTAAGCCGTCCTGGAATGAATGCGGACCGTCCCGAATTTAAAGTCTTTGTTTTTCTACATTATCATTAGTTACTCATTCAAAGTGATCAATAACATAAATCAAACATCAAAAGTTTATTTTTGTTCATAAATTACAAAAAAAAAAGTTTTTTATTTTGGTGTTAAAAATGCAGCTAAATTAAATTAATTGTTTTTTTATGTGTAAAAAGTAACATTTGGTCAAAAAAACAGATTTTGCATTTGGGCCCCCAAAAAGCTAGAACTGACCCTGCTAGCTTGAACCGGCTCTGCTTGCTAGAACAGGCTCTGCTAGCCGGAACCGGCTCTGCTTGCTAGAACAGGCTCTGCTAGCCGGAACCGGCACTGCTTGCTGGAACCACCGGCACTGCTAGCTGGGACGACGGGACGTCCTTAAGCTCGAGTCCTGCTCAGAACAGCGGAGTTGCTGGTCTAACGCTGCATCGATAGGTTAGTAAATTTGTGTTATTGTGTGACTTTCTGATCTGAACTGACCAAAGTCACACAATAACAGAAACAAACAAAAAGAGACTGTTTTTGTGAATGTAGTCTGGTGTCTTTGAAGAGAGCGATATAACAGTTTCAATTCCCCGTCAGAAAGGACTGTCTGACAGCGAGGACATTGATCTGCTACCTGCTGGTTCTCCTGTCTGATTCTACCGTAGTAATACACTGACTATCATACAACCACACTGAGAAACACCTGAACTACCTTTAACATTAGAGTAGAGTGTGAGAAGCTGAATACCTTTCATCATCAAAACAATAGAAAGTGCTTTACATGAGACATAAAGACCAATATGAAGGGTTTAAACGGTAGAATAAGACAGAAAACACCTCTCTGTCTCTGTCTCTCTGTCAGCAGCTCTGGGTTACTCGGTGCCCACGGTGCCTAACGGTGTGACAAGAACCCAGTCGGTGGGCGAGGCCCCGTCTCACCCCTCCACCCGTCACCCGTCTGTCGCCAGCACCCGTCTGCCCTCGACGGGAGAAGAGTCCACTCATCCTCTGCTGGTGGCTGATGAAGCGGTGAGAGACTCTTCCTCCCCCTCTTCCTCATATTAATACAGATTATTATTATTAGTGTTCGTTATGATCAATCTCATTTAACAGGTCAGCTGATTCAGATTCAAGATATGATGATCTCATGTCTAATAATAATCTAATGATGTAATAAATATCTAATAAGCAGGATAATGTTCAGCTAGCGGGTCATTGTTGTGAAATAAGCGATGCCGCAGCCCCGACGTGGAGTCTAGGAACAATGACCTGCTAGCTGTACATTATCCCGCTTATTACACGGCTACTTACTGAAGAAATCAATAATTTTACACAAAAACAGTCCTCCAACATCAGAACTGCGCCCATAGCAACGGTCTGCTTTACATAGCAACGGTCTGCTATACGTAGCAACGGTCTGCTATACCTAGCAACGGTCTGCTATACCTAGCAACGGTCTGCTATAAAGAAATAATAATAATAATTTAATCGTCTGATACAATATATCTAATAATGCTCTAATATCTAATAATGATTGAATCTGATCTAATAATAAATAATAATTGAATAATAATCTAATGTACTGATAGAACAAAATATCAGATAATGGTCTAATAATTTAATAATAATCTAATCATCTGACACAATATATCTAATAATGCTCTAATATCTAATAATGATTGAATCTGATCTAATAATAAATAATAATTGAATAATAATCTAATGTACTGATAGAACAAAATATCAGATAATGGTCTAATAATTTAATAATAATCTAATCATCTGACACAACATATCTAATAATGCTCTAATATCTAATACTGATTGAATGTAATTTAATAATTTAATGATCTGATACAATATAATATCTAATAATGGTCTAATAGTAATTTAATAATAATTTAATAATCTAATGATCTGATACAATATAATGGTCTAATAGTAATTGAATGAGAAATTATTTAATAATAATGTGATGATCTGTTACAATATATCTAATAATGGTCTAATAGTAATTTAATAATAATCTAATATGATATAATATGTAATAATGATGTAATGGTGATGTAATGGTGATGTAATGGCGGTCCCACTGTGTGCAGGTTCACACCTACGTGAACACCACGGGGCTCCTGGAGGACCAGCCCAGCCCTCTGACCGTCACCACCCCTCTGGAGAGTCCCACCTCCCCCCAGTCTCTGTGTCCTCCAACCCCCCCGCCTCCTCCGAGGGTCCGCGCCGAGCCGCCGGCAGCGCCCCCCCAGCCGGAGCCCCAGGTGCTGCTGGAGCCTCAGGGGGCGCGCTTCGTGCTAGGCCCCACGCCGGTTCAGAAGCAGCTGATGGAGAAGGAGAAGAAGCAGCACGAGGTCAAGGAGGTCGAGGAGCCCCGAGAGACTAATGGCCGGACCGAGGCCCCGCCGCCGCCCCCCCTGCTCTCTAACGGCTCCTCCTCCAATAACTCCGCAGCTCCTCGCCGCCAGCGCCCACCCCCCCTCACACCTGACCTGCAGAATGTCAACAACTCGGCCCAGCGGCGCACTGCCCTGCTGGACTACGAGAACCTGCCGGCATTGCCGCCGGTGTGGGAGGCGAGGAAGCCCAGCTCGGAGGAGGAGGAGAACGGCTGCGGCGGCCTGAAGACGCCGTCGCTCAACGGCTACAACCACCACGGCCTGCTGCACCACTCCTACTCGCACCCTCTGTCCCCCGCCCTCGAGTCCTCGCACAATTACGTCAACACCGAGAACGTGACGGCACCGCTCAGCGCCCACCGGCCCGACACGGCCCGCCGCTGCACGCCGGGACCCACCATTTTCAACTTTGACTTCCGCCGGCCGCAGCTGCCGGGCCACCCTGAGCCGCCCAAAACCCTCAACTACATCGAGGTGGAGATGGACAACAGCGCGACGAACAAGGGGGCTTCGGACGGCAGCAACCCCCACACGCCCCGCACCCCCACCTCGCCGCTGCCCCCCACCACCCCCACCCGCCGCACCGAGCTCTACGCCCTCATCGACATCGAGCGCACCGCCGCCATGTCCAACCTGCAGAAGGCCCGGCCGCGAGACGACGGTACGTCACGCAAGACGCGGCACAACAGCACGGAGCTGCCCACCAAAAGCACTGTGTGACACGCACCCCCACTTCCTGTTAACCCTTTGAGTTGTTTGATACGACGAACGGAGCTTCTTTATATTCACACGTGGAAACGCAGTGACGGACTACACCTGACCAATGAGAGAGTGACTTTCTGTGACATGTTGATGTCACAGCTGCGTCGGGTCGGCCTGCGTTCTTCCTCCTTATATGGTACAAATCAGTATTACTGAACAAAGCATTCCATTTAGCCTTTTCTAAGAGTCACTACATGCTGCTGTCAGTCAGTATCTCTCTGAGTATGTACAGTAGATCCTGGCACAATAAATGTCTGTTCTGTTTCTATTCAGCTCCTCATTCACTTCAATGTGCCCACAGCGTCCACCATACACATAGACGCCGCATTGGACGCTTGAGCCCGTTGCAGCGATATGTCAACGTGGGCGCCATATTGGACCTGGCGAGACTTACCTGTAACCCTATACAAGTGAAGGGTGGATAAAAAGCACTATAACATCTACGTTTCTCAACTGATTATAGTGCTTTTTATCCAGAAAAACAGCAGCTTCCCCGTTCACTTGTATAGAGTCTTTAACTTATGATTTTATTCTCATAATAAAACGACTTTATTTTATTCATTTATTCGTCAATGTGGCCCTAATACTCCATCGTAAAATATGAAGACGTTAAACACATAATCAGGCTAATGGTAACACAGATGAAGCTGCCAGATGCAGGAAGGACAGCTGTTACACATCAGTGATCCATCAGGAGTTCCATATATGTACAGTTTTAAGGGATAATGTACAGCGAGCCGGTCATTGTTGTGAAAGAACCCCCGAATCATCCTTCGCTTCGCGTCGGGGTGCAGCATCGCCCTCACCCCGCTCATTACACGGCTACTTACTGAAGAAACCAATAATTTCACACAAAAACGGTCCTCCAGAGTTCGACATCAGAGCTGCGCCCAAAGCAATCAGAATCGAGTATTCATCACAGCCGTGTAATAAATACTAACTACATGTGTGTGTTCTGTTAAATGAATGTGTTGATTAGAAAGAATAGAAGACTTTATTCATCCTCTGGGAGACATTGTGGCGTGTATGAAAGCAGTGTTAATATCGTTAATAGGGGTGTCAAGACTTCAATTCTAAATCGGAAATCGGTTTCCGACGTCGATCATCGAAATCAAAAGCAGGCTCAACATTATGATCTCTTATCTGGATGATCCAGATAAGAGATCAACTCTATAAAAGCACCTCCTACTGACCAATTAGAGCTCAGGGAGCAGATCGTATAATATTACACAAATATGAAGAAGTTACAGTCATAATCAAAACTGACAGCTGCAGGAAGGACAGCTGGCTGTATGCTGTGGGTGTTTACCGCTTTGAATTATGTTTTTATATTTATTAATTTACTTGCTCTCAAGTCCTTTTCACACCGTCAGAGACGGGACGCAGCTGAGAGAAGGTTGAAATAGTCACAAACACCACATTAATAATGTCATAATGTAAAATACTGTATTCTATTCATCCATTATACTCTGAAAGTTATTTATATATCACTGCCCCATCTAGACGACTATATCTGACTTTTGAGTATTCCGTTAAATTAATAAATCTGTTAATTTACGCATTCACACATCGTTAGTTTGTCTTCTGCCAGCTGCCCTTCCTGCATTTGACAGCGTAAACTGTGTTTCTATTAGTCTGATTTAACTTCTCCGTATTTGTCTAATATTATGGTTTATAAAATGTGGCGCTCTGCTGACAGTAGACTTGTCCATGTTTGTGATTGGTCAGATGCTGCAAACCTTTCATGTGAACGGACAGACTGAGAAACCCTGGGCTGATTTACTGAGTTGATAGGGGATGGTGGTTGTCAGGGTTAGTGAAGCCAGATAACCAGAAGATACCCCCGGGTTTGTCGAACTACAGGCCTCTGGTGTCACACGTGTCACAACAACACGTTAAAGGGATAGTTCAGGTGTTTCTCAGTATTGCAGTACCTTCAGTAGAATCAGACAGGAGAACCAGCAGGCAGCAGATCAATGTCCTGCTGTGGACCGGGGCAACATTTTACACACCTAAAAACATCTATATCAGTTTAAATTGGACGCTATATTTAGGATCTATATTTTGCATGCTTTACCTCGCTGTGAGGCCGCTATAAAGTCTGTTTTTAGATGGGTAACTGAAGCCGTTATCTATGCTCCGAGAGCAACCAGACTCCATTGAAAAAAACTAATTGTACCTTGTTTGTTATTGTGACTTTGTTTAGTTCAGATTCACTTTAACCTCCATCTACTGTAGTAATACACTGACTACCCGTTTAACCTCCATCTACTGTAGTAATACACTGACTACCCGTTTAACCTCCATCTACTGTAGTAATACACTGACTACCCGTTTAACCTCCATCTACTGTAGTAGTAATACACTGACTACCCCTTTAACCTCCATCTACTGTAGTAATACACTGACTACCCCTTTAACCTCCATCTACTGTAGTAATACACTGACTACCCCTTTAACCTCCATCTACTGTAGTAATACACTGACTACCCCTTTAACCTCCATCTACTGTAGTAATACACTGACTACCCCTTTAACCTCCATCTACTGTAGTAGTAATACACTGACTACCCCTTTAACCTCCATCTACTGTAGTAATAATACACTGACTACCCCTTTAACCTCCATCTACTGTAGTAATACACCGACTACCCCTTTAACCTCCATCTACTGTAGTAATACACTAACTACCCTTTTAACCTCCATCTACTGTAGTAATACACTGACTACCCCTTTAACCTCCATCTACTGTAGTAATACACTGACTACCCCTTTAACCTCCATCTACTGTAGTAGTAATACACTGACTACCCCTTTAACCTCCATCTACTGTAGTAATACACTGACTACCCCTTTAACCTCCATCTACTGTAGTAATACACTGACTACCCCTTTAACCTCCATCTACTGTAGTAATACACTGACTACCCCTTTAACCTCCATCTACTGTAGTAGTAATACACTGACTACCCCTTTAACCTCCATCTACTGTAGTAATACACTGACTACCCCTTTAACCTCCATCTACTGTAGTAATACACTGACTACCCCTTTAACCTCCATCTACTGTAGTAATACACTGACTACCCCTTTAACCTCCATCTACTGTAGTAATACACTGACTACCCCTTTAACCTCCATCTACTGTAGTAGTAATACACCGACTACCCCTTTAACCTCCATCTACTGTAGTAATACACTGACTACCCCTTTAACCTCCATCTACTGTAGTAATAATACACTGACTACCCCTTTAACCTCCATCTACTGTAGTAGTAATACACCGACTACCCCTTTAACCTCCATCTACTGTAGTAATACACTGACTACCCCTTTAACCTCCATCTACTGTAGTAGTAATACACTGACTACCCCTTTAACCTCCATCTACTGTAGTAATACACTGACTACCCCTTTAACCTCCATCTACTGTAGTAATACACTGACTACCCCTTTAACCTCCATCTACTGTAGTAATACACTGACTACCCCTTTAACCTCCATCTACTGTAGTAATACACTGACTACCCCTTTAACCTCCATCTACTGTAGTAATACACTGACTACCCCTTTAACCTCCATCTACTGTAGTAATACACTGACTACCCCTTTAACCTCCAACTACTGTAGTAATACACTGACTACCCCTTTAACCTCCATCTACTGTAGTAATACACTGACTACCCCTTTAACCTCCATCTACTGTAGTAGTAATACACTGACTACCCCTTTAACCTCCATCTACTGTAGTAATACACTGACTACCCCTTTAACCTCCATCTACTGTAGTAATACACTGACTACCCCTTTAACCTCCATCTACTGTAGTAATACACTGACTACCCCTTTAACCTCCATCTACTGTAGTAATACACTGACTACCCCTTTAACCTCCATCTACTGTAGTAATAATACACTGACTACCCCTTTAACCTCCATCTACTGTAGTAGTAATACACCGACTACCCCTTTAACCTCCATCTACTGTAGTAATACACTGACTACCCCTTTAACCTCCATCTACTGTAGTAGTAATACACTGACTACCCCTTTAACCTCCATCTACTGTAGTAATACACTGACTACCCCTTTAACCTCCATCTACTGTAGTAATACACTGACTACCCCTTTAACCTCCATCTACTGTAGTAATACACTGACTACCCCTTTAACCTCCATCTACTGTAGTAATACACTGACTACCCCTTTAACCTCCAACTACTGTAGTAATACACTGACTACCCCTTTAACCTCCATCTACTGTAGTAATACACTGACTACCCCTTTAACCTCCATCTACTGTAGTAGTAATACACTGACTACCCCTTTAACCTCCATCTACTGTAGTAATACACTGACTACCCCTTTAACCTCCATCTACTGTAGTAATACACTGACTACCCCTTTAACCTCCATCTACTGTAGTAATACACTGACTACCCCTTTAACCTCCATCTACTGTAGTAGTAATACACTGACTACCCCTTTAACCTCCATCTACTGTAGTAATACACCGACTACCCCTTTAACCTCCATCTACTGTAGTAGTAATACACTGACTACCCCTTTAACCTCCATCTACTGTAGTTATACACTGACTACCCCTTTAACCTCCATCTACTGTAGTAATACACCGACTACCCCTTTAACCTCCATCTACTGTAGTAGTAATACACTGACTACCCCTTTAACCTCCATCTACTGTAGTAATACACTGACTACCCCTTTAACCTCCATCTACTGTAGTAATACACCGACTACCCCTTTAACCTCCATCCACTGTAGTAGTAATACACTGACTACCCCTTTAACCTCCATCTACTGTAGTAATACACTGACTACCCCTTTAACCTCCATCTACTGTAGTAATACACTGACTACCCGTTTAACCTCCATCTACTGTAGTAGTAATACACTGACTACCCCTTTAACCTCCATCTACTGTAGTAATACACTGACTACCCCTTTAACCTCCATCTACTGTAGTTATAATACACTGACTACCCCTTTAACCTCCATCTACTGTAGTAATACACTGACTACCCCTTTAACCTCCATCTACTGTAGTAATACACTGACTACCCCTTTAACCTCCATCTACTATAGTAGTAATACACTGACTACCCCTTTAACCTCCATCTACTGTAGTAATACACTGACTACCCCTTTAACCTCCATCTACTGTAGTAATACACTGACTACCCCTTTAACCTCCAACTACTGTAGTAATACACTGACTACCCCTTTAACCTCCATCTACTGTAGTAATACACTGACTACCCCTTTAACCTCCATCTACTGTAGTAGTAATACACTGACTACCCCTTTAACCTCCATCTACTGTAGTAATACACTGACTACCCCTTTAACCTCCATCTACTGTAGTAATACACTGACTACCCCTTTAACCTCCATCTACTGTAGTAATACACTGACTACCCCTTTAACCTCCATCTACTGTAGTAATACACCGACTACCCCTTTAACCTCCATCTACTGTAGTAGTAATACACTGACTACCCCTTTAACCTCCATCTACTGTAGTAATACACTGACTACCCCTTTAACCTCCATCTACTGTAGTAATACACCGACTACCCCTTTAACCTCCATCCACTGTAGTAGTAATACACTGACTACCCCTTTAACCTCCATCTACTGTAGTAATACACTGACTACCCCTTTAACCTCCATCTACTGTAGTAATACACTGACTACCCGTTTAACCTCCATCTACTGTAGTAGTAATACACTGACTACCCCTTTAACCTCCATCTACTGTAGTAATACACTGACTACCCCTTTAACCTCCATCTACTGTAGTTATAATACACTGACTACCCCTTTAACCTCCATCTACTGTAGTAATACACTGACTACCCCTTTAACCTCCATCTACTGTAGTAATACACTGACTACCCCTTTAACCTCCATCTACTATAGTAGTAATACACTGACTACCCCTTTAACCTCCATCTACTGTAGTAATACACTGACTACCCCTTTAACCTCCATCTACTGTAGTAGTAATACACTGACTACCCCTTTAACCTCCATCTACTGTAGTAATACACTGACTACCCCTTTAACCTCCATCTACTGTAGTAATACACTGACTACCCCTTTAACCTCCATCTACTATAGTAATACACTGACTACCCCTTTAACCTCCATCTACTGTAGTAATACACTGACTACCCCTTTAACCTCCATCTACTGTAGTAATACACTGACTACCCCTTTAACCTCCATCTACTGTAGTAATACACTGACTACCCCTTTAACCTCCACCTACTGTAGTAATACACTGACTACCCCTTTAACCTCCATCTACTGTAGTAATACACTGACTACCCCTTTAACCTCCATCTACTGTAGTAATACACTGACTACCCCTTTAACCTCCATCTACTGTAGTAATACACTGACTACCCCTTTAACCTCCATCTACTGTAGTAATACACTGACTACCCCTTTAACCTCCATCTACTGTAGTAATACACTGACTACCCCTTTAACCTCCACCTACTGTAGTAATACACTGACTACCCCTTTAACCTCCACCTACTGTAGTAATACACTGACTACCCCTTTAACCTCCACCTACTGTAGTAATACACTGACTACCCCTTTAACCTCCATCTACTGTAGTAATACACTGACTACCCCTTTAACCTCCATCTACTGTAGTAATACACTGACTACCCCTTTAACCTCCATCTACTGTAGTAGTAATACACTGACTACCCCTTTAACCTCCACCTACTGTAGTAATACACTGACTACCCCTTTAACCTCCATCTACTGTAGTAATACACTGACTACCCCTTTAACCTCTATCTACTGTAGTAATACACTGACTACCCCTTTAACCTCCACCTACTGTAGTAATACACTGACTACCCCTTTAACCTCCATCTACTGTAGTAATACACTGACTACCCCTTTAACCTCCATCTACTGTAGTAGTAATACACTGACTACCCCTTTAACCTCCATCTACTGTAGTAATAATACACTGACTACCCCTTTAACCTCCACCTACTGTAGTAATACACTGACTACCCCTTTAACCTCCATCTACTGTAGTAATACACTGACTACCCCTTTAACCTCCATCTACTGTAGTAGTAATACACCGACTACCCCTTTAACCTCCATCTACTGTAGTAATACACTAACTACCCCTTTAACCTCCATCTACTGTAGTAATACACTGACTACCCCTTTAACCTCCATCTACTGTAGTAATACACTGACTACCCCTTTAACCTCCATCTACTGTAGTAATACACTGACTACCCCTTTAACCTCCATCTACTGTAGTAATACACTGACTACCCCTTTAACATCACATTCATTATCTTGTTCAGATCAGTCAGCTGTTGATTTAAATGAAGAGCTCAACATTTAGTTGAATCACAAACTTCCACTTTAACTTTTTTCGACATACTATACTATGACTTATGGTGAACATTTTTGACATACTATATTATGCCTTTTTTGGGGAAAGTTTTCGAAATACTATGGTATGACTTTTCTTGGTGAAATGTTTTCGATATAGAACATTTTGTTACATACTATACTATGACTTTTTAGGGAAAATTTTCACCATTCAATATTATGCCTTTTGTTGGTGAAATCTTTCAATATACTATACTGACTTCTTTGGGAAAATTTTTCGACAAACATTTTTTCGACAAACTATGCTATGACTTTTCTTGGTGAAAATCTTTCGACATACTAGACTATGACTTTTTTTGGTGAAATTTTTCAAAATACAATATTATGACATTTTGGTGAAATTTTCAACATGCTATACTATGAAGTTTTTTGTGAAATTTTACGACATACCATACTATGTATTTTCTTGGTGAAAATCTTCTATACTGACTTTCTTTCATGAAATTTTCGACATGCTATACTATGACATTTTTCATGGAAATTTCGAAATAATATATTATGACATTGTTCATGAATTTTTTCTACATACTATATAACAACTTGTGTATATGACTTTTTTTCTTGAAATTTTTCGACATGCTATACTATGACTTTTTCATGAATCTTTCTGACATACTATACTATGACCTTGATTTCATACATTTTCGACATACTATATAACAACTTTTTTTCATGAAACTTTTCGACATACTATACTATGAATTGTTTTGGTGAAATTTTTTTACATACGATACTATGACTTTTTTTTCATGACATTTTTCGACAAACTATACTGACTTTTTTCATGAAATTTTTCGATATACTGTGCTATGACTTTTTTTCATTAATCTTTTTGACATACTACACTATGACCTTGATTTCATACATTTTAGACATACTATACTACAACTTTTTTTTCATGAATTTTTTAGACATACTATACTATGACTTTTTTTCATGACATTTTTCGACATACCATGCTATGACTTTTTTTATGAATTTTTTTGACATACTATACGATGACCTTGATTTCATACATTTTCGACATACTACAACTTTTTTTTCATGAAATTTTCGACATAACATACTATGACTTTTTTTCATGAAATTTCTACATACTATACTATGACCTTGATTTCATACATTTTCGACATACTATATAACAAATTTTTTTCATGAAATTTTTCGAAATAATATACTATGACTTTTTTCGGGAAATTTTTCAACATACTATACGATGACTTTTTTCATGAAATTTTCTACATACCATTTTATGACTTTTTTGATGACATTTTTCTACATACTATACTATGAATTGTTTTGGTGAAATTTTTTCTACTTACGATACTATGACTTTTTTTTCATAACATTTTTTGACATACTATACTATGACTTTTTTCATGAAATTTTTTGACATACTATACTATGATTTTTTTCATGAAATTTTTCGACATACTATACTATGACTTTTTTCATGGAATTTTTCGATATACTGTGCTATGACTTTTTTTCATGAATCTTTTTGACATACTACACTATGACCTTGATTTCATACATTTTAGACATACTATACTACAACTTTTTTTTCATGAATTTTTTAGACATACTATACTATGACTTCTTTTCATGAAATGTTTTGCCATGCTATGACTTTTTTTATGAATTTTTTTGACATACTATACGATGACCTTGATTTCATACATTTTCGACATACTATACTACAACTTTTTTTTCATGAAATTTTCGACATAACATACTATGACTTTTTTTCATGAAATTTCTACATACTATATCATGACATTTTTTGGTGAAATCTTTTCGACATACTGTACTATGACTTTTTTTACATGAAATTTTCGACATGCTATACTATGACCTTTATTTCATACATTTTAGACATACTATACTATAACTTTTTTTCCTGAAATTTTTCGACAAGCTATACTATCACCTTTATTTCATAAATTTTCGACATACTATACTGACTTTTTTTCATGAAATTTTTCAACATGCTATAATATAACCTTTTTTACATTAAATTGTCGACATAATATACGATGACCTTTTTTTCATGAAATTTTTCAACATGCTATAATATAACCTTTTTTACATTAAATTGTCGACATAATATACGATGACCTTTTTTTCATGAAATTTTTCGACATTAAGATTTTTTTTGGTGAAATGTTTTGACATAATATACCAAGACTTTTTTTGATGAAATTTTTCGACATAGTATACAAAGACTTTTTTTGATGACATTTTGCGACAAACTATACCATGTCTTTTTTTGGTGAAATTTTTCGTCATATTTACCAGAGTTCAGTCTACTATGGTCCGGTCCACTTGGGTCCGGTCCACCAGGGTCCCGTCCAGTAGGCTCCGATCCACTAAGGTCCGGTCCACCAGGGTACCGTTAGGGACCCCTGGAGGAGAAAACTCAAATCACACCTCTTATTCTTTTTTTTTTTTTTTATTCTTTATTTTTCTCATTTCAATGTTTTTCTCTCTTTATTAAACTAGTTTTCTGACGTCTGACCTGTGACGTATAATCAAGTGTCATTGATTAATTGATTTCATTCAACACTCGTATCCATAATTTAGTAAATATTAATTGACGACAGACTCGATGAAATGCAAGAAAACACTTTAATTTCATCATAATTTACATTCTGATGGAAAAACATAACAAGTACAAAAGAGACGATTATTATAAAAAACTAAAGACATCTTTAATCAGGTTTAATGTGTGAGCCTGTGATTGGTCGCAGTGGTTCAGCTGACATGATGAGTCTCTAACGAGTGACGAGTCTTCGTTTAGTCGTCTGCGCCACCAGTTTGTGATAATCGTCCAGTTTGTCTTGAACTTTATTATAAATCTGAAAACAGACGACGGCAAACAGATCGCTCATTAAACTGATTCACAGTGTAAACAGGAAGTGATGTAATGAGAAGTAAACAGGAAGTGACGCAGTGAGACGTAAACAGGACGTGATGCAATGAGACATAAACACTAAGTGATGCAGTGAAGCGTAAACACGAAGTGATGCAGTGAGACGAAAACAGGAAGTGATGATGACTCACGCTGCTGTTGGTCTGTGTCTCTTTCAGAGTCTGCAACAGCTGATCGATGGACGTGTACGGCAGCCAGACGGAAGACGACGTCGCCGACAGCGGCCTCTGAGACAATAAATACAATAAAAGTAATTCATCATTCTGTTAAAACAAGTCATTAAATATCTTTGTGGTTCATTCTGCTGATCGTTTACTTTTCAAATATCACAATATTAGTATTATTTGAAGTATAACTAGTAGGTAGTTGCACCAATATATCTGCCGATATTCTCCTAGTTGACGGCCATCAGCCTATCGGTAGACAAGACGGCATTCTCTGATGGACGATGTTTAACTGTTGTGTTGCTTATTTGCAGTCAGTCTCTGACAACAGCACTTCAAATTTTAAGTTTAAGTTACAGTGGGAACGTGCAGCAGTCTGTCCCCCATACCGGGATCCAGTCCGTCCCTCATACTGGGATCCAGTCCCAGGTGATCAGAGTGCAGCAGCATGTCGAGCCGCTGCATCGTAGTCCCGCGACCCCGCCGTGGGTCGGCCCAGCTCGGACAGCCGAGACAGCGAGGCTGAACCAGCAGAACGGAGCTCTCCATTGGCTCCCCGACGGCGTTCTGACGCTACTAGTCTTCTAGTTAATCAATCATGGATGGCGTCGTTCTCTCAGACGGATAAAAGAATAAAAATGAACAATGCTAAAATAGGTTGCTACATATACTCAGGCGGCCGTTAATACTCGGGTGTCCCGCCCAAGTGAAGTCTATGTGAGAGAAAAACTGATTATGTTTTAATCACTTTTACATTTAATTTATAAAAGTAATATTTTTGTTGGGCTGTACTGAAACATTCTTCTCATTGAGTCGTTAGTTGTAGATCAGCTGAAAAGGAGTTATTTTTAAAATTTCACGTGACAGAAGTTTATATTAAAGGTTGTTTTATTTGTCTGATTGAATTTGTGCTGATTCAGAGACTTTAAAACAGTTCAGTTATTGTTTTATACTGAAGAGGTTTTTGAATAACAGCAAAAACGAAATAAAAAACATCGGTATCGGCCTATCGGTCCAATTCTTCAAGTATTTTTACCTCTATTCCAAAGTACTGGTGTCCTCTCCCAAGCAGAGCGTCCACGTACTCCAACACCAGCTCAGCTGCAGCGTCCAGGAGGTCAAAGTTTAAGTAGAGACGCAGCAGAGACGCAGCGTCCACGCCCTGTAAGAGAAACAGCTGCATCATGGGAGAATAACCAGCAGAGACAGAGCTGCATCATGGGAGAATAACCAGCAGAGACAGAGCTGCATCATGGGAAAGACTGCGGCTCTCATGATTTATTAATTCAAGATAAACTATCCCTCCTCCCTATTGGCTGAACTCTCACCTTGTAAGACCTGATGAGCCAATCGGGCAGAGGGACGCCATGTGACAGCAACTTGTTGATGACACAGCGCTGGTGTTGTCCGTTAGCAGAGGGATACCTGTCCAGGTAGGAGGCCAGCAGCCGCCACGCCTCGTCTGTAGCACTGACCACAGAAGAAGAGACAGAGTAAACAAGCAGCTGTGATTGGTCAACATAGTGATTGATTTTAAACAGACCTGTGGTTTGCTATGTGAATCTAATACTAATCAATAACAGAGATAATCAATAACAGAGATCACACCTGGACTCTTTGGTGTTGACGACAGACGACAGCTGATTAGCAGCCAACCAGCTCCAGGCTTCATTCTGAGGCTCCTCCCCCCCAAACTGAAGCTTAATGCACCTGAAAAACAAACATGGCGACATTTCTTCTTCATGTGTTTGTGGTTATGTTCCTCACCGTGTCATCAGGTGTGTTTCCATCCACCTGTTATTATACACGTGAAAACCAGTGGATGGAAACGTGAACAAAACTGAGTGGAAACACCGGAAAATAAAAACAAATCTACTTGGCTGAGGTGTGAAAGTTGTCGTTGTGGATAAAAGCTCAATGTGACAAATAGAAACAGATTTAGTGAATACATGTTGACGCTCGCTGCTGCAGCCATCTTGGTTTCAAACAAACAAAGGATGATGTCATGAAGCAGGAACTCACTTGAAGGTCAGACCCTCGAAGACTGAAGTCAGGTTCAGGTTGAAGGTTTGACAGACGGACAGAGCCGAGTCAAACAGTCCTGTTTGGACCAACAGGGACACCATCTCCACTGCTGAGGCACCGCCTACAGACAGACAGACAGACAGACAGAGAGACAGACAGTTAGAGAGAGAGAGAGAGAGAGAGAGAGAGAGAGAGAGGGAGAGAGAGAGAGAGAGAGACAGACAGACAGTTAGAGACAGACAGAGCAATAGAGACAGTTAGAGACAGACAGTGAGGCAGGGAGAGAGAGACAGACAGTTAGAGAGACAGACAGTTAGAGACACAGAGAGAGAGACAGACAGACAGACAGACAGACAGTTAGAGACAGACAGACCGACAGACAGTTAGAGAGAGACAGACAGACAGACAGACAGAAAGTTAGAGACAGACAGACAGACAGTTAGAGACAGACAGACAGACCGACAGACAGTTAGAGAGAGACAGACAGACAGACAGTTAGAGACAGACAGACAGACAGTTAGAGAGAGACAGACAGACAGGGTAAAGAACAGCCACATTTAATATTTAACTTTAAACCCAAGAAAGAAAAAACACTTTGTTTGGTTACTAATGATCTCAGATCTCTGCTCTGATGGAAACATGAGGAAACTTCAGGTAGACAACCTCGGGTAGGCAGATGTTAAAGGTGTAGAAGATGTTAAAGGTGTAGAAGGTTAGAGGGCGTTAAAGGTGTAGAAGGCTTAGAAGGTGTAATGGCGTACCAGCGATGGCGGCAGACGGCGGGTGGTGCTGGGCGAGGGTGAGGCGGCTGCGGGACAGGATGTACTCCTTCTCCAGGTCCTTGAGTTCCAGGATGTCGACCTGACGTTTGACTGTAGGAGGAAACAAGGATCAGATCATTTAGGGTTAGTTTAGCATTTAGTCCGTTTTAATCAAACTGTGGAGGAGAAGAGATTCACAGCAGATCAGTAACCAGTCAGAGTGGAGCTGCAGCTCTGGAGACCAAACAGACCCTCAGCACATCATTTCTATTATTTAGTCTGCTTTAATTGGTGCACTGTGAAAACGAACCAGACTAAATAGAAAAAGTATTGATTTCACTGGTGAAAGCACCATATCTAGTGTCTGTATTACCACGTCCTCGTCCACCAGGGGGCAGCGTCCTCACTATAAACCACACATCCCGAGGACTTCCTGTCTGACAAGATCCAACTCTACAGAAAAGTCCTGTTGACTGTTTAATGTTGGACACTTTATAATGTTTATATTATTATGACTAATGATCAGTAATAACTGGATTTTATTGACATTATTTTACCAAAGTAAGTTACTGTTATCACAAATCCTTTTCTTAAACTTTAACTATGTTTTAAGTAAGCGGGTCATGATGTGATATAAACCCCTTCAGGGCGAACATGAAATACATTATCACGCTTATTACACGGCTAGCAACGGTCTATTATACGTAGCAACGGTCTTTAATACGTAGCAACGGTCTGTTATACGTAGTAACGGTCTGTTATAAAGAAATAACAGACTGTAGAAGGCTGTAATTGACCAATCAGAGTCGAGTATTCAACACAGTCGTGTATTAACCTGTTAGTTTGTTTAACTTTAAATATTCTTTTTGTCATGTAATTGTCGTCCTGTTTACTCTGTTTTACCCTTAAACACTTTGTAACTCTGTGAAGAAACGTACTATATAACTTAGATTAAGCCATTATCATTACTTAAAACACTAGTGATGCTGCAGAGGAATGATTGTGTCTGTCCACAGAGAGGTTGCTAATAAAGTTTTGTTAAAGACGGCTGATGTCACCTGGTTCAGAAGAAAACTCTCCATCAGAGTTCCTCTTTGGAGACGCTCCTGGACGCTCGTACTGCAACACAAACAGCTTTATTTACACCAACAACCACACTGAGAACATCATTCAACATGCAGGTCCTGCTCTGTTAGCATATATTTATACTGTCTATCGATAACATTTAATCGTGATTAATCATGGGCAAGTATGCTGCTTTATGCAAATGTATGTATATATCTGTTTTATTGTAAATCAATGAACACAAAACAATGACAAATATTGTCCAGAAACCCTCACAGGTACTGCATTTGCGTTAACGCGTTAAAGAAATTAGTGACATTAAAAGGAATTTTAACTTAACGCAAAAAAATAAATTAGTGACATTAAAAGGAATTTTAACTTAACGCAAAAAAATAAATTAGTGACATTGAAACGAATTTACGTTAACGCATTAAAGAAATTAGTGAAATTAAAACCAATTTGCGTTAACATATTAAAAAAATTAGTGACCAAAAGAATTTGCGTTAATGTGAAAAAGAAATTAGTGACATTAAGACAAATTTGCGTCATCGCGTTTAAGAAATTAGTGACATTAAAACAAATTTACGTTAACGCGTTAAAAGAAATTAGTGACATTAAAACCAATTTGCGTTAACATATCAAAGAAATTAGTGACAAAACAAATTTGCGTTAATGCGAAAAAGAAATTAGTGACATTAAAACAAATTTGCATTAACCTCATAATAATATGTTAATGACATTTTTTTTTAATATCACAAATTTCTTTAATATGTTAACTTTGACAGCCCTAATATATATGTATGTGTATATACAGTATACTGTATATGTATGTGTGTGTGTGTGTGTGTCGTACCACAGCTCCGGAGGCCGGCTGGACGATCCAGGCGTACTCTGGTCTGATGAGGCGAAGACAGTTCAGAGCAGCCAGGTAACAGTTCACCTGTTTCTGAAGGCCAAGACGCGTCCGAACCTCTCGACCGAGACGCATCCCGAACTCAAACATCACCGTCCCAGCTAAACACATTCATGTGATAAAATACAAAAAGACAGAGTCTGGTTAGTTCATAATAGTTCGTATTAAAATGTCAGATATGTACAGTGAGATTAAACACTGAGGTGTTGTTGCAGTAGTCTTACCTTTCCTGTAGTTGTGTCTGTTGATGTGGAAGGCGTACAGCAGCTCGTAGTAATTATGAGCCAGCAGGTCCAAACCTCTGGCCCGAGACTCGATGATACCGACGACCTGGTGACGACACAACAGTTAACGACACAACAATACTGTTTGGCTTTCAGCTGGATCAGAGTCGTGTTCAGTTACTGCTGACGTAAACCCAACATTTCCACATTTTGCTGGTTCATACTAAAAACCTTTAAATAACTAAATAACGGTGGACTTTTATTGTGAAGAATTTAAAGGAAATTAAATTTGTTTATCACAGAATTAGCGGAGCTTTGTTAGTGGCTATTCTTCAATAAGAAATAATTATTAATTTATTTCTATTCTATATTAATGTATTATTATATATGGTGAGGGGTCAGGGGAAGGTTTTACCTCGTCGTGCAGGTTGACGTAGGAGAACTGGACTAAATCCTGCAGCTGAGAACGTTCACACAAAACCACCACCAGTTGACGGAGACAATCCAGCTGCCTGACACCACAACAGCAACAGAGTTAGTTTATACAGAAAATAAATACATTTTTAATCATCATTAATCATCAAAATCTCCTGTTTTATTCATGTTTAACTGTCATCAGTCACTCTGACAAGCTTTTAATATTTATGTCTTTTGAATGTGTAAAAATATCAATATTGTCCCGTGAACAAGTGTCTTTACACTTTCTCACTTCTTTAATTTTGTATATATATATATATATATAAATAAATGTGTGTGTATATGTACATACATGCTGCAGTCTGGGTTCTGGGTGAGCGCTTCATAAGCTTCACTGTTGTGTCCCAGATCCAGGTGATGTTTGAATATTCGAGTCCACAGAGCCGCCTGAAGGCAAACACAAATTTATATCTATACATCATATTAGAAGAGAAATATGTAGAAACAAACATTAAATAATTTGGGAAATGGATTCAACCAAGAGAAAAAGCTTAAAGGAACTGTGTAGTATTTAGTGACATCTAGTGGTGAGGTTGCAGATTACAACTACTGCCGTGTGCAAAGCGTGCAGCAGAACTACGGCAACGACGTGAAAACATGAACGTTCCCTCCAGAGAGAGTAACATTATCGACTGCGCTCCAACCAGGAAGTTAAGAGTTTTTTTTTTCTGTTCTGGGCAGCTGTAGAAACATGGAGGACTCTGTGGAGAAGACCAGCTCCCTATGGAGATATAAACGGATCATTCTACGCTAACGGAAACACAACCCCTCTTATTATCAGTTGATTATATACTAATGAAAACATACTTAATAATATGATATTACATTTCTGCCAACAGATTCCCCTGAATGTTACACGCTGGTCCTTTAATAATTCTCACCACAGCTCCCATTACAAACAGTCACATCATAGTGACATCACATTAGTGCAAAACAAAAACATTAATATAAACAGACATAAGTATAATTGTCTGTTTACCTGTCTGTTAAATGTTACCTGGCTGTTTACCGGTCTGTTAAATGTTACCTAGCTGTTTACCTGTCTGTTAAATGTTACCTGACTGTTTACCGGTCTGTTAAATGTTACCTGGCTGTTTACCTGTCTGTTAAATGTTACCTGGCTGTTGACGTCGGTGACGGCCTCTGTTATGGCCAAAGAGGCCAACTGGATGACCAGCTCAGGTAGACCCACATCCTCCAACAGCCGCAGCACCTAAACACACACAATCAATATGTGGAAATACTGTATATAATATATATAAATAAAATATTTCAGTTCTGTGTAGTTTCACAGTCACGGTCACAACACTGAATAAAACACAGACCATTGTCTCACTAATGGACTGGTGGTTTCCTCCATCTATATTGTTCTCGGTTCTTCATGTGTACCTTGTTGTAGTATTGTAATCTGGGGGTCGAGGCAGCCTCCTCATCCTCGCTGCCCGTCAGTTTCATCAGGAACTCCTCCTTCTCCACCTCTGTCGCTGCCTCCTGGAAACACTGCAGAGCCTGAGGAGAAAATACCAACAATAGGGGTATGTGAGGAGTCGACAGATACAACAGGGGGATATGAGGAGTCGACAGAAACCAGCACCACCAGTTTCTGCTTCCAGTCTACACACTGTAAAAACACAGGTGTGGTTGTTGTGACCCACCTTCTGGCCCTCCCCGTTGGCCAGGTAACACTGACCCAGCATGAAACGACAGGAGCCGATGTTCACCTGACACCACGGACCAATCAGACGCACGTACTCCTGCACACACACACACAACATACAGGTGAGATACACCTGAGACGCTCTGCCATCAACAACACAATACAGAGATATAACAGACCAGGGCTGACCAATGAATCATATTTTCATTGTCATCGCGATTTGGTAAAGGCTGCTTGAAACGCGATGGATAAGAAAAATCATTTTATTCAGAGATGGTTACTGAAACCCGTTAATAAACGGGCTCCAGGGCTGAAGACTAGTATTTATTATCACACTGCAGCCTCTCCCTGCTCTGTCAGAGCTCTACACATCAACACACACAGAAAAGTCAGAGATCAGCTGATCAGAGAGGAGACAGAGATCAGCTGATCAGGGAGACCTCTAAGACTGTGTATCAGCAAGAATCTGGCGATACGATACGTATCATGATACAGGGGTTATGGTTCAATATGTAAGGGATAATGTACAGCGAGCCGGTCACACCGTGTCGGGGTGCAGCATCGCCCTGTCGGGGATTCTTTCACAACAATGACCTGCTAGCTGTACATTAGAAGAGTCAGTGATGAAGAACATAATAAACTCAAACCCACCTGCAGCTGTGTGTACTGACAGTTGGCCATCAGACACTCTGGGAACTGGAAACCAGGGTTACTGGGCCAACTGGGAGACGCCGGTTAAGATTCAACAACAAACCACTACACCAAGGTGAAGACAGGAAGTCACCAGAATAAATAAAATATAAAAGTATGATTACTGCCTTCCTGAGGGTGTGTAGGAAAAAACACCTGCTCAGTGTGTTGTCAGGTGAATAAAGGATACAGCAGCTGAGCGAGCAGGTTGACCACGTTGGAGATAATGTGACTCCAGTTGAGCAGAGAGTTACTCTGCTGCTGAGAGTAAATCTGAGAGATGATCATCTTCCTGGCTACAGTCTGATAGAAGAGCTCCACCACCGTCTGAGGACTCAACACTGCTGAGACAGAGGGCACTATTATTACCTAGTATGCACACTGAACGTCATGTCAGGTACTATTATTACCTCATAAACACACTAAACATCATGTCAGGTACTATTATTACCTCAAAAACACACTACCTCATAAACACACTAAACATCATGTCAGGCACTATTATTACCTCATACACACACACACTGAACATCATGTCAGGCACTATTATTACCTCATAAAGTGAACTTTGATAACAGTAACTGTATTAAAAGGACTATTAGTACCTCATAAACACAGTGAACTTTAATAATAGTAACTGTATTAAAGGGACTATTGTTATCTCTCTGAGGGAAAACAGACGTGATGAAACTGATCTGAGTTCAGTGTTTCTGACCTGATCTGTTGGTGGAGAGGGCCGGGGTGTCAGACAGCTCCAACACTGTGAGGTGCTGCAGGTTAGCGTCTCTGCAGGAGGTCAGAGGTCAGAGGTCAGTCAATCTATGTGAACACTTTCTACATGTGGGTCAAGTTGTTTTAATCAGAAATCAGAAATAAACATGAATTAAATTAAGTAAAATAAATAGTGAAAGTGTATAAGGGTTTAGAACATTATGATAGAAGTATATGATGATCATCCTCATGCTCTATTATGTCTCATAAGTTGTTGCAGCAATTTTTGGAGATTTGGATCATCAGATTTGGGGCTTAATTGAACCATTTTTTACCACTGGAGAATTGATAAAAATGATCAATAATCCCTCTAAAATACCACATTAAGACACCAAGACTTTGTGGAACACCATAGGCGATTGGATGGCGAGCAATTGTGTTGTGTAAACTGCTCTGAAACCCCCTTATTGTCAATCTACTTTGATCCACAAGAGTCTCAGCTTTACAGTGATACCCAATTTATGTAATTCAAGACTGTTTAGGGACCCCAGTATGCAGAAATATTCAAATCTCGGCATGTCTGTAAAGGGGAAACTTGTGGGTACCCATAGAACCCATTTTCATTCACATATCTGGAGGTCAGATGTCAAGGGACCCCTTTGAAAATGACCATGACAGTTTTTCCTCGTCAAAATTTAGTGTAAGTTTGTAGCGTTATTTAACCTCCTTCACAACAAGCTAGTATGACATGGTTGGTACCAATAGATTCATCAGGTTTTATATTTTCATATGATACCAGTATCTTCACTCTAAAACTGAACCTATAGAACCTCTGAGAGGCAGTAAAGTCGGACAGGATCGCTGGTCTCAGGGGGTTAATAGTTTTTCCTTCCAGAACAAAATAAATGATTAAGAACTGTGTGTGTGTGTGTAGTTGTGTGTACTCACATGATGTCTATGGGGACGGAGGAGGCCAGGCTCTGACTGATGTGTTTGAGGAGGTGATAGGAGGAGAGGAGGTTGGAGCTCCGAGGGATCAGGTCCTGCTGGAGCTGCAGCAGTTGAGCCCCCCCACCTAGAAACACCTGAGAGACAGAGACACACATTATAACACACACACACACACACACACTATAACATACACTATAACGCGCGCGCACACACACACACACACACACACACACACACACACACACACACACACACACACACACACACACACACACACACACACACACACACACACACACACACACACACACACACACACACACACACACACACACACACACACACACACACACACACACACACACACACACACACACACAGACTATAACACACATTATAACACAGACACATTATAACACACATTATAACAAATTATAACACACACACACACACACATTATAACAGACACACACACACACACATTATAACACGCACGCAGGCGGATGGTAGATTATTACATCGTGATGCGTTCAAATGTAATCATGTAACATTGGATTTCTGGTGAGAAACTTGAATAACTCCAGTAGTTTGAAGGAGATGTTTTCACAACAATATGAAATAAATAATAGAGAGAATTATGACCTGTTTAACTTCCTAACACTACTGTAGCTCTAACCAGCTAATAATATATAATTACGACTACTAATTCAAAGATTCTTTTAATCAATAAAAATAAAATAATTTATTTCCTAATCGTTTGAATTGTGTTTTTATGCCAATAACCACGATAGGACAATAACACAGTAAAACATTTAGTGTTTGACTGTTGGAATTTAGCACAACATGGAAGTGAAAACAGCGCTCTGTATATTTAAATGTATATGTGATATTTATATCTAAAATCAATGAATAATCATGATAAATAATCGTGATCAAAATATTGATCAAAATAACCACACAGCCCCGCTGAGAGGATTTCACCACACAGCCTCAAACCAATTTATTGCCTGGCTCTTGGTGTGAACAGAGCTTAACAGTGTTAACCTGTGGGGGGGGACCGGAGGGTGGGTGCTACGCTTCAGAAACGACGCCGTCGGTCAGGACAGCGTTATCAGCTCTAACCGCCTTATGAGAGCAGTGCATAGCGGCGGTCGTGAGCTCGCCAGTGCAGCCAACTGGGGGGCTGACGGTCTACAGCTCTGAGTGACTGGATCTGCCTCGTGTTGTTTTGATTCATCCATTCATTCATCCACCCATTGTGTGTGTGTGTGTGTGTGTGTGTGTGTGTGTGTGTGTGTGTGTGTGTGTGTGTGTGTGTGTGTGTGTGTGTGTGTGTGTGTGTGTGTGTGTGTGTGCGTACGTTGTCTCCGAAGCGTAGGTATAGTTTCTGCAGGATCAGCAGGTCTCTACAGAACAGCGCTCTGGTCATGGTCATGTGACACACGGCCTGACAGACGAGCGACACCGCCGAGCTGCTGCCGTACAGCTGAGACAGGCTGATCCTCAGGTTCAGGCTCTGACCTGCAAGACATAGAGCAGGGACAACTAAACACACCACACATCAGAGACCAGGAGTCCACATGGGTCTATAGACCTGAACCAGGAGTCCACAGGGGTCTATAGATCTGAAACAGGAGTCCACAGGGGTCTATAGATCTGAACCAGGAGTAAAGTGGATCAGCTGTTACCCACCAGGTGCGAGGGGTCCTTCTTCTCCGACCTCTGAGTCCGTCTCCAGGTCCATCTCCCTGAGCAGGACCATCATGGCCGCCATCGGATTACGAATGTCCTGCAGTTTGTTCTGGATGTCCTCGATCACGTTGTCACTGCAGGAAACACGACATCACGTTTAAATAAAACTACTACAGCTGAGGATTTTACATACCTTAATAAACATATTCTAATATTATTCATTGTAAAGTTCATTCAACATAATCTAATATTAATTGTAAAGTTTAGAAAACATAATCTAATATTATTCATGATATGGTTTATTAAACATAATCTGATATTCATTATAATGTCTATCAAACCCCTCCAATGAATTGCCATCTTAACATGGTGGAGAGGTTTGTGAGCCCCAGTGACCCTGGGAGCTGTGTTGTCGGGGGCATTAGCTCCTGGTAGGGTCTCCCAAGGCAAAGTGGTCCCAGGGGAGGGGCCAGAACAATAGCAAATCACAGACCCTTATGAATCGGAGCCAACAGATTTGTGGAATCTGGTGGTTAATATTATTGATAATAGAGTGTATTAATTAATATGATTGATTTTAGAGTGTATTAATTATTATTATTGATTATAGAGTGTCCATCCATCCATCTGCAACCGCTTATCCCGTTAGGGGTCGCGGGGGGGCTGGAGCCGATCCCAGCCGACATTGGGCGAAGGCAGGGTACACCCTGGACAGGTCGCCAGTCCATCGCAGGGCTAACACATATAGACAGACAACCATTCACGCTCACATTCACACCTACGGGCAATTTAGAGTCCACAATTAACCTAACCTACATGTCTTTGGACTGTGGGAGGAAACCGGAGTACCCGGAGAAAACCCACGCTAACACGGGGAGAACATGCAAACTCCACACAGAAGGGTCCCAAGCTGGATTCGAACCTGCAACCCTCTAGCTGTGAGGCGCCAGTGCTAACCACTGCACCACCGTGCAGCCCTGATTATAGAGTGTATTAATTAATATTATTGATAATAGAGTGTATTAATTAATATTATTGTGAATAGAGTGTATTAATTAATATGATTTATTTTAGAGTATTAATTATTATTGATTATAGAGTGTATTAATTAATATTATTGATAATAGAGTGTATTAATATTATTGATAATAGAGTGTATTAATTAATATTATTGATTATAAAGTGAGGTGACTGACTTGTCGTTGGACAGCAGGTTCTCCAGGACGAGTTCTGCAGCCCTCTCAGGTGACTGAAGGTGTTCCAGAGCTTTCTCCATCTCATACGCCATCTCTCCAGAAACAGCATCACTGACCAGCCGCAGACACTGAACCAGCTGCAGCACGTCACGGCCCACATCTGGATCTGACAGGTCACATGACAATAACACACATCAGGATCTGACAAGTCACATGACAGCGTGGTCACATGACAGCGTGGTCACATGACAGCGTGATCACCTTCAGCGATGGGCGTCTCGTCCTCTGAGAACAGGTACTCATCATAAGACAGGTAGAGATGATCCACAGCGAAACACGGCAGGAGGAACGACACGAAACCCTGAAACACACAAGCATTAAAAAGATTTAAAGACTTTAGTGGTCCGTCTCCACAGGTGTGTCCATAGGTGTCAGAGAGAGGGACACTGACCGTCTTCAGCAGACAGACCATGCCGGTGCTCTGGCTCACAGTCAGACCCAGAGGCAGGGACAGAGCCTCCTGGTACTGGAGACAGCAGGCGTAGAACCTGGACCAGAACTCCACCTGCAGCTGACGGTACTCCTCCTGAGAAAACTCAAACTCTGTCACACTGCTCTGCAGCTGGAGGAGGAGAGACAGACAGGAAGAGGAGAGACAGACAGGAGGAGAGACAGGAGAGACAGAAGGAGAGAAAGGAGAACAGATTACTGTCTGCACTGTCACAGGAAGGAAACCAGAACAACACTTCCCGTCTTCTTCTAAAGTGTAACATCGCTGTGCTGGACACGACCGTAACAACGCTCCGCTAGAAACGACCGTAACACATCGCTATCGCCAGATGAGTGACATCTTTGTTCAGCTCATTTTCTGGAACCAGTGTAGCATTAAAACATGGAGAAATTAGCAGGCTGGCTAGCTAACTAGCGGTGCAGGTGTTTCTTAAAGGGTTAAGCAGTAACTCACCTCACTCTCCACAGCCACCGTCACCTCCTTCTTCAGACTCTCCCAGGAAAGATCAGTGATCCTCTCTGAGCCTCGGCGGTAGATCTGAGACACAGAAAACACACGTCATCATCAGCAAAGCCAGGTAGCTTCACACCTGTAGAGCTTTAACTATACCAGGTAGTTTCTCACCAGTAGAGCTTTAACTATACCAGGTACTTTCTCACCTGCAGAGCTTTAACTATACCAGGTAGTTTCTCACCAGTAGAGCTTTAACTATACCAGGTACTTTCTCACCTGCAGAGCTTTAACTATACCAGGTAGTTTCTCACCTGTAGAGCTTTAACTATGGCTGAAGCTGTGAAGCGTAGAGGAGAGAAGAGAACCTCCAGGTACGTCTCCTGTTAACACACAACACATACAGTATTTAATCAGACATGATGAATGAACAGTCAGCTCAGTTATCATGACAACACACCTCATCACCTGGATACAATTTGTGTTGCTTCATTTCAATCATTACTGTGAAGGCTGTACATTATACACATATTACTTTATCATGTTATATACTATTCTGGTGTACTCTGTAGTAGATCTTCTTTACTTTGCTGCTACTAATAATCACCAGTATGTCACTGACACAGTACTGCTGTATTAGTTTAAGTACAACACTGATGGTGAGTACTGTGTCTATGTTTAATGCTTGGCTTGTAATTTTGACTTGAAATTATTTTGTGTAGTTTCTATTTTTATTTCTATTCTTATTCTTTTTCATATACTTCTAATTATTTATATTTCACCTTTCTGTCTTTGTGCTGAGTTTTTCCTGAGGAACAAACATGATTAACTGATTTATTGTTTCAGTTCTAAATTCAGCTGTATCAGATAATTTTATCGATCAATGAGGAGGTCAGAGGTCACAGTGTGACTGGTCTTACTCTGGGGTCCTGGTCCACTCCGATATGGACTTCTTCTTCAGGTGGAGGCTGAACAAACACCTGGTTCCACTGACCTGCTGTATTACTGGACAACACACAACCACACAAACACACACAGGATCAATATCACAGGAGGAGGGGCCACTAGAGATGATGTATTTTAACATTAAGTAAGAGATAATGTACAGCGAGCCGGTCATTGTTGTGAAATAAACCCAATCAGGGCGATGTCCATCGAGTATTCAACAACACTGTGTAATAAAGGTAAATTAAGCTGTGATCGAGGCGGAGCAGCAGAGATACAATCAGCTGGAGCACCATGTTAACCAACCAGCTCTCAGCTCACTGTGATCTGACCAATCAGCTTTGATGTGTATTGTGACCTCATGTCTTTAGTGTCCAACTCTGTTATTCAGGGTCCTATCTGTCTGACATCGCCGCACATCACAGCGGAACTATCATTGCTAGTTTCAGACCGACGCTGTTGTCATTTTCACACCCAGCGCCCACGTTGTGTACGTAGCAGATGTACTTGCGCCCATCTGATCGCCCATGGGCGTGTTGGTCTTAAAATGAGGTGTGGTCAGGCGCTTTGTTGGAGCATTGACCAACAGAAGCCTGATCTAAAGTCTGGTGAAGTATTTTCCTGCTATTTAAAGGGCTCATTATTCAGATAGTAAGATGAGTCTACAGGCAGGTTCACAACACACGTTCACTCTGCTGGTTACACACAGGGACGCAGCAGAGCTCCTCCTCAGTTAAACACAGCGTCAGCTCTACACCAATGTTTTTATTTATGTTCAGGAAAACATTAAATTCAGAATATAATGGAATATACGGTGATGAAGTAAGGATCTCAGGCATTCTGGACTGATCAACCTGCAGCACTCTCAGCGCTCCTCGCCGTGACCAGAGAGATCACTGGTGTGATTTTAACCTTCCTGTCTGTTGAGCTAGCTGGTTGAATCTAAGCTAACTCTGAAGCTAACTTTGCACCAAAGATCATCTTTTTAATTTGATGAGATGTTGTCAGGTCACATGACCTCCTCACAAATATGGACAAGTGGACCAAACAGGACGGAGACTTTTTACTTGTATTTACTGTAGCCAGCAACAGGAAGTTAGGAGACCAATGACAGATGTTAAAAGCCAACAGCAGCTCAGATTAGATCATGTGACTTACTGTTCATAGTTGATGTATTTGACCACGGTGGCGTTGGAGTCGTCCACCCAGACAGCCCAGATGTCTGTGGAGGTCAGAGCGAAATCCACCAGAGTCTCCTGTTGACACACAGACAGACAACATCTTCATACATGTATTCATTACATCTATTACTGTATATGTGTTTCTGTTACTACTACATGTCCTGATCACAGTTCTCATCGGTGGACTTCCAGTAGCACAGCCCACTCTAGATACCGCTCCTTCTACCCTTGGCCCAAATCCACCCACATCCTCCAGATATATATCTAAAATATCGGAGTTGACACCACAATGAGTAGCCATAACAAAAAGATGAAAGATAAGTTGATAAATTGAGATCCCCGACACAAGACGCAAAAAATAGCGGGATGAAATCATGCCATTTCATTTATTTGAGGATTATCAGTCAGGATTTAGATTATCATAGCACAGAGACAGCTTTAGTGAAAATTACAAATGACCTTCTTGCATCCGACAAAGGATCTGTCTTCTTAGATCTTAGTGCTGCTTTCGACATCATTGACCATCACATCCTATTACAGAGACTGGAATATTTAACCATTAAATATTCCAACTAGCTTACTGCTACTTCCGCTACCTAACCGGAAGTTACGAACATAATCATTTCTACAGTAACACCCCTGAGAATAAGGTGGATAAAATAATACAGTAGATAAACCTGAGGAGAATTAACATCTGAGGAAAGTTTTCTGCTGCTTGAAAAGCTATTTACAACTGCCCCAATAACAGAATCCAAGTGCTGAGCAAGCGCATCAAAAAATGTCAACCCCGCTGCTACAACTCCCTCCGAGAGGAAACACTGTGTGTATGTGGACAGGCACGCTGGAGCAGGAAGTGACATCACAGCTCACCTGCGTGGTGAAGAGAGAGGAGATGTGGTCGAGACTGTAGCGGTTGTTGTCGGTGGCGACCAGCTGCAGGACGGTGAACTGTCCTCTCTGAGGGACGGCCAGGTAGACGCACAAACAGAGGCCGGTGGCGGCGGAGAAGGCCAGTCTCAGACGGTGACCCTGACCGGCCAGACGCTTCACACCTCGACAGGCCGGCATGTACTCCAACATGTCCGCCTCCAGCAGACACGCCTGCTCCTGTGGGGGGACGCAACAAGTATTTCTTTAATCATGCAGTACTTGTTATTAACAAACTCTATATACAGGAAATACTGAGTCATCAGTGGTGTCAATATGGCAGACTAGAAAATGCATCTCTTGCTGAAAATGCGTGGGAATGCTGACAGCTGAAATTAATTGCAAAGCATTGCTGTAAATATGGAACTGAATTGTAAAACTGGCAGAGTTGAAAGCTGAACTGCTTGATCCAAAAAAAGAGCTGAAATACATTGGTAGAAAAGCAGGGAGCTAAACTGTCATACTGTCAAAGGTGGAAGTTTTGACTCGTTAGACAAAAAGTAGTTTTTGGGTGTAATGAACCTTGAAAACTATACAGTAAGTGCTTGTACAGAAAGTAGTATTTGGGTGAAAAACAAACCTTTAACCAAACCTGCCTTTATGGTTTCATTTATGTTTTTTTCTTTGTTTCTTTTGGAGAATTAATTAATGTTGATTTGAATTGAATATCTATCTAACTAATTACATCTCCCAGAACAGCAGCTGTATGTGTGAAGCTCATCGGTTGGAGAGGAGTCTTACCCTGAAGGACCACATGCGCAGCTTGTGATCCTGACAGAGGGCGAAGATGAAGGAGTCTTCCTCCAGCTCTCTGACAGCCAGACTGAGGACCAGGTCAGCCGGACTCTGTTCCCCCCGGATGGAGGAGGGCATCCAGCCTGACAGCCTCTGCATCATGGAGCTCCTCTTCAGCTCCACCACCGACACGCTGCCTGCAACACAAACACACACATAGACAGCCTTCAGAAGCAGTCCTTCTACAGCTGACCAGCACCATATGAGAGCAGAGAGCCGCTGTTTACCCTGTGTGTCGTGGGGGGGCAGAGACACCACCATGATGCCTCCAGCAGCTGAAGCCAGGGCGTAGTGGGCCTCTCCGGACGGACTGATCCAGGCCGTGGAGGTGCTGGGACTCCCCGTCTGTCCCACAGAGCTGGGGATCAGGACGCTGTGAGACGGGTCCTGTAGACTCAGCTTCCCCACATCAGTGAAGATGGACTGCATGTGGAGCTCCGTCACCAGTTCCTGGACAGGTATAGAAACAGGTATAAGACAGGTATAGAGACAGGACACAAAGGTATAGAGACAGGACAGACAGGTAGAGAGACAGGTAGAGACAGGTAGAGAGACCGGTAGAGAGACAGGTAAAGAGACAGTACACACATGTATAGAGACCGGTAGAAAGACAGGTAGAGAGACAAATATAGAGACAAATATAGAGACAGGTATAGATGTGTGTGAAGTGAGGTGTGTATTTACTCACACTGTGGTACATGCGTGAGGGGTGAGGCAGCACCAGCCTGTGGACGCTCTGATTGGTGGAGATGAGGATGATGACATTGTTGAGGGTCTCCTGGATGTGGACGCCGCCCGGCAGCACGCTGCAGTGAGACAGACGCAGTCTGACGGCATTGTTCAGCAGGTTGGCATCCAGAGACTGTTCCACCAGCTGCACGCTGTCACCTGACGTACACCTGCACACATACACACACTTTAAGTAAAGAAGGACCTTCAGAGAGGAAGTAGTACATGAATTCTTCCTGTTACTGGATACTAGTTACTGGATAATAGTTACTAGTTACCGGTAACCGGATACTATTTACCTGATACTATTTACTGGATACTAGTTACATGGTACTTGTTATGGGATACTAGTTATGGGATACTAGTTACAGATTACTAGTCACCGGTTACTGGTTACTCACCAGTGAATGAACCTGTTTTGTTTTTTTTCAATATTATATATATTTTTTTTGTTGTTCATTTTGAAACAACAGAACAAACATTCACAAACGTCCCCAATAATAACATTCTCGGTACAAAGAAACTTAACAAACCTAATATTAATATAAAATAAGCCAGTATAGATCCAGGAAAAACATATATATACAAAAAGTAGATAAATAAGTAAAAAGAATATACACAGGTAAAAAAAATAAAATTATTAAAAACAATAAAATAAAATAAAATCTAAACCTGTTGCTGGTTACTGGTTACTCACCAGTGAATAAACCTATTACTAGTTACTCACCAGTGAATATACCTGTTACTGGTTACTCACCAGTGAATGAACCTGTTACTGGTTACTCACCAGTGAATAAACCTGTTACTGGTTACTCACCAGTGAATGAACCTGTTACTGGTTACTCACCAGTGAATGAACCGGTAACTGGTTACTCACCAGTGAATGAACCTGTTACCGTTTACTGGTTACTCACCAGTGAATGAACCTGTTACTGACGACAGACAGCAGCTTCCCGCTCTCGTCATAGTGAAACGCTCCAGCACTGTCAGGAAACTTCACACCTCCAGGAAGAGCAGTCACACCTGCACACAGGTAAGAGTTCATATTAATGTTTCAGTGCCCAGACCGAGAGCAGAGAAACAGAGAAGCTGCTATCACTCTTTCATCACTTTAACTCACAGTGGTGGAATAATAACAGAGAGAATCATGGGAACATTTCCACCTGAACCCGGTAATAAGGTAATACTAATAACATATAATAATAACATCAAGTAGGTAAACATGGGTGTTGAAAGTGTGTGTGTGGGGGGGACTAGCGAACCGATTTTTTACCTGAACCGCTCCAACCCTAATATATATATATATATACACACATACATATATACACCGATCAGGATTCGATCAGGATTTCACATGGATTGTGGTTGCATTTGCTGCCGCGTCTGCTGCCTGCTTGACACCAACTGCTACCATCATTAATTCATTCCGTCTGTACCAGGGACTACCTAGGCTAAGCGAGAAAGTGGCAGCCTGGAGAATGAGGCTTCTTGGCCACTGCCAAAGACATCAAGAACTCCCTGCAAGCATGCTGATGCTGTGGGAACCAACGCACGGGCATTGATCACGGGGACGTCCCACACCAACATACATGGACATACTGAGGAGAGATGCAGGAGTGGAGAGTGCTGGCGAGCTAGCCAGATGTATGGAGGACTGAGATAGCTGGAAGCTCCGCTGGAAAGCCTGTCTGAGGACGACCCAATGATATCAATTCCGATAGTTGTATTACCACTCTTTTACAACCACTGCTATTGATTTTTATTATTAGTCCTACTTGTATTAGTTATTACAGCTGCTGTGCTATTATTGTCTCTCTCCACAGCGCGTTGCAATGCTCTTGGTGGGATTTCTTGTTGGGTCTCTAAACTATAAAGTACGGTCGAGATAACTTCTGTTATGATTTGACGCTGTATAAAAATAAATTGAATTGACTGAGCCATAACATTAAGACAGCATGGGCACCCTGACCAGTCTGCAGCTACGCAGCCCCATACACAACAAACTGCGATGCACTGTGTGTTCTGACACCTTTCTATCGGAACCAGCATTAACTTTTTCAGCAATTTGAGCTACAGTAGCTCTTCTATTGAATTGGACAACACGGGCCAGTCTTTGCTCCCCACGTGCATCAATGAGCCTTGGGTCTGACCCTGTCGCCGGTTCACCGGTTTTCCTTCCTTGGACCACTTTGGTAGGTCCTGATCACTGCAGACCGGGAACATCCCACAAGAGCTGCAGGTTTTGGAGATGCTCTGACCCAGTCCTCTAGCCATCACAATTTGGCCCTTGTCAAAGTCACTCACATCCTTACACTTGCCCATTTTCTTCTGCTTCCAACACAAAGTTCAAAATATTCACTTGCTGTCTAATATATCCCACCGACTGCCAGGTGCCATTGTAACTAGATAATCAATGTTATTCACTTCACCTGTCAATGGTCTTAATGTTATGGCTGATCGGTATATATATATATATATATATATATATATGTATATATATATATATATATATACATATATATACACATATCTATATCTATATAGATATAGATACATACACATATCTATATATACACATATCTATATATATATATAGATATATGTATCTATATATATATATATCACACCAGCAGACTGAGGAACAGTTTTTTCCCCGAGGCGTTCAGACTTTTAAATAGATAATTCATACGACACCTTCTCACACAAAAAGTACCTCAATCATATATCTTATACTGTATATACTGTATATGTTCTTAATATGCCTGTATATGTTCTTAATATGCCTTGTACAAAGTATTTCCTTTTATAATTGTAATATAATTTATTACTTTTAATGGAGCTTCCCAGCAAAAAGCATTTCACACGATTGTACCTGTATAACCGGCGTGACAATAAACATATTGAACATACACACATATATATATATATATATATATGCATACATACATACGCAGAGATTGCTAATTCCAGACCCTGTATGTATATGTATGTGTATGTATGTATATACACACATACATGGTCTGTCAGTCTGTCAGCCTCCACAGAATAAATCTCCATGGTAACTAGTTTGCCCCTGCCTTCATGAAACCTGGTCCAGGCTAACCTGATCCATGGAGGATAACTGTGAAACCCGGCTACATTCACACGGACAGGTGCCGTGGTGGCGAGCTAACGGAAGTGACTGTAACGTTAACAGGTTGATTTGTTTACCGATGTTCCTCTCCGTCAGGCCCCGGTACGTTACGGTGCGTTAGCATACACCTAGCAGCGTGTTAGCGGTGCTAGCTGCTGTTAGCATGTCCTCAAATAACATCTATATATATATATATATATATATGTGTGTGTCGGTGAGAGGACACCGGGAGCAGAGCTGTACGGTCATGTTACCGGGCAGGTTGACGGTCACGTCTCGGAACCGGTGCAGAGTTTCCCTCTCAAAGCCACAGATCTCGATGAAGCTGCGCTCCAACACCGCCGTCGCCATCTTCTCCTCTTCCTCATGCAGCTGTGACGTCAGCGGGACGGAGAGGCCGCGCGCTCACCCTTCAAATATTTAAAGAGACAGTAATAATCTTCTTCTTCTTCTTCTTGGGTGTTTATTGGAGGTTGGCAAACCAGCTTAGAGGTGCATTACCGTCACCTACTGGACTGGAGTGTGGAGCAGTAGATTGGCAGGAAAAAAATAAAATAAAAATAAATAATAATAAAAATTATAATAAAAAAGAACAATAAAAAAACAGAAAATACAAATTAATAATTATTAATAACAATAATAATAATAAAATTATCTCCATTATTCCTGTTGCCCTTAAGTAATTCATTAGAAGATTGGGTAATTTCCTCCTAAATTTACTGTAGTTTCTTGTAATTAAGGACATTTTTAGAGAAAGATTGCTGGGAATTATACAATGTACGATACGATAATAAGATAATACTTTATTGTCAGACAGATCTGAAATTTGTTTTGCATAAAAGCAGCTCCATTTGCAACATCACAAAAAGGACAAAGTCAAGAAACAAGAATACGTACATTTAAACATTACAACCACAGAAGACGATATTCAGGGCCCTTCAACGTACATTTGATCTGGGATTAGGCTCCATATTTAGTTTTAGGATTGACTGGTGTAAAAAAGAGTGCTTCAGTCTAACCTTATTAAATCGTGGAACCCTGTATCTCCGATTTGATGGTAACAATTGATATTCACTGTTCAAAACATGGTTGGGGTCAGAGACGATGGTGTTAGCCAGCCTTAAGATGTTATTATGATAGGCTGAGTCATAGAATTTCTCAAGGGGTTGACCTACAATCTTTGAGCAGATTTTCATTTGGTGAAGCAGTTTTGACTTTAAAGTAGTGGACAAATTCTTGTACCATGTAGATTCCCCCTACATTTCTTCTTCTTTTTCTTCTTCTTCTTCTTTTGTGTTTATTGGTGGTTGGCAAACCAGCTTATAGGTGCATTACCGCCACCTACTGGACTGGAGTGTTGAACAGTAGATTGGCAGGAAAAAGTAAATAAATAAAATAAATAATAATTAAAAAAAAGTAATAATAAAATAATAATAATAATTATTATTAATAATAATAATAACAATAGTAATAATAATAATACTAATAATTTAATTCTCTCAATTATTCCAAAGTGCTTTACATACATTGAAATAGTGCAAACATCAAGATAAAAACAATACAGAATAAAAACATAAAAACATAGGCCAAAATAAAATGTTGAACATAAGACTTTTGTCCAAAAAGTCAACAGTAATGAAATTTAAAACAAGGGATTGCTATAAAAAGGCCTTCCTGTAAAGGTAGGTTTTGAGGCGTGATTTAAAGGGACTATTTGTAACTTTCAGAAATGCTTGTTAACAGCGACACCTGTGGCCGTTAAGTCAACGAAAGTCAGCGTCGGGCTCGCGCTTTTGCTCGCTCTACATAGACATGAACGAGCATCGCTCAAAACAGTGAGGCGACACACGTCAGCTAAAACCACAATATCACTCTATATTTCAGCTGCTTAGCAGTAATGTTAGCTGACCAGACGAAGGTCTCTCCATGAATCACTGCTGATCCTAGTGTTGGCTTTTCCTGCTTCAGCCCCGCTGCCTCAGCCTCCGGGGCCGAAGCAGGAAAAGCGGGTTGGTGCCGGGGCTGAAGCAGGAAGAGAAACGTTATCGTCTCCCGACTGCCCCCATAGGGAGACGATAACGTTTCTCGCTGCGGAGCCCCGTCACTTCACAAGACACGGGAAACCTCTGTTGGTCTGGAGGAGCTGCAGCAGTTATTTCTACACAAACGTCCACTGTACATTCACTAGATATTCTCAGAGCTACTAAGTCTTCTGCAGTGTGTGGTGTGCGTGTATGCACGTCTTGAGGTGGAGCGAGACAGCGAGACAGCGAGACAGCGAGAATGCGCGCGGTGTGAGTGTAGGCAAGCAGGCAGAGGAGCAAAGACACCGGCCACACGCAAGCGTGCATGGGATCCCAACCCGGTAGATTTATACGTGTAAGAAGTTATAAACAGTCCCTTTAAAAGAAGAAACAGAGTTTACTAGCCTGAGTTCCTCCGGAAGGGAGTTCCACAGCTGTGGGGCTCTAACAGAGAACGGTACAACAGTACAACATTTTATTGGAGTAATTTTGTTAGTGATATTGACTGGAAGAAAGTTTGGTCCTTACCGCAAAAGTTGCTTCTAACAAATAAGATAAAAGAGGTGTCATTTAAGTTGATCCACAGATTCTATCCAGTGAAACATTTCTTACAAAAGTTAAAGAGTGACATACATGTAAATTGTTCCTTCTGCGAATCACATCCTGAAACTTGCTCTCATTTATTCTGGTCCTGTAAATTTACATGTGAATTGTGGAAAGATGTCAATAATTTTATACTTGTTAACATTTTCTCAGAAGGGTTAACGTTTTGAGTGAAGGTTTAACGTGTTGTGTGAAGGATTAATGTGTTGTGTGAAGGGTTAACGTTTTGAGTGAAGAGTTAATGTGTTGTGTGAACGGTTAACGTGTGGTGTGAAAGGTTAACATGTGGTGCTGGTGCTGAGGCCTCACCAGTCTTTGTTAACCCTTTGTTAACTCTTTGTTAACCCTTTGTTAACCCTTTGTTAACCCTTTCATAGAGGCATTATGTGTCAGCGTGCTGACTCAACACGCTGCCACATAAAGCAGCGAGCGGCGCTCAGGTGTATAAAAGCCCTGCACTCACACATGTGGGAAAGCAGTCCACCGCAGTCAACCAGAGCAGCACTACAACGAAACGCCAATATGTCCGCTACCGACATGAACATGATGAGCAAGGTAAGTCCTAGCATGCATCACTTCCTCTATCTAACCTCCAGCGATCAATAACACATCTTCACAATAATAATTTATTTCTTCAGTAAATAATAATTTACATTATCCCTTACATACAGTATAAATACAGTACTGATGTACAGTATATATTTACTGTATATATATACAGTAAATATATACAGTATATACTAGGGCTGTCAATCCATTAAAATAGTTCATCACATATTTATTGCACATTTTCTATCTGTTCTACTTACTTACTTAGTCCTTGTTGCGCCTTGTGGCACATAGGGCAGGGACTAAGGATCTCCACTCATCTCTGTTGTTTGCTTTCTTCTCAATGCTTCTCATTTTGTGTTGTTAATTTACTTACAATAATAAATATATCCATACATTTACACAAAGCAGCATATTTGTCCACTCCCATGTTGATAAATACTTGACAAATCAACTGATAGCCCTGCTAATAACCAAAATGCTCTGATTGTTTCTCCAGAGTTTTATTTCTTTTATTCTAATAGAGTGTTCATGGTGGTCTCTCTGTGTGTGGGTCAGGTGGTGTTCTACGAGGACAGGAACTTCCAGGGTCGTTCCCACGAGTGCAGCAGCGACTGTGCCGACATGTCTTCCTACCTGAGCAGGTGTCACTCCTGCAGGGTGGAGAGAGGCTGCTTCATGGTCTACGACCGCACCAACTTCATGGGCAACCAGTACTTCCTGAGGAGGGGCGAGTACTCCGACTACCAGAGCATGATGGGAATGAACGACTGCATCAGGTCCTGCCGTATGATCCCCATGGTAACCACACAACCAATCACAGCCCAGTGCTGCCATCTCCTTCATCACTTACACAACCAATCACAGCCCAGTGCTGACATCTCCTTCATCACTACACAACCAATCACAGCCCAGTGCTGATATCTCCTTCATCACTTACACAACCAATCACAGCCCAGTGCTGACATCTCCTTCATCACTACACAACTAATCACAGCCCAGTGCTGACATCTCCTTCATCACTACACAACCAATCACAGCCCAGTGCTGACATCTCCTTTATCACTTACACAACCAATCACAGCCCAGTGCTGACATCTCCTTCATCACTTACACAACCAATCACAGCCCAGTGCTGACATCTCCTTCATCACTTACACAACCAATCACAGCCCAGTGCTGACATTTATATATCAGTATATTTGACCAATCAGAGTCCAGTCTCATATAATGCACTCGTCTTTATAATATTACTGAAAATGTGTAAAGTACAAAGCTGCTGGTAACCATAGCAACAGTCCGGCTAATTCATAGACAGTAAGGGACTCCAAGGCGTCCACAGAGAGACAGTAATAGTTGGCAGTAACTGCTGATTATTGATTATTGGTTGTGGATGTGTTTCAGTACCGTGGCTCGTACAGGATGAAGATCTACGAGAGGGAGAACTTTGGAGGCATGATGCACGAGCTGATGGACGACTGCGACAACACCATGGATCGTTACCGCATGTCCAACTGCATGTCCTGTAACGTGATGGACGGACACTGGCTGATGTACGAGCAGGCCAACTACAGAGGCAGGATGATGTACATGAGGCCTGGAGAGTACAGGAACTTCACGAACATGGGCATGAGCAACATGAGGTTCATGAGCATGAGGCGCATCAATGACTCATACTATTAGAGTCGCCATGGCAACACTGAGACCATAGCAATAAAGTTTAAATCAAGTTAACTGTCTGTTTCATTTACCTAAACATTATTCAGTTAAAGGTGGATATTAGTTATCTGAACTTAAATGTGTCACTATTAAATAATTACTGATCAACTATAAAACACACCAACCAATCAGAATATGACTACACACCAACAATCACAAAACCACTACACAACAACAATACGACTACACACCAACAATCAGAATACGACTACACACCAACTAATCAGAATACGATTACACACCAACTAATCAGAATACGACTACACACCAATCAATGAGAATACGACTACACACCAACAATCAGAATACGACTACACACCAACAATCACAATACGACTACACACCAACCAATCACAATACGACTACACACCAACCAATCAGAATACGACTACAAACCAACCAATCAGAATATGACTACACACCAACAATCACAATACGACTACACACCAACCAATCACAATACGACTACACACCAACAATCAGAATACAACTACACACCAACTAATCAGAATACACCTACCAACAATCAATCAGAATACAACTAAACACAATCCAAAGATAATACATCTACACACCAACAATCACAGTACGAATACACACCAACCAATCACAATACGACTACACACCAACAATCACAATACAACTACAGACCAATAATCAGAATACGACTACACACCAACAATCAGAATACAACTACACACAAACCAATCAGAATACGACTACACACCAACTAATCAGAATACGACTACACACTAACCAATCAGAATACGACTACACACCAAATAATAAAAATACAACTACACACCAACTAATCAGAATACGACTATAAACACCAACCAATCACAATACGACTACACACCAACAATCACAATATGACTACACACCAACAATCACAATACGAATACACACCAACAATCAGAATACGACTACACACCAACAATCACAATACAACTACACACCAACTAATCAGAATACGACTACACACCAACCAATCACAATACGACTACACACCAACCAATCACAATACGATTAAACACCAACCAATCACAATACGACTACGTCTAACTAATCACAATACGACTACACACATACCAATCACAATACAACTACACACCAACCAATCAGAATACGATTACACACCAACAATCACAATACGACTACAATCCCACTAATCAAAATACGACCACACAACAATCAATCAGAATACGACTACACACCAGCCATCACAATACGACTATACACCAACCAATCAGAATACAACTACACACCAACCAATCACAATACGACTACACACCAACCAATCACAATACGACTACACACCAACCAATCAGAATACAACTACAAACCAACCAATCAGAATACGACTATATACACTAATAAATCAGAATACGACTACACACCAACCAAAGAGAATACGCCTACACACCAACCAATCAGAATATGACTACAAACCAACCAATCAGAATACGACTACATACCAACCAATGAGAATACGACTACAAACCAACCAACCAGAATACGACTACACACCAACTAATCAGAATACAACTATACACACCAATCAATCACAATACGACTATACACCAACTAATCAGAATACCACTACACACCAACCAATCACAATACGACTACAAACCAACTAATCACAATACGACTACACAACAACCAATCAGAATACGACTACACACCAACCAATCAGAATACGACTATAAACACCAATCAATCAGAATACGACTACACACCAACCAGTCAGAATACGATTACAAACCAACTAATCAGAATACGATTACAAACCAACCAATCAGAATACGACTACACACCAACCAATCAGAATATGACTACACACCAATCAATCAGAATACGACTACACACCAACAATCAGAATACGAGTACACACCAACCAATCGGAATACGACTACACACCAATCAATCAGAATACAAGTACACAACAACCAATCAGAATACGACTACACACCAATCAATCAGAATACGACTACACACCAATCAATCGGAATACGACTACACACCAACTAATCAGAATACGACTATACACACCAATCAATCACAATACGACTATACACCAACTAATCAGAATACCACTACACACCAACCAATCACAATACGACTACAAACCAACTAATCACAATACGACTACACACCAACCAATCAGAATACGACTACACACCAACCAATCAGAATACGACTATAAACACCAATCAATCAGAATACGACTACACACCAACCAATCAGAATACGATTACAAACCAACTAATCAGAATACGATTACAAACCAACCAATCAGAATACGACTACACACCAACCAATCAGAATATGACTACACACCAATCAATCAGAATACGACTACACACCAACAATCAAAATACGAGTACACACCAACCAATCAGAATAAGACTACACACCAATCAATCAGAATACAAGTACACAACAACCAATCAGAGTACGACTACACACCAATCAATCAGAATACGACTACACACCAATCAATCGGAATACGACTACACACCAATCAATCGGAATACGACTACACACCAACTAATCAGAATACGACTATACACACCAATCAATCACAATACGACTATACACCAACTAATCAGAATACCACTACACACCAACCAATCACAATACGACTACAAACCAACTAATCACAATACGACTACACACCAACCAATCAGAATACGACTACACACCAACCAATCAGAATACGACTATAAACACCAATCAATCAGAATACGACTACACACCAACCAATCAGAATACGATTACAAACCAACTAATCAGAATACGATTACAAACCAACCAATCAGAATACGACTACACACCAACTAATCAGAATACGATTACAAACCAACCAATCAGAATACGACTACACACCAACCAATCAGAATATGACTACACACCAATCAATCAGAATACGACTACACACCAACAATCAAAATACGAGTACACACCAACCAATCAGAATAAGACTACACACCAATCAATCAGAATACAAGTACACAACAACCAATCAGAGTACGACTACACACCAATCAATCAGAATACGACTACACACCAATCAATCGGAATACGACTACACACCAATCAATCGGAATACGACTACACACCAACTAATCAGAATACGACTATACACACCAATCAATCACAATACGACTATACACCAACTAATCAGAATACCACTACACACCAACCAATCAGAATACGATTACAAACCAACTAATCAGAATACGACTACACACCAACCAATCAGAATACGACTACAAACCAACTAATCACAATACGACTACACACCAACCAATCAGAATACGACTACACACCAACCAATCAGAATACGACTATAAACACCAATCAATCAGAATACGACTACACACCAACCAATCAGAATACGATTACAAACCAACTAATCAGAATACGATTACAAACCAACCAATCAGAATACGACTACACACCAACCAATCAGAATATGACTACACACCAATCAATCAGAATACGATTACACACCAACAATCAGAATACGAGGACACACCAACCAATCAGAATACGACTACACACCAATCAATCAGAATATGACTACACACCAATCAATCAGAATACGACTACACACCAACCAATCAGAATACGACTACACCAATCAGAATGTATGTATATGTATGTATGTATGTATGTATGTATGTATGTATGTATATGAATATTAATGTATGTATGTATATGAATGTATGTATGTGTATGTATGTATGTTTATATGTATATATATGTGTATATGTATGTATGTATGTGTGTGTGTATATGTATGTATGTATGTTTGATCTTGATTTTTTTTTTAGGATCTCTTTTAACTGAGCTATTCTTCCAAGAGTCCTGAAATATAAAAAAATCACCTTAATTGATACAAACATTATTAATATAAGTAAGACACAATTATCCCCATACACTGTACAGCACACAAAAATAACATTAAAATATTAAAACAACTACTGAAGCCCTGTATACAGCAGGGAACCCATACAATGAACTATATCATCATTAACTACATATTTCTATCGTCTCAAGATATTTTTAGAAACTATTCCTAGACATTACCCTCACTGTGTTGGGTAGTTTATTCCACTTTTGACAAGTCTGATAAGAGAATGTTCTTCTACCGAGCTCTAAAGTCGGCTTTGTCAAGACATAATTTCTGCCCGTGGTTGTTCTCGTATTGACAGAATACTACTACTAATATATATACATATATATATATATATATATATATATATATATGTATATATATATATATATATATATACATACTGTATATAAATTATACTGGCGCATATACCTGTATACAGACATGTGACATCATAGTGTGAGAGTTTCCAGAAAGCGTGGTGGACAGCAGAGTGAACAGAGGCCTGAAGGAGACACACACTTGCTGTCTGTAGCTCTTTGTCTGTAGTTTCTAAGAGAAATGCCGAACAGCGAGCGTCTCTTTATGACGCCCTGCTGGCTCAGGCTGTTTTGACAAAAGGCTTCAGCTGCTCAGGTGCTATAAAGAGCAGCAGCTGCTCCACAGGTAACACACAACCACCACCGATCACAGAGGCAACATCAGCAGCAACCAGCTGAGCAACCACAGAGGCAACATGACTTCTAGCAGCATGAACATGGGCAGGGTGAGAACCACCAACACGACAACTTTAACTTCTCTTCTCTTTATGAGCGCTTTAAAAGGATTCACTAATGTCTTTAGTGCTATTAATGCTATTTCCTTTATTGACTTAAATGCCATAACACCAATATATAACATAGTTTTACATTAGTTTAGTTTACATTTACAGCAGCATATAAGAACCATTTTGATGAGGCAGTCTGGGTCTCAGCAGAAAATAAATATATTTATTTAGTCACAGTAATAGCTGTCTCGGTCCTGCAGTTAAATCTTTCCAAAGTTAACGTGATAATAACACGTTAACGAAAATTCGTTTTAACACCCCTAATTTCTTTAACACATTTACACAACTTGTGATTTTTAGGTTGTAGTGGCTCAGTTTTAAAGCTAGAGTGAAGATAATGGTATCATATGACACTAGAAAAACCTAATGAATCCATTGGTACCAACCATGTCATACTAGCTTGTAGTGAAGGAGGTTAAATAACGCTCAAAACTTGTGCTAAATTTTGGCGAGGAAAAACTGTCATGGCCATTTTCAAAGGGGTCCCTTGACCTGTGACCTCCAAAATGGATTCTATGGGTACCCATGAGTCTCCCCTTTACAGACATGCCCACTATATAATAATCACATGCAGTTTAGGGCAAGTCATAGTCAAGTTAGCACACTGACACACTGACAGCTGTTGTTGCCTGTTGGGCTGCAGTTTGCCATGTTAGGATTTGAGCATATTTTTTATGCTAAATGCAGTACCTGTGAGGGTTTCAGGACAATATTTGTCATTGTTTTGTGTTGCTAATTGATTTACAATAATAAATATATACATACATTTACATAAAGCAGCATATTTGTCCACTCCCATGTTGATAAGAGTGTTAAATACTTGACAAATCTACCTTTAAGGTACATTTTCAACAGATGAAAAATGTGTGATTAATCTTGATTAAATATTTGAATCGACCGACAGCCCTACTGATAATTAAAATGCTCCAGTTGTTTCTCCAGAGTTTTATTTCTTTTATTCTAATAGAGTGTTCATGGTGGTCTCTCTGTGTGTGGGTCAGGTGGTGTTCTACGAGGACAGGAACTTCCAGGGTCGTTCCCACGAGTGCAGCAGCGACTGTGCCGACATGTCTTCCTACCTGAGCAGGTGTCACTCCTGCAGGGTGGAGAGAGGCTGCTTCATGGTCTACGACCGCACCAACTTCATGGGCAACCAGTACTTCCTGAGGAAGGGCGAGTACTCCGACTACCAGAGCATGATGGGAATGAACGACTGCATCAGGTCCTGCCGTATGATCCCCATGGTAACCACACAACCAATCACAGCCCAGTGCTGCCATCTCCTTCATCACTTACACAACCAATCACAGCCCAGTGCTGACATCTCCTTCATCACTTACACAACCAATCACAGCCCAGTGCTGACATCTCCTTCATCACTACACAACCAATCACAGCCCGGTGCTGATATCTCCTTCATCACTTACACAACCAATCACAGCCCAGTGCTGACATCTCCTTCATCACTACACAACTAATCACAGCCCAGTGCTGACATCTCCTTCATCACTACACAACCAATCACAGCCCAGTGCTGACATCTCCTTCATCACTACACAACTAATCACAGCCCAGTGCTGACATCTCCTTCATCACTTACACAACCAATCACAGCCCAGTGCTGACATTTATATATCAGTATATTTGACCAATCAGAGTCCAGTCTCATATAATGCACTCGTCTTTATAATATTACTGAAAATGTGTAAAGTACAAAGCTGCTGGTAACCATAGCAACAGTCCGGCTAATTCATAGACAGTAAGGGACTCCAAGGCGTCCACAGAGAGACAGTAATAGTTGGCAGTAACTGCTGATTATTGATTATTGGTTGTGGATGTGTTTCAGTACCGTGGCTCGTACAGGATGAAGATCTACGAGAGGGAGAACTTTGGAGGCATGATGCACGAGCTGATGGACGACTGCGACAACACCATGGATCGTTACCGCATGTCCAACTGCATGTCCTGTAACGTGATGGACGGACACTGGCTGATGTACGAGCAGGCCAACTACAGAGGCAGGATGATGTACATGAGGCCTGGAGAGTACAGGAACTTCACGAACATGGGCATGAGCAACATGAGGTTCATGAGCATGAGGCGCATCAATGACTCATACTATTAGAGTCGCCATGGCAACACTGAGACCATAGCAATAAAGTTTAAATCAAGTTAACTGTCTGTTTCATTTACCTAAACATTATTCAGTTAAAGGTGGATATTAGTTATCTGAACTTAAATGTGTCACTATTAAATAATTACTGATCAACTATAAAACACACCAACCAATCAGAATATGACTACACACCAACAATCACAAAACCACTACACAACAACAATACGACTACACACCAACAATCAGAATACGACTACACACCAACTAATCAGAATACGATTACACACCAACTAATCAGAATACGACTACACACCAATCAATGAGAATACTACTACACACCAACAATCAGAATACGACTACACACCAACTAATCAGAATACGACTACACACCAACCAATCAGAATACGACTACAAACCAACCAATCAGAATATGACTATACACCAACAATCACAATACGACTACACACCAACCAATCACAATACGACTACACACCAACCAATCACAATACGACTACACACCAACCAATCAGAATACGACTACACACCAACAATCACAATACGACCACACACCAACCAATCACAATACGACTACACACCAACAATCAGAATACAACTACACACCAACTAATCAGAATACGACTACCAACAATCAATCAGAATACAACTAAACACAATCCAAAAATAATATGACTACACACCAACAATCACAGTACGAATACACACCAACCAATCACAATACGACTACACACCAACAATCACAATACAACTACAGACCAATAATCAGAATACGACTACACACCAACAATCACAATACAACTACACACAAACCAATCAGAATACGACTACACACCAACTAATCAGAATACGACTACACACTAACCAATCAGAATACGACTACACACCAAATAATAAAAATACGACTACACACCAACTAATCAGAATACGACTACACACCAACAATCACAATACGACTACACACCAACAATCACAATACGACTACACACCAACAATCACAATACAACTACACACCAACCAATCACAATACGACTACACACCAACCAATCACAATACGACTACACACCAACCAATCGGAATACGACTACACACCAACCAATCAGAATACGACTACACATCAACCAATCAGAATACGACTACACACCAACAATCACAATATGACTACAAACCCAACGGGTTCATCTCACAAAATGTCACTCTTCACAACGGGACCAGGCCAGGATGTCCTCTCTCTCCACCCCTCTTTGCTATATTCTTTGAACCCTTAGCATCTGCAGTATGGCAAAATAGTAATAATTATCGCTAAAAAAGACTATCCTCTCAAACTGGAAATCAAAAAATAACCTAAACATTATACAGTAGAAGAATCTTCTAATAGATCATATATCCCTAGAAAAAATGTCTGCCTCCCTCAACCACAAAACAACTGCTTTCAATAAAACCTGGTCTGCATTCATCAATAAATTAACCTCTGATATTGTCTGATCTCCCTGAGAGCCATGGCAACACTGAGACCATAGCAATAAAGTTTAAATCAAGTTAACTGTCTGTTTCATTTACCTAAACATTATTCAGTTAAAGGTGGATATTAGTTATCTGAACTTAAATGTGTCACTATTAAATAATTACTGATCAACTATAAAACACACCAACCAATCAGAATATGACTACACACCAACAATCACAATACCACTACACAACAACAATACGACTACACACCAACAATCACAATACGACTACACACCAACTAATCAGAATACGACTACACACCAACTAATCAGAATACGACTACACACCAACCAATCAGAATACGACTACAAACCAACCAATCAGAATATGACTACACACCAACAATCACAATACGACTACACACCAACCAATCACAATACGACTACACACCAACCAATCAGAATATGACTACACACCAACCAATCAGAATACGACTACAAACCAACCAATCAGAATATGACTACACACCAACAATCACAATACGACTACACACCAACCAATCACAATACGACTACACACCAACAATCAGAATACAACTACACACCAACTAATCAGAATACGACTACCAACAATCAATCAGAATACAACTAAACACAATAAACCCACACTAACCTGCATGTCTTTGGACTGTGGGAGGAAACCGGAGAACCGGAGTAGACCCACGCTAACCTGCATGTCTTTGGACTTTGGGAGGAAGCCGGAGAACCCGGAAAAAAAACACACTAACCTGCATGTCTTTGGACTGTGGGAGGAAGCCGGAGAACCCGGAGTAAACCCACACTAACCTGCATGTCTTTAGACTGTGGGAGGAAACCTGAGAACCCGAAGTAAACCCACACTAACCTGCATGTCTTTGGACTGTGGGAGAAAACCGGAGAACCAGATTAAACCCACACTAACCTGCATGTCTTTGGACTGTGGGAGGAAACCGGAGAACCGGAGTAGACCCACGCTAACCTGCGTGTCTTTGGACTTTGGGAGGAAGCCGGAGAACCCGGAAAAAAACACACTAACCTGCATGTCTTTGGACTGTGGGAGGAAGCCGGAGAACCTGGAGTAAACCCACGCTAACCTGCATGTCTTTGGACTGTGGGAGGATGCCGGAGAACCCGGAGTAAACCCACACTAACCTGCATGTCTTTAGACTGTGGGAGGAAACCGGAGAACCCCGAGTAAACCCACACTAACCTGCATGTCTTTGGACTGTGGGAGGAAACCGGAGAACCCGGAGTAAACCCACACTAACCTGCATGTCTTTGGACTGTGGGAGGAAACCTGAGAGCCCGGAGTAAACCCACACTAACCTGCATGTCTTTGGACTGTGGGAGGAAACCGGAGAACCCCGAGTAAGCAGATCCAGACTGCGGCTGTGGACCAGTCCACTGGTTTCCAGTCTGTCTGTCAGCCCCTGTTTATCTGCACAACGACTCCCACCAACCCGACGGGCACTGAACAGAAACCAGAGAGTCATCAGTGAGAGAAAACAGTGAGTTTCATCAGATCACAGCTGCAGCTCCTCCTCTACCTGAGCAGGTGTTTCTATCTGAGCCTGAGCTTCCACAGTCCAGGAGAGCAGAACTCTTTAGTCCTCCACGTCTCCATACAGCGCCCCCTGGAGGACTGGAGGAGCCCCACAGACCACCCCTGGATCCTGCTGGTCAGAGACAGCTTCAAACTGAGGGCCACCACTGGTTAGACTGGTTAGACTGGTTAGACTTCACCTCCAGTCTGGCTGCTACAAGCTAGCAAGCCACCATCTGCCCAAACTGCCAATCAGAGGCCACTGAGGGGGGGTTATCATTTGTTAGTGACACCCACCAGATAAAATAAATATCAAACAACATAAAATGTTTTGAGCTGCATTTAATTAGTTTGTTTAATTTGTTAAGTTTACAAATATAAAAGAGAAACAGCATCAACAAAATAGAAAATACAATGCAGGATATAATAAAGGGAATAAACTGTAACATGTATAATAAAGTAACATGCATAATAACGTAGAAATGTATAATAAAGTAAAAATGTATTATAAAGTAACGTGTATAATGAAGTAAAAATGTATAATAAAGTCAAATATATAATGAAGTAACATGTATAATGAAGTAAAAATGTATAATAAAGTCAAATATATAATGAAGTAACATGTATAATGAAGTAAAAATGTATAATAAAGTAAAAATGTATAATAAGTAACATTTATAATAAAGTAACATGTATAATGAAGTAAAAATGTATAAAAGTAAAAATGTATAATAAAGTACGATGTACAATAAAGTCAAATGTATAATGAAGTAAAAATGTATAGTAAAAAATGTATAATGAAGTAAACATGTAAAATAAAGTAACATGTATAATAAAGTAAAATGTATAATGAAGTAAAAATGTATAATAAAGTACAATTGTTTGGGGCACCAGGTTACTACAAATATGATTCTCTGGTAGTAGAAGGATGTCTTGGTTAAATTATATGTATTGAAGGAGCATGTGGTTAATAACCTATAATCAATCAATCATTTTTTGTTTGCTGTATGTTGAATGGAGCAGCGCCCCCTGGTGGCCTCAGTGGGAGCTACCTTAACATGAAAGCAGCCACACAGGAGTTTAGTCCAGTTAGTGATGCAGGTGGAAGACGGCGCCGAGAGTAAAACTCATAAACAATAACATTGAGATGAATTATAGATGTTGTTTTGTTACCTTGAAACATTTTCAGTCAGAAAGTCATAATTTCTTTAGTTTTGAATTGAACATTGAATCCCAGATGGCATCATCATCATCATCATCATCGTCATCATTGGCAGCAGCAACAGTTAGTGAAATGTGTTTATGTTTCTTAATTACTTTAACATTATATTTTTATGCTAATGTTAAAAATAAAGTCGAAGTATTGATGTGTGTGGGTGAGGGAACATTGCTGGTCTGGTGTTTTATTAAACAGCACCTCCTCCTGGACTGGAGCAGAACCACCTGATTACAGTTTTTCTCAATTGTTTACACACAAATACTGGTACTTGACACACAATGACCACAACATGTAACTCATGCACCAACCCCCTGAACCAATTCTGCTAAACTACAAGCACAATTCCTGCTTTACACTCAAATTGCAGTTCTAAAACACACTTTTTTCAAAACAATACACACAATGCTCTGCATTTGGCACAATTTTCATGAAGAAAATCTCGTTTTCACAAGGAACACACTGTCATTCAAAATTCTAAAGTCAATTGCCCTACTATGCACACTGACTCATCACATGGGCAAACACCTGTCACACAGTGTTACAATTAGCAATCAGTTGATGCTTTTCATGGCTGGATTCGACATGCTAAGCGATATTTCCCCCGCTGCTTGGCCAGGGAAAACATTGCTTGTGATGTGGATGAGGTGCTGTGGCCAGACCGAAACAGAAGAGAGGATGCAGCATAGTTTTTTTTCCCGTTTTTTTTTTTACAGTAACTGTATACAGTAAATTCCTCTGTTGTTTTGTATGTAGACCACTGTATGTGCAACTCTGTGTTGGTTGGGATGTACACTGTGTACATTGTTTTTGTGGGGAAAATAAAATATATTTGTTACCGTGTATTTGTGTGTTCTGAGTATAAAAACAATATTCTAAAATATTTTACAACACACTTATGTATGTACTGTCTGTAGTAAGTGTAACACTGTACAAAAAAAAGGCCTAAGTCATCATGATGAATGGAGAAGAAGTGTTTTCCATTCATCATAGTGTTTTACATTGAGCACATCAGTGTTCAACTGGTTCTTATAAATGTCTATTCATATGATGGTTTGTGTGTGTCATTTGAAAACAAAATACCATTTTGAGAAGAAATAACATTGTTTTGAATGTAAAGTTTCATTTTGCAGGAGAATTGAGGGGTTTTGCCCATTGTGTGTGTGTTTTTTGATTTGTGTGTAGAGTTCTGAGAGTATGAGGCATGCTTTCAGAAAATGTGTGTAAACAATCGAGAAAAACTGTAAGTCTGGAATCAGATCAGTGAACAACAGAGACACACATCTGAGTGTAAATGATCTGATCTGGATTTGATCTGATACCGGACTGTAGAAATGATGAGTGGAAATGGAGCCTTGTATGGGACTAAAAGCCTACGATCATAATAAGTGTTAGATAAGTGTTATTCATGTTAGGTTTGTAATAACATGGGTTCGTATTAAGTTTATTTATGAAGTTGAATATGAACAAAGACTGAGCTCTGTTAGGAAGTGAAGACGCAGAAATAACATGTTGAGTTGTCAGTGTTCCGCCCACTTTAACTGGAGTTGTGTCGTCTCTTATCTGAGAGGTCGGTCCTCAGGTGATGATAGAGTCTCTCAGGTGATTATAGAGTCACTCAGGTGATGATAGAGTCACTCAGGTGACGATAGAGTCCCTCAGGTGATGATAGAGTCCCTCAGGTGATTATAGAGTCCCTCAGGTGATGATAGAGTCCCTCAGGTGATGATAAAGTCCCTCAGGTGACGATAAAGTCTCTCAGGTGACGATAGAGTCCCTCAGGTGATGATAGAGTCCCTCAGGTGATTATAGAGTCCCTCAGGTGATGATAAAGTCCCTCAGGTGACGATAAAGTCTCTCAGGTGATGGTAGAGTCCCTCAGGTGATGATAAAGTCCCTCAGGTGACGATAAAGTCTCTCAGGTGATGATAGAGTCCCTCAGGTGATTATAGAGTCCCTCAGGTGATGATAGAGTCCCTCAGGTGATTATAGAGTCCCTCAGGTGATTATAGAGTCCCTCAGGTGATTATAGAGTCCCTCAGGTGATGATAGAGTCCCTCAAGTTCTCATCTGAGCAGCATGAAGAGAAACTCACTGACCGTCACCGTCTACAGACTGGACCGCCGTCTCTTCGCCGTCTCCGTGCTTCAGGACATATCTCCTGTACGCTCTCTGGATCACCGTCACTGCCACTTCTTCCGGCTTCCTCTGCAGGCTGCTGCTGATTGGTTCACAAGATACCTGTACGTAACAATAATCAATAATCATCTAGCTCTGATAATAATAATAATAATAAAAATAATAATGAATAATATTAGACATAATGCTAATATACAGTAGATAATAATACAACATGCAGGTTAGCTTGTGTTTACTCCGGGTTCTCCGGTTTCCTCCCACAGTCTAAAGACATTCAGGTTAGTGTGGGTTTACTCCGGTTCCCTGCCACAGTCCAAAGACATGCAGGTTAGCGTGGGTTTACTCCGGTTCTCAGGTTTCCTCCCACAGTCCACAGACATGCAGGTTAGTGTGGGTTTACTCCGGGTTCTCCAGTTTCCTCCCACAGTCCAAAGACATGCAAGTTAGCGTGTGTTTACTCCAGGTTCTCTGGTTTCCTCCCACAGTCCAAAGACATGCAGGTTAGTGTGGGTTTACTCCAGGTTCTCCAGTTTCCTCCCACAGTCCAAAGACATGCAAGTTAGCGTGTGTTTACCACCGGGTTCTCCAGTTTCCTCCCACAGTCCAAAGACATGCAGGTTAGTGTGGGTTTACTCCTGTTCTCCGGCTTCCTCCAAGAAAGACATGCAGGTTAGCGTGGGTTTACTATGAGTTCTCAGGTTTCCTCCCACAGTCCAAAGACATGCAGGTTAGTGTGGGTTTACTCCGGGTTCTCCGGTTTCCTATAACAGTCCAAAGACATGCAGGTTAGCGTGGGTTTACTCCTGTTCTCCGGCTTCCTCCAAGAAAGACATGCAGGTTAGCGTGGGTTTACTATGAGTTCTCAGGTTTCCTCCCACAGTCCAAAGACATGCAGGTTAGTGTGGGTTTACTGCGGTTCTCAGGTTTCCTCCCACAGTCCACAGACATGCAGGTTAGTGTGGGTTTACTGCGGTTCTCCGGTTTTCTCCCACAGTCCAAAGACATGCAGGTTAGCGTGGGTTTACTCCGGTTCTCCGGTTTCCTCCCACAGTCATGCAGGTTAATTGTCGACTCTAAATGTCCTGTAGGTGTGAATGTGAGTGTGAATAGTTGTTTGTCTCTATGTGACAGCCCTGTGATAACTTCTGTTATGATTTGACGCTATATAAAAATAAATTGAATTGAATTGAATTGAATTGATAGTCTGGTGACCTAACCAGGGTGTACCCCGCCTTCACCCAATGTCAGCTGGGATCGGCTCCAGCCCCCCTGAACAGGATAAGTGATTATGGATAATGGATGGATGGATGAATAATAATAATAATGATAAATGTATATATTTAAATGTTATAATATATGTAATATATTATATATATTATAACATTTAAATATATACATTTAAATATAATTCAAAAATAATTAAAATACTATAGAATAGAATAGAATAGAATAGAATAGAATAGAACCTTGGTTGTGAACATTTCCTCCATTCTGGCTTTGAGAGAGTTCATTTTTCCTGAGTCACCCAACACCTGCACACACATGGAATATAATAATAACAATAATAATAATAACAATAATAATAATAATAACAATAATAATAATAATAATAATAACAATAATAATAATAATGTTACCTGTGTGGAGAGTGCAAGAAGGACGTCCGTGTAGTGGACTTTGTCTCCAGGAAGTAGAGGCGGGTCCATGTTGATCAGTTTGATGGTGTTTGGTTTAGGAATCCTCAGAGGGTCCTTCAGAGCTAAGCAGAAATCTGATAGCTCACTGTGGAACACAGGAGAGTCCGTTAGAGTCCACTACAGACCACTACAGACTACTAGAGACCACATAAGAATCCACTGCAGACCACTAGAGACCATACTAGAGTCCACTACAGACCACTATAGACCATACTGTATTAGAGTCCACTTCAGATCACTAGAGACCACATTAAAGTCCACTGCAGACCACTAGAGACCATATAAGAGCCCACTACAGACCACTTGAGACCATATTAGAGTCCACTAGAGATCATATTAGAGTCCACTACAGACCACTAGAGACCATATTAGAGTCCACTAGAGACCATATTAGAGCCCACTACAGACCACTAAAAACCACATTAGAGTCCTCTACAGACCACTAGAGACCAAATTAAAGTTCACTGCAGACCACTAGAGACCATACTAGAGTCCACTACAGACCACTATAGACCATACTGTATTAGAGTCCACTTCAGATCACTAGAGACCACATTAAAGTCCACTGCAGACCACTAGAGACCATATAAGAGCCCACTACAGACCACTTGAGACCATATTAGAGTCCACTAGAGATCATATTAGAGTCCACTACAGACCACTAGAGACCATATTAGAGTCCACTAGAGACCATATTAGAGCCCACTACAGACCACTAGAGACCATATTAGAGCCCACTACAGACCACTAGAGACTATATTAGAGTCCACTACAGTCCACTTCAGACCACTATAGACCACATTAAAGTCCACGGTGGACCACTAGAGACCATATTAGAGTCCACAACAGACCACTAGAGACCATATTAGAGACCATTAGAGCTTTTTAAAGTCACACCTGTACTCTATGGAGTTTGGACTCACCTGTACTGTAGGGAGTTTGGACTCACCTGTACTCTGTGGAGTTTGGACTCACCTGTACTCTATGGAGTTTGGACTCACCTGTACTGTAGGGAGTTTGGACTCACCTGTACTGTATGAACTGCGAGGCCTTGGGGTCAAACTTCCTCCAGGTTTCATAAAACATCTGGAGGTCGTCGTCACTCAGCGGCTCGGCGTCCTCTGATCTAAGGGTCTCCAGGAAAACGGCGATGAACAGGTGGAGCACCAACAGGAAGGACAGGATGATGTACGTGACGAAGAAGGCGATGGCGGCTGCCGGGTTGCCACAATTCTCGAAGTCGGGGTCGCAGTCTGGCGGCGTGTCCATCATGGGATACTGCAGGCCACCCCAGCCAGTGGAGGCAGTGGCCATAAACATACAGATCATGCTGTTCCCAAACGTCTCAAAGTTGAATATGTCGTCAATCAGGGGTTCTCTCTTCACGTGGGCAAAGTGAAACATGCCGAAGATGGAGTAGATGAACATGATGATGAAGAGGAGGAGGCTGATGTTGAAGAGGGCAGGAAGTGACATTATGAAGGCCAAAAGCAGCTTCCGGATCCCCCTGAACCAGAAGAAGATACAACCGATACGAAGCCCTCGTAACATAAGGAAGAGAGAGGGCGAGACCAGGTATTTCTCCATGAGGTCAGCGAAGAACATGCCTAAAGAGAGAATCAGAGACAACACACAAGATTAAGACTTTCTGATCCTCCAAGAGACCTGGTGGATCTGACCACGGCCTCCCAAAGTACAAAGAAATCTTTGTGTCAATTAAAAGAGGTAGAGATTCAGGAGGCATTATCATTTGGTACAATTCAAATGCGTTAACATTCTGCAAAAGTAGCATGCAGCTGTGAGATGGCCAACATACAGTTGTATACTGTAACTGTATATGTAATCAACCGTCACCTGTGATTGAGCGTGGTTTTTGCGTCTTCACTGGACACACCCCCAGCGTTTCAGAGCAGGATACTGCTGATTTTTTCACGATTTTGAAACCTGATTTTATATACTTGCCGGTATTTTTAATCATTCAAATTTAGCTAGGTGGTTAATAAGACATTTCTGTCGCGTGAAAAGGTCTAAAAGTAAAACAGGAAGTGGTCGTTGTTGTGGGAAAAAATAATGAATTAAATGTAAATGTTGCCTCAACAAAACAAAAGATATTCTTTAAATGAAAGGAGATTTAAGGAAAGTTGAATGTGTTCCACAGTTAGGAGACAATGACGATGATATCACCAGAGGACTCACCTAAGATGGCCACTATGATCACCACGAAGTCGAGGATGTTCCAGCCGTTGGTGAAGTAGTGCTGTCTGAGAGCGATGATCTTCACGATGAACTCGATGAAGAAGAGGATGATGAAGACGAAATGGAACCAGGCCAGAATAAATTCCATCTCCATTCTCTGATCGTCCGTCTCCATCATTCGGGTCACCATGTACAGGCAGATCAACACCAAGATGAAGACCAGGAACGACCGTTTAGTCACCATGTCAAAGAGCCGAGCCTGGAACCGATTCTGAAACATGAAGACCAGAGGATGTCAGAGCCACACGACACGTTGAAACCAGCAAGTGTTCATTTATCCAGAGATAAAACATAAGACTTATTATAAATTTATTCAGACTTTATTCTGAATTTATTCAGTTTATTCTGACTTTATTACTAATTTATTCAGAATTTATTCAGAGTTTATTCTGAATTTATTCAGAGTTTATTCTGACGTTATTATTAATTTATTCAGAATTTATTCTGACTTTATTATGAATTTATTCAGAGATCATTCTGAGTTTATTCAGAATTTATTCAGAGTTTGCTGTAAATTTATTATAAATTTATTCTGAGTTTATTCTTAATATATTCTGAATTTATTTTGAATTTATTCTGAGTTTATTCAGTTTTTATTATGAATTTATTTAGTATTTATTCAGAATGTATTCAGAGTTTATTCAGAATTTATTCAGCGTTTATTATGAATTTATTATAAATTTATTCTGAGTTCATTATGAATTTATTTAGAGTTTATTTTGAAGTTATTCTGAGTTTATCATGAATTTATTCTGAGTTTATTGTGAATTTATTGCGAATATATTCTGAGTTTATCATGAATTTATTCTGAGTTTATTGTGAATTTATTGCGAATTTATTCTGAGTTTATTATGAATTTATTCTGAGTTTATTCAGAATTTAATCAGCGTTTATTCAGTCTATTCTGAATTTTTTTTCAGAATTTATTTAGAAGTAGTATTATTATATTATTATATATTATTATTATTATTATTCGGTGCTTACTCACAGTTTATTATGAATTTATACAGAATCTGCAGTGGGAGGCTACCTGAATGTCATGGAGAGAAGAACTCACCGTCCAGTCTGTTTTTGTTTCGCTCCGCTAATCGACGCATTCAGTTGATGCCGACGTAAACTAAATGTTTGAAGCGTATCCAGATTTTAGTTGAACAATGTCGCCATACAGTTTGACACAAATCGTTGTCAGCGAACTGGGCTAAACCACCTAGCATACAGCGCCAAAGAGTCTAGAAGCCAAGAGAAGACACTCCGGTCCTTTTTTGACAACAGCGCTGCCGCCATTTTGGACTGAAAACGCCAATGAGTCTGTGTCCATGTCCATGGAAGAGACGTCTGTAAATCAGAGGATATAAATCAACTTCCCAGTATGAACACTTAAATAGCCCTCATTTAAAACATTATGTCCTAAAAGTAGTAAAATGAACTAATAGCTGAATCCAGAGTTATTTTCCTCGCCATAATGAACGGTCATCAGACCCACGGGACTGCACCGCCCTGCACGCTCATATAATATATCTGGTTCTGCCAGCTTGCTGCGGCTGTAATAATGGATATATTGGCTGTAGTTCATCACTTTTATTATCTTCTAATACACCCATGGGCTGTATGCTGTAAGCCTGTACCGTGGTGGATGTATTAACGTCTCTGTTCCCAAACAACCGTCTATCAGCCAGTAGCTAGTAGTGCTAGTAGCATGACATCAACAGAATTTAATGGAGTTGTAGGCTATTTATTAACACGCAGGGCAAAAGCACAGGACACAACCTCTTCTACATCCATGGTCTGTGGTCTATTGGACTCCATTTTGGATCCTTGACAAAGTTTGAGATTGATCTCAAATTCTCTTTGCTGTATTTTTATAACTTCCATTTATGTCCATCGCTTACTTTATGCTTCTCTGGGAAGCAGCCGGGTTAAAAGTTTAATAAATAAATAAGTAAATAGTTATAATAGTATGAATATTTATAATATTTTATTGTTCAATACAGGACATTTCAGTAGAGACATTAAATATGACAATAGAATAGAAATAATTAGACATATCGGTAGATTAGACATGAACAGCTGTTTGGGTCACAGGGCAAACCGAAAGGATGTCGCGGACCAAACCGAACGTCCTGTACCGAACGGTTCAATACAATTACACGTATTACTTGACTGCAATTACATCATTTCCCATCATGCTTCTTGGTTTGCTGACTAAATACTACTTAATTTGAGTTAATGACACACCTGCAAAAACCTGGATCAGGTGTTTACAGCCTGTACAGTAACCTGGTTTCTATTAGAGTGCTCCAGCTAACATTATCCCAGAACTCTAACCAGAACTCTATTCTGAACTCTATTCTGATCTCTAACCTGAACTCTATTCTGATCTCTAACCTGAACTCTAGCCTGAACTCTATTGTGAACTCTAACCTGAACTCTATTCTGATCTCTAACCTGAACTCTAGCCTGAACTCTATTTTGAACTCTAACCTGAACTCTATTCTGATCTCTAACCTGAACTCTAGCCTGAACTCTATTTTGAACTCTAACCTGAACTGTAGCCTGAACTTGAACCTGAACTCTATTCTGAACTCTAACCTGAACTCTAGCCTGAACTCTATTTTGAACTCTTACCTGAACTCTATTCTGATCTCTAACCTGATCTCTAGCCTGAACTCTATTTTGAACTCTAACCTGAACTGTAGCCTGAACTTGAACCTGAACTCTATTCTGAACTCGAACCTGAACTCTGTTCTGATCTCTAACCTGAACTCTAGCCTGAACTCTATTTTGAACTCTAACCTGAACTCTATTCTGATCTCTAACCTGAACTATAGCCTGAACTCTATTTTTAACTCTAACCTGAACTGTAGCCTGAACTCGAACCTGAACTCTATTCTGAACTCTATTCTGAACTCGAACCTGAACTCTATTCTGATCTCTAACCTGAACTCTAGCCTGAACTCTATTTTGAACTCTAACCTGAACTCTATTCTGATCTCTAACCTGAACTATAGCCTGAACTCTATTTTTAACTCTAACCTGAACTGTAGCCTGAACTCGAACCTGAACTCTATTCTGAACTCTATTCTGAACTCGAACCTGAACTCTAGCCTGAACTCTATTTTTAACTCTAACCTGAACTCTATTCTGATCATCTAACCTGAACTCTAGCCTGAACTCTATTTTGAACTCTAACCTGAACTGTAGCCTGGACTTGAACCTGAACTCTATTCTGAACTCTATTCTGAACTCTAGCCTGAACTCTATTTTGAACTCTAACCTGAACTCTATTCAGAACTCTAACCTGAACTCTAGCCTGAACTTGAACCTGAACTCTATTCTGAACTCTAGCCTGCACTCTAGCCTGAACTCTATTCTGAACTCTACTCTGTATTTACTGTGTGTTTGGAACACAGTGTGACAGAAGAACCCACCTGAGGTCGTGGAACAGGTTTCTGAGGTTTCATCACACGTTCCTTCAGAGCCTTGCAATATTTCTGCTGCTCCTCTGTCATTAAAATAGGTTTCCCTGCAAAGTAAAGACAAAAATAAAGACAAAAGTAAACACCAAAGTAAAGACAAAACTAAAGACAAGTAGGTTACACACCAAAGTAAAGACAAAAGTAAAGACACAAGTAGGCTACACACCAAAGTAAAGACACAAGTGGGCTACACACCAAAGTAAAGACCAAAGTACAGACACAAGTAGGCTACACACCAAAGTAAAGACAAAAGTACAGACATAAGTAGGCTACACACCAAAGTAAAGACAAAAGTAAAGACCAAAATAAAGACTCTGTTTGTCTGTCTGTCTGTCTGTCTGTCTGTCTGTCTGTCTGTCTGTCAGTATAAAGACGTATCTTGTCTCCCTGCAGGTTGTCGATGATGACTCTGATGAAGAGGTTGAAGGTGAAGAAGGAGCTGATGATGAGGAAACTGATGAAGTACAAGTACATGGAGATGTTGGAGTCATAGACTGGCTGAGACTCCACCTACACACATGCACACACGCGCACACGCACACGCACACACACACACACACACACACACACACACACACACACACACACACACACACACACACACACAGTGTCAGGACCAGTAGAAGTGCTTTAATACCAGTAAAGCTACCAGTTGGTGTACTGACCCGTGTGGAGTCCACAGCGGCGTACATGATGTCCATCCAGTTTGATGTCGCCTGACAGAGAAACCACACAGAACTTCATAAAGAATTTAAGTTTGTTCTCTAATGTTAACTCAGCTTAAATTATCAGGCTAAAAACACTGTGGAAGGTTTAATGCCAAACGTGAGAAACAACACAGAACTTCATAAAGAAAACAGTGAACTTGGATATACTGTATTTTTGTACTTGTGGGATATATTTATGTTTTTATTAAAAAAAATTTCAGGGGCTGTAGCTCCTGGTAGGGTCTCCCAAGGCAAAATGGTCCCAGGGGAGGGGCCAGACTGAGAGCGAATCACAGACCCTGATGATACGGACTGAACAGACTTGTGTAACCTCGCTTGGAATAGGGAAACCAGGGCCCCCTCCTGGAGCCAGACCTGGGAGGGGAGATCGCCGGAAAGCGTCTGGGGGACTCTCGCCTTTTCCAGAGTTGCCCAGGGTGAGAGGCGCCAGGCGGGTGTAAGGATACTCACGAGCCCCCGGCTGAGCATGTTGGAGCTCTCCCAGGAGAACGAGAGGGTCGCCTCTCTGTGACTGCGAGTCGCTAAAAGGAAATCTCTGACTGTTGTTTGTGCTTATGCACCAAACAGTGGGAGAGTGGGTGAGTGGGAGGAACGGCCTGCCTGATCTGAATCCGAGTGATGCTTTGTTGTTGGACTGCTGTGCTAGTCATGGATTGTCCATAACAAACACCATGTTCGAGCATAGGGTGGTTCATAAGTGTACTTGGTACCAGTACACCCTAGGCCAACGATCATTGATCGATTTTGTGGTCGTATCCTCAGATCTGCGGCTGTATGTCTTGGACACTCGGCTGAAGAGAGGAGCAGAGCTGTCAACTGATCACCACCACATGGTGAGTTGGATCAGATGGCAGGGGAGGCTGCCGGACAGACCTGGTAAACCCAAACATGTAGTGAGGGTGAACTTGGAACGTCTGGCTATGACCCTGAGGTCCGCAAGGTCTTCAACTCCCACCTCCAGAAGATTTTTTTGTGCATCCTGGGGGAGGCTGGGGACATGGAATATGAGTGGGCCATGTTAAAAGCCCCCATTGTGGAAGCGGCTGCTATGAGTTGTGGTCGGAAGGTCGTCGGTGACTGTCGTGGCGGCAACCTAAGAACCCGCTGGTGAAAACCGCTGATAGGTACCGGTTGGCCAGAAGGACAGCAGCTGTGGCGGTCGCCAAAGTAAAAACCCGGATGTCAAGGAGTTCGGGGAGACCATGGAGAAGGACTTTCGGTTGGCCTCAAGGAAGTTCTGGAAAACCGATAGACGACTCAGAAAGGGAAGGCAGGGCTTGTGTGTTCAGCAGGAGGAAGACTCAGGGGAAGGCTTGTCCATATTGTTGTTAGAGGTCGCTGAGGTAGCTCCTCAGAAGCAAGACGCCGGGGGTGGATGAGATTCACCCTGAGATGCTGAAGGCTCTGGACATTGTTGGGCTGTCTTGGCTGACACGCCTCTTAAGTGTTGCGTGGAGGTTGGGGACAGTGCCTGTGGAATGGCAGACCAGGGTGGTGGTTCTCATTTCTAAAAAGGGGGACCTGAGGGTGTGCTCACAATTATCACATTGCTAAGCCTCTCTGGGAAAATGTATTCTAGGGTGCTGGAAAGGAGTTTCAGACCGATTGAACATCAGATCCAGGAGGAACAATGCAGATTCTGTCCTGGCCGTGGAACAGTAGACTGGCTCTTTACCCTCGTAGGGCTGTTGGAGGGTCATGGGAGTTTGCCTATCCAGTCTACATGATGTTTTGTGGACTTGGAGAAGGTTTACGATTGTGTCCCCCCGGGGAGTCCTGTGGCGGGTACTGTGGGAATATGGGGTACCGGGGTCGCTGTTACGAGCCATCCGGTCCTTGTATAACCAAAAAGAGAGCTGTGGCCGTATACTCGTTTCCGGTGGGTGTTGGCCTCCACCAGGGTTTTCTGGGCACGTCCAACAGGTAAGAGGCCCCGGGGTAGACCCAGAACACGCTGGAGAGCTTATATATCTGGTCTGGGAACGCCTCGGGGACCCGCAGGAAGAGACGGAAAATGTTGCTGGAGAGGGATGTCTGGGATTCCCTGCTAAGCCTGCTGCCCCTGAGACCCAGATAAGAGGAAGAGAATGGATATATTTTTTTGTACTTGTAAGATATATTTTTTTGTACTTGTAGGATATATTTTTTTGTACTTGTAAGATATATTTTTTTGTACTTGTAGGATATATTTTTTTGTACTTGTAAGTCATAGTTGTTTCTGAAGCATTAGAAATATGATGTGTATTGTTTGATTAGTTTGTTTGTGTTTGCAAAACAAAAATGCATTAGTTTGTTAATGCTATTTTGAACTTGTAGGATATATTCTTTTGTACGTGTAAAATATATATTTTTTTGTACTTGTAAGACATTGTGAAGCATTAGAAATATGATGTGTATTTATTTGATATGTAGGCTATGTTTTGTATTTGCAAACCACGCTGTGTCTGTTAGTGAACCGTAAGAAATAAAACAACTGTTGTTAGTTTGTTGCGTTGTGGCAGGAAATGAGCTCCATATGTGAACTACACAGTCTTCAACTCCTGGTTTTATAGGAATGATCATAGTGTTATCAGTGAGTTTATAGCCTGGATTCATTGTTTTCTAGCTCACACTGAATGTTCACAATGAGAGTGTTCACACTGACCACGTGCAGCAACGACAGGTAACCACTCAGCACGTCGTCGTAGTTTGAGATTGAGTTCTTCCAGTGGACCTCGCTGGCGTTTTCCAAGTACATCAGAGAGTGACACATACTCTTGTTTTCCACGTCCTCAGATGAGAAGAGTACCTCTGACGTGTCATTAAAACAGTAATAAAACTTCCCAGCAAACAGATTCACTCCCATGACGCTGAAGACTAACCAGACGAACAGGAACACTAGCAGCACGTTAACCATGGACGAGACGGACCGGACTAGAACCTGGACCACCACCTGTACACAGACAGGTAGAGAGGGAGACAGATAAACACCTGCACACAGCTGTGCGTCTCTTCTGTCTCTCTCTCCTAACCGTACACAAGCTGAGGCTCTATTGGTGAGTTAAGGCTTCAAAAAACATCTCATTATACACAATGATCAGGCAAAACCCTGAATGGTATAGTATTAGTATAGTAGTATATTAACAGTAGTATAGTATTAGTATAGTAGTAATTAACAGTGGTATAGTAATAGTATATGAGTATATTAACAGTAGTATTGTAGTAATTAACAGTAGTATAGTAAGAGTATAGTAGTAATTAACAGTATTATAGTAATAGCATATTAGTATATTAACAGTAGTATAGTAGTATAGTAGTATAGTGCCTGTCTCACCCTCAGGCCAGGGAAGCGAGACAGGGCCCTCAGGGGCCCCAGAGCTCTCAGAGTCCGGACGACTCCCAGTTCAGAGAATCCAAACCAGTCCGCTGCCAGAGACACCAGAGACACCTGGAAGAGACAACACAGGGTTAACATCCATACTGGGACCAGTTTACCCAGTACCAACTGGTAGAAACAATACTGGGAACAGTTTACCCAGTACCAACTGGTAGAAACAATACTGGGAACAGTTTACCCAGTACAAACTGGTAGAAACAATACTGGGACCAGTTTACCCAGTACCAACTGGTAGAAACAATACTGGGACTAGTTTACCCAGTACTAACTGGTAGAAACAATACTGGGACCAGTTTACCCAGTACCAACTGGTAGAAACAATACTGGGAACAGTTTACCCAGCACCAACTAGTAGAACCAATACTGGGACCAGTTTACCCAGTACCAACTGGTAGAAACAATACTGGGACCAGATTACCCAGTACCAACTGGTAGAAACAATACTGCGACCAGTTTACCCAGTACCAACTGGTAGAAACAATACTGGGACCAGTTTACCCAGTACCAACTGGTAGAAACAATACTGCGACCAGTTTACCCAGTACCAACTGGTAGAAACAATACTGGGACCAGTTTACCCAGTACCAACTGGTAGAAACAATACTGGGACCAGTTTACCCAGTACCAACTGGTAGAAAGAATACTGGGACCAGTTTACCCAGCACCAACTGGTAGAAAGAATACTGGGACCAGTTTACCCAGTACCATCTGGTAGAAACAATACTGGGACCAGTTTACCCAGTACCAACTGGTAGAAACAATACTGGGACCTGTTTACCCAGTACCAACTGGTAGAAACAATACTGGGACCAGTTTACCCAGTACCAACTGGTAGAAAGAATACTGGGACCAGTTTACCCAGTACCAACTGGTAGAAAGAATACTGGGACCAGTTTACCCAATACCAACTGGTAGAAAGAATACTAGAACCAGTTTACCCAGTACCAACTGGTAGAAACAATACTGGGACCTGTTTACCCAGTACCAACTGGTAGAAAGAATACTGGGACCAGTTTACCCAGTACCAACTGGTAGAAAACAATACTGGGACCTGTTTACCCAGTACCAACTGGTAGAAACAATACTGGGACCTGTTTACCCAGTACCAACTGGTAGAAACAATACTGGGACCAGTTTACCCAGTACCAACTGGTAGAAAACAATACTGGGACCTGTTTACCCAGTACCAACTGGTAGAAACAATACTGGGACCTGTTTACCCAGTACCAACTGGTAGAAACAATACTGGGAACAGTTTACCCAGTACCAACTGGTAGAAACAATACAGGGACCAGTTTACCCAGTACCAACTGGTAGAAACAATACAGGGACCAGTTTACCCAGTACCAACTGGTAGAAACAATACAGGGACCAGTTTACCCAGTACCAACTGGTAAAAACAATACAGGGACCAGTTTACCCAGTACCAACTGGTACTGGGACCATTCCAGTTTGTGTAGTCTCTACCTGCAGGTCAGTTTCCGATGAGGTTAATCCTGAACTGACAGTCAGCTTTAACAGACAGCTGACGATCAATATATCACCAATAATCACAGTTATTGATCTCAATCTTACGTGTAAGATGAGAAAGTCGAGCCAGCACCAGGCGCTGCTGAAGTATTTCTTGAGTCCGAAGGCGATCCACTTGAGAAGCATCTCCATGAGGAAGACGAAGGTGAACACCTGATCTGCTCTCTCCAGAACCATCTTTAAGACCTGACGCTGCTGCAGGTGGACATCCTCAAACACCTGTTGACAGACACACTGATGTTAACACCTGGCCAGGTGTGTCAGGACCAGTCTCATGTCACTCCACATGCAGACAGACAGCATATCTGTCCACTCCCATGTTGATAAGAGTATTAAATACTTGAACATTTTTGAAAAAAAGTGTGATTAATCGCAAATTAATCACAATTAATCGTGATTAATTTGTGATTAATCACACACAATCATGTGATTAACTTCTTTTAATGAATTGACCACACTAGTAATAATAAATATATTAATGTTTAATGTCTTCACCAGAGCTACGCTGCTCAGCAGGATGATGACGATGATGAAGGTCTCAAAGCATTTGTGTTGTACGATGGAGAAACAGGCTCTTCTGAAGTTAAACCAGACCCTCCCTCCACCCTGGGACGTGTCTATGTCCAGGAACGGACAGCAACGGTAACACTCTGAAACACAGACATATCAGGGCTGTTATTGATCACTGATTGGGCTGTTATTGAGCACTGATTGAGCTGTTATTGATCACTAATTGGGCTTGTATTGATCACTAGTTGGGCTCTTATTGATCACTAATTGGGCTTGTATTGATCACTAGTTGGGCTCTTATTGATCACTGATTGGGCTGTTATTGATCATTGGTTGAGCTGTTATTGATCATTGATTGGGCTGTTATTGATCACTGATTGGACTGTTATTGATCACTGGTTGGGCTGTTATTTATCACTTTATGGTGCTCATTGATCACTGATTGGGCTGTTATTGATCACTGGTTGGGCTGTTATTGATTATTTATTGGCTCCTGTTCTCCATCACTGTTACAGAAAGACTCGTACTGTCGCTGCAGCAGTCGTCAGGTGTGTCTCCTCTCTGGTGTTTGTCTTCTTGGTGCTGCTGGACGTCAGGATGTTTCTGAAAAAACAGTGAACAGATTTTAGTTTATTAGAACTCACCAACGGTCTGAACCCTTACATGTTTCTATACAATTAGTTTTGATCAATTCAATTGATTTTGTTATGAAACAAATGGATCTGTCCCGTACTTGCAATCATGAGCTCTTCACTTCACTCAAATTCACTTGATTTTGATTTAGATTTTTCTCCACGATGTGTAAAATGTCTCCGTGGTGAAAATAAATTTATTACAATAAAAACTGTTCATGTCAGTTATGCAGCTGACAGTCCAGTAAACTGTGACGTGATTGGTTGAAGTACTCAGATCTTTTAATGGAGTAAAAGTACTAATACCACAGTTTAGAAATATTCTGTTACAAGTACATCTATCAGCCTTGCGATCTTAACATGCTAAAAGTGACAATGCTAACACGCTGATGTATCAGGTTTACCATGTTCGCCATCTTAGTGTAGTGTGTTAGCATGCTAACATTAGTTTAGCATGCTTACATGCTAAACTAATGTTTAGTGTGTTTAGTTTAGTGTGTTAGCATGCTAACATTAGTTTAACATGTTAGTATGCTAACATTAATTTAGCGTGTTTGCATGATAGCATTAGCTGATTATCAGTAACCACAGAGCCCAGCTGAGGCTGATGAATGTCTTTAGTTCTGCAGATATCTGGTCATAAACCAAAGTATTGGACACAGTAACATGTTGACCTGAAGGCGGCGCTAGAGGAAACGTTGTGGGCCGCCCAAAAACTGTCTGTTACGTTTCTAATCGCTTTTACATTTACATTTAATTTATTAAATGTGTTGGGCTGTACTGAAACATTCTCCTCATTGAGTCGGTAGTTGTTTAGCAGCTGAAAAGACTTCTTGTTATTAAAAAAATTATAAAAAACTTAATTAAAGGTTTTTTCATAAATGATTGAATTTGTGCTCATTCAGAGACAGAGTGATGAAATGCTAAATTAGTTAAGTTATTGTTTTATACTTAAGAGGTCTTTGTTTCCCTGGAACAAAAGAGGAATAAATAACAGCAAAAACGAAATAAACAAAAACATCAGTATCGGCCAAATTGTTATTTTAAACATCGGTATCGGCCAAATTGTTAATTTAAACATCTACGTCTCTTGGTGCGTTGACTTAATTAGTTCTACATTTCACAAAGGCCAGTTTACATTTCAGGTATCAATAGAATGAAAAACAATTTACTTTTTTCTCTTTCTCTTCTTTATTTTCAGGCGTCTTCGCGGCATCGGCGGGGGCCTTGACCTCTGACATCGGTTGGTTTGTGGTTACCAAGGTCAAGGCCAGGTACTGCTTTCTGTTGACCTCCTGACCGTCGACCTCTAACCATCAAATACAAAATACATTCAGTCATAAAATCTGAGATTTACAGTGAACTCAGTAACTCCACACTCGTTATTAACGGTTTCACCTCAACTAAATGAGTCAGTTGATAAAGTCTTGCTCTGGTTCTGGTTCTGGTCCTACCTGGGGGGTCTGGGTTCATATGGGTCTTCTTTCCCAGCAGAGCACACACAGCCCGGTTGATCCGGCTCATGGCGATCTGAAAGTTGTTTGTTTCTTTTTCTTCTGGAGCCACCAGACTTACACTGCTGTCCGAGCTCAGCAACAAGGCCAGGAACAGATTCAGGACCTGAAACCAGACCAGGAACACACTCAGGGTCTGAAATCAGACCAGGAACACACTCAGGGCCTCAAACCAGACCAGGAACACAATCAGGGCCTGAAACCAGACCATCAACAAATTTAGGACCTGAAACCAGACCAGGAACACACTCAGGGCCTGAAACCAGACCAGGAACACATGCCCTCAGGACCTGAAACCAGACCAGGAACACATGCACTCAGGACCTGAAACCAGACTAGGAACACACTCAGGGCCGGAAACAAGACCAGGAACACACTCAGGACCTGAAACCAGACCAGGAACACACTCAGGACCTGAAACCAGACCAGGAACACATGGACTCAGGGCCTGAAACCAGACCAGGAACACACTCAGGACCTGAAACCAGACCAGGAACACTCTCAAGACTTGAAACCAGACCAGGAACACACTCAGGAACAGATACAAGACCTGCAATAAGGTCAGGAACAGATTCAGATTCAGATCCAGAGTCCAGAACAGACTCAGGACCTGTACCTTTATTGGTATAAATATTGTTCAGCCAGATTCAAAACAAAAACCCTGAACCTTTGACCCCAGACCTGAATCTGTTTGTAGCTACAGCTGACCTTCTGGACTGGAGGATTAGTGACGTACAGGGACCAGGCTCAGGTCAAAAAGTGTCTACCTGTGAAGACTCACCAGCAGGTTTCCAATGACCAGGACCATCATGAAGAAGATCAGACATGTTGTCTGACCTGAGACCTCCATGCAGTCCCACATGGTCTCGATCCACTCTCCACACAGGACCCTGATGATGATGAGGAAGACGTGGAAGAAGTCGCACATGTGCCAGCGAGGAAGCTGGCAGTTCATGGAGATCCGACAGACATGGTCTTTGTAGTCCTGCTGGAACAGCTGCATGCCGACCACGGTGAAGATGAAGACCATGATGAGCAAGACGAGAGTCAGGTTCCTCAGAGCCCTCACCGAGGTCCAGATGACCTTTAGCAACACATGGAGGGCCGGCCACCACCTGGCCAGCCTCAACATCCGCATCTGCACAGGAGACAGGTAGGCAGACAGGTAGATAGATAGGTAGACAGGTAAGGAGACAGGTAAACAGGTAGACAGGTAAACAGACATGTAGGTAGACAGGTGGACATACAGGTAGACAGACAGGTAGGTAGACAGTTAGACAGTTAGACAGACAGGTAGGTAGGTAGGTAGGTAGACAGTTAGACAGACAGGTAGGTAGGTAGGTAGACAGTTAGACAAACAGGTAGGTAGGTAGACAGGTAGACAGTTATATTGAAGATGTCGTTCCACTGACCAGTATAAGAAACCTGAGACCTGAGACGTCGAGAAACAGACACAGCAGACTTAATACGACAAGGACACTGTCAAAGATGTTCCATCCCACCTGTAACCATGGAAACAGACACGTTACCATGGGAACAGACATGTTACCATGGGAACAGCTGTCAGTCATCAACACTAAGCTGGTAACAAACAGGAAGTCCCACCTGGAAGTATCCGTACGGGTCCATGGCCACGAGTTTGACGACCATCTCAGCCGCGAAGATTGCTGTAAAGGCCTGAGAGAGGTCAGAGGTCAGAGGTCAGGGGTCGGAGGTCAGAGGTTG